>NC_081296.1:6363636-6666666 GCF_030435805.1 Mustela lutreola | reverse complement strand
ATACAATAACATGGATGAATCTTAAAAACATGTTAAATGACAGAAGTCTTACCATAAAAGAATACTGCGTGATGCCATTTACATGATGTTCTAGAAAAGGAAAAGCTACTTTATGGTGAAAAAAATCTTAACATTGCTAACTTCGGGGACTTAGGGATTGGAAAGAAGCGTGGGAAAATTTTCTGGGACAATGGCAATACCCCATATGCTGACTGGGATTTGGGTTATGTAGGTGTATAAATCTGTCACAATTCATCCTATGAAACACTTAAGACTTAGGCATTCACTGTGTATTAGTTTTCCTCAAAAAATGTAAATAAATGTTAAATTCCAGTTAATTATATGCATGCTGAAGTGTATGGAATGAAATTCTATGCAAATTAATTTAAAATACATAAAAAATAAAGTGGATTGATGGATAGAGAGAGAGATTGTTAGAAGGATAGAAGTGTGATAAAACCAACCTAGGAAAATGTTAACTGTAGGACCTAGGTTGTGGATATACAGTGTTCACTTTGTATTTTAACTTTTCTGTATTTTCAATATACTTTGGTAAAAATATGTAGAATGGAGATAATAGGAGGGTAGTAGACCAAGTTGGTTATATCCTTGTCTTTTTTTTTTTTTTAAGATTTTATGTATTTATTTGACAGAGATCACAAGTAGGCAGATATACAGGCAGAGAGAGAGAGGGAAGCAGGCTCCCTGCTGAGCAGAGAGCCCAATGTGGGGCTCCATTCCAGGACCTTGGGATCATGACCCGAGCTGAAAGCAGAGGCTTTAACCCACTGAGTCACCCAGGTGCCCCATATATTCTTGTCTTTTAAGATAGAAAGTCAACAGACACTGTCTAGTCAATAAATTTGGATGAGAAAGGAAACTGTTGTACTTCATCATAAACAAAGGTTGATCTGTAAAACTGTACATAAAATACTTCAGCTAAAAACAATTCAAAAAGTAAAACCACCAAAATGTCAATTACAGAGACTATACCAATTACACCACCATATGTGAGTCCATATTCCTGTATCTTCACTAATAATGGGGATCTCAATTTGCTATGTGAAAAATGGTGTTTTAATTTGCCCTTTCTTAATTATAGAGGACGTTGGACACTTTTTCATATGTTGAGTTATCTGTTTTATGTTTTCTATAAGCTGCTTTTCCAAGTCCAATACTCATGCTTCTACTGGGTTATTGATCTGTAAAAGCTCATTTTGTGCATATCTATATCTCAGGCCTTTTCTTTTTTTTAGATTTTTTAAAAATTTATTCATTCAAGAGAGAGAATGAAAGAGATAGATTGAGAGAAGGAGAGGGTCAGAAGGAGAAGCAGACTCACTGCTGAGTGAGTGAGTGCTTTTCTAAGTCCAATACTCATGCTTCTACTGCTGAAGGCAGTCACGTAACCAACTGAACCACCCAGGTGCCCTCTCAGCCCTTTTTCTATCATACTCTACAAGTGTTTTTTATTCACTTATCATTTGTCTTGATTTCATCTGCAACACTTTTTTTTGGCCAGCAGAAATTCTTAATTTTTATATAGTAATATAGTAAAAGCTATTAATGTTTTTATTTAAGGCTTATGGGTCTGTATCTTGCCTAATAGGCCTTTCCTATTCCAAGACCACAAAAAAATTTTCTCATATTTTCCCCTGTATCACTTTTGTGGTTATACTGAATTATTTTCTTAAGCTAGAAATGTGCTCAACTTTAAGTGTGGGGAAATCAGCACCCACATAAATGATTACATAAACGAAATATAAATTGCTACAAACGTTTAAGAAGTGGATATGATTTCATATATTACAAAATTAAAGACACACATACCACATGTCTAGCAATTCTACTTCTAGGATCCAATCTATTCTATAGGAGAGCAGGAGCATGTAAAGATAAACAATCCAAGATGTTCACCGAAGTTCTGCCAAAAGAAGAAACAACTAACGGGCCATCAGTATAGAAATGATTAACTAAAGGATGCCGCAGCCATACTAGGCATATCCATTGCCAAGATCTGTATGTACTGACTTGGAAAGCTAGCAGCATTATCAAGGACAAGTGAAAAGAGCAAGCTGAAATGAGAAAATGGTAACTGCATCAAATTACGTGTGTGTGTATCTGCATCTTCCTATCTCTATCTATCTACAAATGCTTACATAAGCGTAGGAAAACATTAGGAAGGATCTATTGCCAACTCTCACTGCTAGTTACATCAGGGCAGGAGGACTGGTAGTGTTACAGAACTACATTTCTGAAACTAAAAACAAACCAAAACATTATTTTCTAAGAGTAAATCAATCAAACTATAAATGCTTAGGGCTTGCCCCAGAAAGTCTGATTTCAAAAAAACAAAAACTGCAGAATGGAATTTTTATTGGGTAAAGAGTACTTGGACGATTAAACTTCTCAGACTCAGAAATCTATGTCAGCTGAAGATACTTCTTTACACCCACTGGATAGAAACAGCGTCTTTTCCCACAGCAAAGGGGGTTCAGCACAAGCCTCCAGTTCCAAACCCGGTTTGAATTCCTAGGAAACGGTATTTGTAGAACTTTACCCTTGCCTTCTGCATTTCCCCAGCAAGGATTCTTGGCTGGTTCTCCACCAGAGAAACTTTCATAATTACACACAAAGATTTAGGTAGCATGTTTTAATAGAAAGAGAATTTATTGCTTCATCCAGATCTTCCAAACCCTGCTTCCCCCACCAAAAAGCTTAAAGAAAGATAATTATGTAAAACAATATTTGGATACTTGTAAATCGAATTCACAAGACTTATGCAATTCGAGCACATCTTTTATTTTTGGTGTCAATTTCATTGGGCTTTATGTTGTCAATATAAAGTGATATGCACTGCCTGCTTTTTTTCCCTTAAATTTTATTTTGCCGGATATAAATTATTGTCATCTTTCCATTCAGTTCTGATAAATAGATCTTTCTAATTTGGGAGTAATCTTTACCTCCCATTATTTTGTGTTAGGTCGGTCTCTTACAAACATTATATTAGATTTTATTTATGGGTCTAAATGGAGAACATCTATGCTTCTAGTATAATATTTGGCTTTTTATGCCTCTTTTCTCTCTTCATATTTACCTTTATTCTATGAATTAAACTCAAATATCTCAATTTTAATTCTACAAGTGCCTCAAACATTTCGAGGACACTATTAAAACAACAGTAATTACACAATAACATTAAGACAATATTTACCTATTTATTCTAATCTGAAACCAAATAAGGTATCCAGTGCTTTCTCCTATCTTCTTCCCTTCCCTGTCTCATTATTAATCTTCCTGCCATCTCTTCTCTATTATGTTCCACTGTTTGATTTAATAAATTGGTAATCATTTTCCTTGTTACAATAACTATGAGCAATCACCCAAAGCAAATGCCTTCAAAGTATTAGGAAGAAAGCAAACAGCAGAAGCAGGATGTCAATACGGACTACCTGAGTGTCAGTTTTAGCTGCAGATCCAAGAATGTGGTCAAAATTCCTTGCAGGGGTACCTGGGTAGTTTGGTCGGGTGAGCCTTTGGCTCAGGTCATGATCTCAGGGTCCTGGGATGGAGCCCGATGGAGTCAGCTTCTCCCTCTCCTTCTGTTTCTTCCCCCTGCTCGTCCTCTCAATCTCAAATAAATAAAAAATCTAAACCAAACCAAACCAAACAAAAACTCCTTGTGAACTTCAGCTCTAGCCAGAAAAAAAAAAAAAAAAAAAAAGTTGGAGGTAAACAGAGTTGATAAAAGGCTCTCCTTTCCCCTAGCACCTTGATGTAGGGAAAAAAGCATCAACAAGACCACTTGGAAGCGCTTATGATATGTCTTCTAGAACTAGAGTCATAGAAGACCAGTGATTGACTCAAGACTAAGAAATCTTGGGAAAGAGTAGAGATTTGCTGGTGGTGGTTCTCGTGGCAGACTGAAATGGGTGATGATTACACTGGGATTGGCTTGTACCCCCCAATTTTTTGTGGTTAAGGATGCAAGTTTTCCATACACCATTAGGTAGAGATAGATAGTATGGGGGTTGTCTTAAATCCTGTTCAGGAGGGCCACCTGGAGGTGAGGGGACCAAGCAGAAAGATGTCCAAGGAGGAGGGAGTTGTGACTACTCAATAAAGAGATACAATTGCCTGCATCAAGAGAAGTGAAACTGAGATAATCCCAGGAATACTGGTGGTGGGATGGTAGGCTGCTTCTAAAATGGCTCCCAGTGATCTTTATTTCCTGGTACTCCTGGCCTGTGTACTCCTCTCTCAGGTGTGTGCTCATCTCGTTACTTTCTTCCAATGAATAGAATATAGCGAAAGTGATAGGATGTAACTTCCAAGATTGGGTTACAAAAGACTGTCACTTCCATCTTTTTTACTTTTCCCCTCTTGCTTGAAGGAAGCCGGCTGCTGTATTGTGAGTTGCACTGTGGAGAAGCCTGTACGGCAAGGTGCCAAGGGAAGGCTCTAGCCAATAGCTCGTGAAGAAATGAAGCCGTTGGGCTACTGGCGCATGAGGAACTGAATCCTGCCAACAACTACTGGAGTAGGCTCAGAAGCAAATCTATTCCCGAGTCAAGCCTTAATAGGACTCTGATCTTGTGAGAGACATAGAGGTAGAGGATCCAGGTAAGCCATGTTTAGATTCCAGATCCACAGAAACTGTGAGATAACAAACATGGGTTGTTTTAAGCCGCTAAGTTTTGGAGAGATGTGTCATGTGGCTAAAGATAATTAATACTGGGTGGCTCTGAAGAAACTGCAAAAGAATTCATAAGCAAAATGATCAGCTGTACACACTTGCTAAGTCCAGACAGCATGAACACCGCCCCACAACAGTCACAGTCAAGTAAGAACCTTTCTGACACCTTCTGCTCCACTTTCTGCCTCGGGGGCTGCAGGACGCTGGAAGAGCAGTGAGTATGTCAGGTCAAGTCAGAAAAAGTAGCTGACCCCTCCTCCTTCCCACTGTAGTAGGCCAACCTACTTCAGGAGTTAGAAGATTCTTTGGAAGGGCGAAATTTTGGCTTTAAATAAAGTCTGAACTTTTAAATTATCACACAGAACTGACCATACTCCTTACAGAACTTGGTTTGCTTTTGTGACTAGAACTGATCTGGGGGCTTTTCATTAGCAGAGAGTGACCAGAATAGTTACAGGACCTTATCCAAAGAAACAGGAACGATGCTAGCTAGCATCATAAAATGGCTTTGAACACAAGTAGAAGCAAAACAAAGCTTCAGGTAAGTAAAATAAGGCAAGATGACACAGCAGTTAAATCTCAGAGAGGAAGAGCAAAGGTGGGAGACCCGTCAAGATGAATACCAAGTAACGCATGAAGATAAGACAAGAGAAAATCAGCCAGGCTAGCCCCAATCTTCTGTAAATGGTACCTTCCCAACCCACAGGCTCCCACACTGCTCTAGAAGTTCACATAATTAATGACAGTCACGACGTCCATTTTAATCTCAATGTAAAAATCAATAAATACACTTACATCTATCAGAATGGCCAGAATCAAAAAAGACAAGACATAATAAGTGTTAGCCAGGATGTGAAGGAAAAGGAACACTTGTTCCCTACTGGCGAGAACCCAAACTGGTGCAGCCACTGTGAAGGTTCCTCAAAAAATTAAAAATAGAACCACCATATGATCCAATAATTCCACTCCTGGGTATCTACCCAAAGAAAATGAAAACACTACCACGAAAAGAGATGTGGCCCCCTGTGTTTACTGCAGCACTATTTACAATACATAGCCAAGATAAGGAAGCAAGTCAAATGTCTAAAGCCATAGATGATGACTGGATAAAGACACAGTAATACAGGCATCAGGCATTAAGACTCAGCCATAAAAAGAGTGAAATCTTGCCACTGTGACAACATGAATGGACCGGCGGGAATTATACTGTCAAGTAAGTCAGAGAAAAACAAATACTCTATGATTTCACGATGAATACGGAGAACAAACTGATGGCTGCTAGAGGGGAGTGGAGTCAGGGGGCGGGCAAAATGGGTGAAGAGGAGTGGGAGGTCCAGGCTTCCAGTTACGGGATGAGTAAATCACAGGAACACAAAGTGTTGCACAGAGAATATAGCCAATGATACTGTAATAGAGCTCCATGGTGACAGGTGCTAGCTACAACCCCGGTGAGCCCCACATAAGGTACAGAGTGTCAAATCAATACGTTGTGCACTTAAAACTAATGTCACATTGTGTGTCAACTATACTCAAATTTTTTAAAAAGCATATAATACATAATATTTTTAAAAATCAATAAATATCATAAATATTTTCTAAAACTGAACAGTATGAAAGTATCTTCATACCTATTGGACAGATACATACAGTAAATGCTAAATAACTGTGCTCGTGATTCAGATATTCAGTGAGGTTTATCACTCAACTGAACATAGCTACTTGTGGGTTTGACCACTAATCTGTTCTAATTTCTATTCTTAGTTTATACCCAAAACAAACTGCTGGTTAAGGACCAAAAGCTAAGAAAACAAGAGGAAGATGAATGTTTAACAGAAGTTAATGAAGGGAATAAAATGGAACTAATTTTGTAAATTTACTTAAAAATTATTCTTATGAAAATAAAAATAAGAAGAATTCTTTTGAAAATGGAATTTTTCAACATCAAGTTTCTCCATTTGAACTAGCACTGAAAGGAGAAAAAATGGTGAAAGTACACTCCAATTTAGCATTTTATTTTTAAAAAAGTTAATTATATTTTAGGATTATAATTTTGGTGACTGTCTTTCCCCATCTTTATATATAGGCACATACACTTAACATAAATGGGATATATCATGGAAACGATTTTATCCTGGGGATCCTTCTTCTTTTAAACAGAGATGAGTGTGTTTGAGTTTATTGAGTGAATGAATGAGTAGAGACTTACCTCCACAATCTCCCTCAGATTTACTTATCCCCAGACAAGAACTATCTAGAACTATGCTTTTCTCTACCTTCATACAGATACAAATGTATACACAGGCAAAGTTTTTCTGGAAAGAGGGAGACTACTGTGTTTCACACGTGTACACAATGAGTCATATTTTATAAAATTGTCTGCATCATTCAAGGTCCTTGACTTCAACCAGCTGCATAATAATCCAATGACTGGATAACCTATAATCATTCAACTTTTCCCTGAGGGACTGGGCATTTACCCTATTTTTAGTGTTTTTACCCTTTAAAAAGGCTATTGTAAACATACTTAGATTTTTATGCACTGGTGCTTCTATTTCCAGGAGACAGATTTCTAGGAGTGAAATTGTTGGATCATAGATTAGAGATATTTTTCATTTTAATAGATATTGCCAGGCTGCTTTCAAAGAAGGCTGTAATAATTCACATTTTCACTAAGCTATGAAAACGAACTCCCTTCCAATCTTTGACAGCATTAGGTATTACTGTTCTTTTAAATTTGCATTTCCCTGATTAATGATGAGGTTAAGCATCTTTTCATAGGTGTACTGGCCATTAGGACTTACCCTTCAGTGAACTGCCTATTCAGATCATTTTTGCATTTCTCTATGTAAGACTGTCTTTTTACTATTCACTTGTGATATATTAACCTGATATCTGTAATTTCTATTACAAATATATTTTTCTGTTACATAACATGTCTCCTGACCCATTTTCTTCTTTTGAGTTCCTGGACTCCACGGCTCAAGGCACCTTCCCCTTCTCCCCGCATCCACTTCTCGGCCTCCTTTCCTAGCTCCTCTTCTCTGTCTACACTCACCCTCCCAGTGGTCTCTTTGGACTCCAAGGTTTTGAATGCCATCTGTATGCTGATGAATCCCCTATTTCTATCCCTTGAACTCTAGACCTCCTTTCTGAGGGCTTCATACTCACATACTTGGGTGTCTAACAGACATTTTAAATTCAAGGGATCTAAGAACAAACTCTTAACCTTACGGCCCAACCTGCTTACATTTCCCAGGTGAGTATTTCCCTGGTGAGTAAATGGTATTACTGTCCAACCAGCTGCGCTCAGTAGAAAGTAAGAGGTCTTTATTGATTTACTTCTCTCCCACACAGATATATTTCATCTAATACTGAATCCTTCCGATTATAAACCCCCCAATATATCACCGAACTAGCCAATTCCTTCTCCATTTGTTGCTGTCCCCCCACCTCTGGTCTACCACACCATCATCTAATGTCTGCACTTCAACAAAATCCTCCTAACTGGGCCCTTTGTATCCACCTCCCAAACCCCATCTCTGCCCCCAACAATCAATTCAGACTCTAAACATGATTCAGATTATGTCATTCTGCCCCAAATTCTCCAAGGACTTTCCATATTTTTTTAAAATCCTAAACTTAGTACTAAAATTGTAAGACCCTACATGATATGAATTTTGTCCATGCCCTTGAACTCCTCTCCTGCCCTCTTCCCCTAGTCCTGGCGCTTTATCGGACTCACACTTGGCTTCTTCAACTCCCTTAAACGCCAGGCTCATTCCTATTTTCCCCCAAGAAAGTAGTAACACTCTCTCCCATAGGACACCCAACTCTTTTCAAATGTTATGTTTTCAAAAAACCCTTCCTCAATCTGCAGAAACACAAACACACAAATCAAATTATATGCTGTCCTCTTACCTTGCTTCATCTTTTTCCACAGCTTTTATGAATTATATCGTTACATATTGCTTTGCTTAATTTATCTGTTCCCTCTGAACTAAAATGTAAGTTTCATGAGGATAGGAAATTTGTCCACCTTGTTCACTACAAAATCCTTAGCACCCCAAATGCTGTCTGGCACATGGCAGGAATTCAGTAAGTTATTTTTTTAAACCAATTAGTAAGTGTTTATTACTTATTTTTTGACACTGATCATTGTAAAGCTCGCCTGCCTATGCTGAAAGCAGCCAACGCACAGCTGTAGCTCATTCATTTTTAATGTTGTATAATATTCTTACGTCAATATACCAAAACTTAATTTTCTATTCTTTGTCAAAGGACATTTGGGTTATTTCCAAGTTTCTTTTTCCCATTATGAATCATGCTGGTGTGAATATTCTTGTTATACATCTT
The DNA here is from genome assembly GCF_030435805.1 of Mustela lutreola. Classification (NCBI taxonomy): domain Eukaryota; kingdom Metazoa; phylum Chordata; class Mammalia; order Carnivora; family Mustelidae; genus Mustela; species Mustela lutreola. The sequence continues at coordinate 6,657,617 of NC_081296.1, read as the reverse complement.
CTAGTGAACATGTTTATGTGTTTCTAGGGTGTAAACCCTAGGAACAGAAATGCTGAGTCGGTGATTCAGTCTATTACAGGTCCAACTCCTGATCTCAGCTCATGTCTTGGATCTCAGGGTCATGAGATCAAACCCTGCGACGGACTCCATGCTTAGAGTTTCAAGTTCATTAAAGGAACTTTTTTTGTTGAACACAGCACTTGATTTTAATATACTCAAATTTATTAATCTTTACTTTCATGGATAGCTCTTTCTGTGTCTTGACAGGTAATTCTTCCCTATTCTAGGAACACAATATATTCCCCATATGCCCTAAAAGCTTTTCATACTTTTATCTATGCAGAAATGATTTTTGTACACTGTATGAAACAGGGATCTAATTTCCTATGGAAACTATATCATGAACACACACAGATATTTAACTCTTGACAGTCTCTCCACATCCCCTCCCCCACCTGCATGCCACCCCTGTCCTGCATCGCGGTTCCATAAAATCTGTGGACCAGTGTCTAAGTTCTCCTTCTGTTCTACTGTTTAGCACATCTCCCCCTGAGACAAACTTGTCTTAATTTACTATTAATTATCATTTGAAGAATTCTACATTTTGATATCTGGTAGGCTAAGTCTCACCATGTTATTTCTATTTAGAACATCTTGTCTTGGCTTTCCACCCTTCCATATTAAAGGACAGCAACAAAAAGAAAACATCATTTAGAAACATATATTTATAACAACAGCAGAAAGGAAAAGATATCTAAGAATATATCTAAAATAGATGTGTATAGAAAATTATAAAGCAATTCAAAAACATTTAAGCCAGCCCAAATAAATGGAGAAAAAGACCACATTCTTGTATTAGAAACCTCAGTATTATAAAGTAGCAATTTCCCCATATTAATCGATGGATATAATCCAAATCCAATCAAAATCTCAACATAGCTTTTATCATTAATCTCAATAAGCTAATACACCGTCTGTACTCCACTGCCTGATTAGAAGCACACAGAATTACAAGTTTATCTTATATAAGACTTTGACCAAAGTCTTAGTCCAAAATGTGGCAAACCTTAATCTATCTCCAGTGTTAGAGTTGGGTTTTTTCCCTGTTAAAGTCTACAAAGTTTCATTATAATTCTGATAGCCAGGTTTCTTTTTTTCTGATAACCAGTTTTTGTTTTTGTTTTTTTAAGACTTATTTATTTATTTATTTGACAGCGATCACAAGTAGGCAGAGAGGCAGGCAAAGAGAGAGGGGGAAGCAGGTTCCCTGCTGAGCAGAGAGCCAGATGCGGGGCTCAATCCCACGACCCTGGGATCATGACCTGAGCCAAAGGCAAAGGCTTTAACCCACTGAGCCACCCAGGCGCCCCTGATAACCAGTTTTGATTTGTCCTGTCTTCTGCTAGAGTCCACAATGTTTGCAAGCTGACTCTCTCTGAAAGATATTTATTTGATGCTTATTTTATTTGTCTCTAACTTCTTTTGCTTTCTAGATACATTCTGCAGAGTCTGTCTTCTATTTGGCTATTTTCTGGAGCACTGATTCTGCTTGCTATGTGGGGTGTTTATGTACTCTATACTCTGGCCTTTTTATTTAAGAGACTCACTATACACATACTATTTTTCTTCATTGGAAAAAAAACCCTGAGAAACACAAGTGTGGTAGACTACCACAAAGAAGGGCTTTCTCTCATAAGGCATAGCACGAAGGACTTTTAAAAAGCCTGGGAAGAGGGAGGAAACAGCAGAAAGGCTGAAGGAAGAAAACACGTGCTTTCATATCTAGGATAGCAGCCATTAACCCTGAATGCCTCTGGAAAGGAACCTGTGCTTTCAACTGTGGATACAGACAAAAAACAAAATCATTGAATCAATGTACAAGTATGATAATTCATCAAATGCCTCAAAAATTTAACCTATGGTAGCATTACGATTGTAAAGGTTTAGAACCATCTGTTCAAAATGCTGCTGTAATCTATTTTTAAGGATAAAAATGGGAAGATAGTTTGTCTTTCTGCCAAAAACACCAATGTAAAAATAAAAAACAAAAGCAAAGAACAAAACAAAACAAATTTTGATGGACACGTGCTCCTGACAGCGTCGTTCAACAAATACTTAGTGACAGAAGGCAGGCCACGGGCAAGCCCAGCAACCTACGCCACCGTGAAGAGCAGACAACGGCCAGCACGCTCATGAGGAAACTGATGTTCACTTCTCAGGTTTTGGTGTAATTGTCCATAAAATAAGAACAAAACGAAACACAATGAGCAAACTGTTATATTTCTACAAGTAGAGGACAAGACTTAGTTCCTGTCACAATAGTGCTCCCAAAATACAACACTTTTTGGTTAATTTTCTCAGAGACTCTTTCCTTTAGTTTCTGCCTCAGGGATGAAATTCATCATATGAAAATTTCAATTAATTCTTGGTATAAAACAAAATTAAACCATAGTTAGACTTTTTTTTTTTTTTTTTTTTTAACAATAAGTAGGCTCTGCAACCAACAGGGCTTAAACTCATGACCCTGAGATCAAGTGCTGTGTGCTCTACCGACTGAGCCAGCCAGGCGCTCCATAAACTATATTCAGTCTTTCTTTAAAAGATTTAATTTATTTACTTGACTGAGAAAGAGAGAGACAGCGAGAGAGGGAACACAGGCAGGGGGAGAGGGAGAAGCAAGCTGAGCAAGGAGACCCATATGGGACTTGATCCAGGACCCTGGGATCATCACCTGAGCCAAAGGCAGACGCTTAACAACTGAGCCACCCAGGCACCCCTACCATATTTAGTCTTAAAATATGATTGTTTTTGACAAATAAAGGTAGTGGCTTAGCTGAACCATCTTGACCACCTTATCTATGCAAAAACTCATTTGATCACTTAGATAATCAGTCACAATTATTTTCTAAATACGATCTTGTTTTCCTTGTTCTCAATTCTATCCAACTGCCTCATCTAAGGCTAAGGCTGGTCAAACTAGGTAGGTTTGCCTTTAGTCTTACTTTTTTTTTTTTTTTTGAAGATTTTATTTATTTGACAGACAGAGATCACAAGCAGGCAGACAGCAGGCAGAAGGAGAGGGGGAAACAGGCTGAGCAGAGAGCCTGAAGCAGGCCTCGATCCCAGGACCCTGAGATCATGACCTGAACCGAAGGCAGAGGCTTTAACCCACTGAGTCACCCAGGCACCCCTGGACTTCCGTTTTTATCTGACAGTAACTTCCTCTCTTGTTCCAGTCCATGCATACGATAACACAGATCACAATGACCCTAGCACCTAATTTCCTAGCTCTTGCCTGCTATACATGTGCTACCATAGAATCTCACTGTCTTGGAAAACATCTCATTCAGAGTCCTGTACTTTGCTTGTATAAATAAATTATAATAAGCACAACAATCAACAAAATAAAAAGGCAGCCCACATAACAGGAGAAAGTATTTGCAAATCATGTTTCTGATGAGTAGTTAACATCCAGAGTATATAAAGAACTCCCATAACTCAAAAGCCAAAAACAACCCAATTAAAAAATGGGCAAAGAACCTGAACAGATACTTCTCCAAAGATATACAAATGTCCAACAAGGACACAGGAAGATGCTCAAAATCACCAATCACTAGGGAAATGCAAATCAAACCCACAATGGGACAGATACCATCACACACCCACTAGGATGGCAACTACCAAAAAATAAAATAAAATAAAAATCCAGGACTCCTGGGCGGCTCAATTGGTGAGGAGTCTGCCTTAGGCTCAGGTCATGATCCCAGGGTCCTGGAATTGAGTCCCGCATCTGGCTCCTTGCTTAGCAGGGAGCCTGCTTCTCCCTCTGCCTGCCAAGCCCCCTGCTTGTGCGCTCTCTCTGTCTCTGACAAATAAATAAAATCTTAAAGAAAAAAAAAATCCAGAAAATAACAAGTGTTGGCAAAGATATGGAGAAATTGGAACTTTTGTGCACTGTTGATGAGAATGTAAAATGGTATATATAGTTCCTATGAAAAAAAGTGCCTATGGCATTCCCTCAAAAAATTAAAAATAGAATTATCATATAATCTAGCAGTTCTACTTTTAGACTCTTACCCATAAGAATTAAAAGCAAGGTCTCAAAGACATATCTGTACCCTTATGTTTATAGTAACATTATAACAGCTAAAAAGTGAAAGCAACCAGGTTTTCACCAATGTCTGAGTGGATAAACAAAACAATACATATAATGAAATATTAATTAGCCTTAAAAAGGAAGAAATTCTGACAATTGCTACAACACGGACAGACCATGAGGACATTATGCTAAGTGAAATAAGCCAGTTGCAAGATGACAAGTACTATATGATTTCACTTATAGGAGGTGCTGAGTCAAATTCATAGAGACAGAAAGTGGAACAGTGGTTGCCGGGCTTGGGGTGAGGGGAGAGGAGTTACTGTCTAACAGGTACAGGGTTTCACTTCGGTGAGAAGAGAGGGGTGTTGGATGGTGGTGATGGATTGCTGAATTACACACTTACAAATGATTAAGACGGTAAATTTTATGTTATGCATATTTTGCCACAATTAAAAAGAAAAGAAAGTGAAAAACACATAAAATAGCTCATGCCAAGTCTGGTTTTGATCCTTTCCCTACCTGAACTTTTAATTTTCTAAATTAAATCAGGTTTCTCTCTAACCATCAAAATACTGTGAATTCCACATGTTCTTCTTCCTCTCATCCCATAAAGGTGAGTAAAGAGGAAAATCGATTTTAGAGCAGCTCTTTCTTACCAATTTGCTCTGTAACCCTGAGTAAATCAATCAAAAGATTTATGAATTTTAGTTTTCTTATCCATCCCCCCCAAATAACACAACAACAATATAACAACACTAGAAGTCGTCTTAAATCTTGTCTCAGGAGGTACTAACATTTAACCTTCTCTCTTTTTTAAAAAATTTTATTTATTTATTGGACAGAGAGAGACACAGCGAGAGAGGGAACACAAGCCGGGGGAGTGGGAGAAGGAAAAGTGGACCCCCAGCTGAGCAGGGAGTCCAAGCCAGGGCTGAATCCTAGGACCCTGGGATCATGACCTGAGCCGAAGGCAGATGTGTAGCGATGAGGCCACCCAGGCATCCCAACTTTTCATTAAAGACTTCAAAATTATCTGCAGTAAGTAAAGAAGCAATGGAACAAAATGTAAGGTAAGGCTCATTCAGGATGCGGTGTTATGTCTCTCTGATGAATAAGAGTACATAATCCTATCATAAATACTACAGAAATAAATGTTCAAAAAATAGACAAGAAACATTCCCCAACTTATTTTTTGAGAGGGGGCCAATATTCCTCTGATACCAAAACCAGGCACAGACATCACAACAAAATCGATCAATATCACTTATGATTAAGATGCAAAAATCTTCAACAAAATACCAACTAGCAAACTGAATCCAGCAACATAAAAAGAATTATGCCCGACTTATATCAATGGGCAGACCATCCAGACAGAAAATCAAAAAGGAAATACTGGCTTTGAATGACACATCAGACCTGATAGACTTAACAGATATATACAGAACATTTCTATCCCCAAAAAGCAAAATACACATACTTTTCAAGCACACACGGAACATTCTCCAGGACAGATCACGCATTAGATCAGTATATTTAATATAGATCAGTATATTTAAGAAGATATTGAAATCCTATCAAGTGTCTTTTCTACCACAGTGGTATGAAACTAGAAATCAATTACAAGGAAAAAAATGGAAAAAACACAAACATGTGGAAGCTAAACAATATGCTACTAAACAACCAGTGAGTCAATAAGGAAATCAAAGATGAAATAAAAAACACGGAGAGAGATGAAGATGAAAACACAAAAGCCAAAATCTCTGGGAAGCACAAAAGCAGTTCTAAGAGGGAAGTTTAGCAATACAGGCCTACCTCAAGCAGCAAGAAAAACCTCAAACAACCTAACCATACACCTAAAGAATCAGGGAAAGCACAAAGCCCATAGCAGAAGTAAGGAAGTAATAATAATAATAAATAATAAAGATAATAAAAGTAAATAATAAAGATCAGAGCAGAAATAAACAAAGTAGAGACTAACAACAACAGGAGAAAAGATCAACAAAACTATGAGATGATTCTTTGAAAATATAAGACTGATAAACCTTTAGCCAGACTCATCAAGAAAACAAGAGAGAAGATTCTAAGTCAGAAACGAGAGAGAAGCAACAACCAACATCACTGAAATACAAAGGGCTATAAGAGATTACTATGAAAATGATATGCCAACAAACACAAGTCCAGGAGACCAGATGGCTTCACAGTTTAATTCTAGCAAACATTTAAAGAACTAATACTTTTTCTTCTAAAGCTATTGCAAGAAAATAGAAGAGAAAGGAAAGCTTCCAAATTCATTCCATGGTACTACAACTGTACAGAGACATTACAAAAACAAATACACAAACAACAAAAAACCCACTACAGGCCAACATTTCTGATGAACACAGATGCAAAAATCTCCCAAAAAATATCAGCAAACTAAATTCAATAATAGTTTAAAAGGATCATTCACCACGATTAAGTGGGATTTATTCCAGGGGTGCGGGGATGGTTTAGTATCTGCGATGTGATACATTACATTAACAAAATGAAGGTTAAGAACCATATGATCATTTCGATACAGGAGAAGCATCTGAAAAAATCCAACAACCATTCATGATAAAAAGTGTCAATAGAGTAGTTTTAGAGGGAACATACCTCCACTTAATAAAGGCCACATATGCCAAATTCACAGCTAATATAATACCAATGTTGAAAAAGAGAGCCTTCCTTTAAGATCAGGAACAAAACAAGGATGTCCACTCTCACCACTTCTAGTCAACACAATCCTGAATGTTGTAGCAGTAATCAGAAAAGAAAAAAAACAAAAGGTATCCAAATTGGTAAAAAGTAAGTAAAACTGTCACTATTTGCAGAGGACCTACTACATATAGAAAACCCTAAAGACTCCATATCATAAAAACTACTAGAATAAATGAATTCAGTAAAGTTGTAGGATACAAAATTAATATACAGAAATATCTGTTGTGTTTCCATATACTAATAATGATGCAGCAAAAGAGAGATTAACAATCCCATTTATATTTGCACCAAAAATAAAATACCTAGAAATAAATTTAACCAAAGAGGCGAAAAGACTTGTACTGTGAAAATTATAAAATAGTGATAAAAAAAAAAAACTGAAGACAACACAATGGAAAAATATACTGTATTCATGGCCTGGAGGAGTTAATATCGTTAAAATGTCCATAACTGCCCATAAAAATGTACAGATTCAATGAATCCCTTTCAAAATATCAGTGGCGGGGCGCCTGAGTTGCTCGGTGGGTTAAAGCCTCTGCCTTCTGCTCAGGTCATGATCCCCGGGTCCTGGGATCCAGCCCCACATTGGGCTCTCTGCTCGGCAGGGAGCCTGCTTCTTCCTCTCTCTCTCTGCCTGCCTCTCTGCCTACTTGTAATCTCTGTCAAATAAAATAAATAAAAAAACAAAAACAAAAACAAAATACCAGTGGCATTTTTCACAGAACTCGAATAATCATAAAATTTGTACGGAACCACAAAAGACCCCAAATAGCCAAAGCAATCTTGAAAAAGAAAAACAAAGCTGGAGGTAACACAATCTGGCTTTGAAGATTTTGAAGATACACAATAACAAAACAGTATGGCCCTGGCACATAAACAGACACACAAATCAATTTAACAGAATACAGACCTCAGAAATAAGCCCACACTTATCTGATCAATTAAACTATGACCAAGGAAGCAAGAGCATTCGAGTAAAAGACAGTCCCTTCAATAAATGATGTTGGGAAAACTGGACCTCTCTCCTATGCCATACATAAAAATAAACTCAAAATGGATTGAAGACCTAAATGTGAGACCTGAAACCATAAAACTTCTAAAAGAAAACAGATAGTCACCTCTTCAACACTGGCCAATATTTCCCTAGGTATCTGTCCTCCGGCAAAGGAAACGAAAGTAAAAATAAATTACTGAGACTATACCAAAATAAAAAGCCCTCAGAGAAGGAAACCAGCAACCTACTGAATGGGAGAATATTTGGAAATGATATATGCAATAATGGGTTAATATCCAAAATATATAAATAACTCATACTACTCAACAGCCAAAAAAATCTGATTAAAAAGTCAGCAGAGGACACAAATAGACATTTCTCCAAAGAAGACATTCTGATGGCCAACAGACACATGAAAAGATGCTCAGTGTCACCAGTCATTAGGGACATGCAAATCCAAATCACAATGAGAGATCCCCTCACACCAGCTAGAACGGCTGTATCAAGAAGACAAGAAATAACAAGCATTAGCAAGGATGTGGAGAAAAGGGAACCCTCATGCACTGCTGGTGGGAATATAAATTGGTATAATCGCTGTGGGAAAACAGTATGGAGGTTCCTCAAAAAATTAAAAATAGAAATACCCTATGACTCCAGTAATTATACTACTGGGTATTTACCCAAATAAAATGAAATTCGGTAAGATAATATGCGCCCTATATTTACTGCAGCATTCTTTACATTAGCCAAGTTATACAAGCAAACCAAGTGTCCACCAACAGGTGATGGATGAAGATGCAGTACATATATACAATTATTACTCAGCCATAAAAAAGGATAAATCTTGCTATCTGCGATGCCATGGATGGATCTAGATGGTATTATGCTAAGTGAAATAACTCAGACAGAGAAAGGCAAATACCACATGATTTCACATATATGTGGAATCTAAAAAACAAAACAGAAACAATCTTAAATATAGAGAACAAACTGGTTGTTGCATGAGGGGACAGGGTTATAAAAAGTGACAGGAAAATAATCCTATTGGCTAAAACTAGAACCTGCTCCAGCATAACAGATTATAAAACAAAGAAACTAAACCAAATCATAAGAAGTGAAGGAAATAAACTCACCTTTAGGAAGAAAGACCAAAATAGAAGACAGTTTGTAAGCACATTATTTGGAATGAGGAAAGCATTTAATTCTACTGAACAGAGGGGAATGAGCTAGACACTGACTGACTGACAAGGAGAAACATCTAATAAAAGAGGACACTTTTAAGATTAATGGGTTAGCCCTGTTACTGCGTTTCACGTTCATGAAACAGCATGTATAAGAAGGGTCAATCAGTATTCAATGTCGTGTGTACCAACTATGTGTGCTGACAGACTGGGAAAGCTAGAATGATAGGGAAGGAAATGACTCAAACTACTTCTTTTTTTTTTTCAAACTTCTTTAATAAAACTGGTTTTGATTTTTTTTTTTTTAAATTATGTACCATAACCCAAAGACTTTATCTCAGGAATGTAAGGTTGGTTCAACATTCAAAATCAATCAATACACTACACCATACTAATAGAACCAAAGACAAAGACCACATGATAATCTCAATAGACACAGGAAAAACACTTGAAAAGATCCAACATCTTTTCATGATAAAAACATTCAACCAACTTAGAATAAAGGAAATATCCTTAAGCTGATAAAGGGCATCTATTAAAAAAGAACAACAACACAAAACCTTAGTTAACATCATACTTAATGGTGAAACACTATAATTTCCCCATAGAACCAGGAACAAGATGAGGACATTCACTCTGATTTCTTGTCAACACTGTACCAGAGGTTCAGCCAGGGCAATCAGCCTACTGGGAGTGTAACGTAGGAGGCAGCACTGGAAGAGTCCAGCAATTTTTCAAACATAGAGTAATAATATGACCCAGCCATTTGATTTATAGGCATATGGCCAAAAGACTGAAAACATTAAGTCCACATAAAAAACTTACATGAATGTTCACTGCAGCAATATCCATAACAGCCAAAAGCAGAAGCAACCCAGGTACCCACCAACTGATGAGTGATTTTAAGAAATGTGGAATATCCACACAGTGGAATGTTACTCAGCTATGAAAAGGAATGAAGGATTGATGTTTGCTCTACACGGATGGAATACGGACAAACATGACACTAAGTGAAAGAAGCCAGACACAAAAGGCCACACATCCTATGATTCCACTTCAGTGAAATATCCAGAAAAAGCAAATTCATAGAGATAAAGTAGATTTGTGATTGGCAGGGGTATGGGTAGATGGGGAATGACTGCTTCATGATACAGGGTTTCCTTTTGGAGTGGTAAAATGTTCTGAAGTTGCCAACAATGGTTGTACAAATGTGTGAATGTAATAAAAACCACTGAATTACATCATTTTAAAGGGTGAATTTTATGGTATCTGAATTCTATCTCAACAAAAAAAAGAAACACACATATACCTACTGGGACAGAGGAAGGTAAGTTCCAGGTACGCAGCTACAATTTAACATTTAATATCTGTTTATATAATTAATACAAAGGCTAAAAGAGAAAATGTTATGATTATTACAATGGATGGTAAAAAAGGCATTTAACAAAATGTAACTTCTTTAAAAGAATTCGTCGAAAAACAGGAATACAAGAATATTTCAACATGATAAAGACTATCTATCTGAAAACAGACAAAACCATAGAGTAATAAAATAAGATGTACTCCTAAAAACCAAGGAGACAAGAACATCAATTATCTCCAATGCTTAACACTGTTCTGAAAGTTCTAGTTAATATATTAAGAGAATTCACAGCCCGTGTAACAAGTATTGAAACAGAGAAGACAAAAGAATTATCTGCATATGATTTAAGAAAAAGTGTATCACTAGAAAAACAGAATTAAAAAGTACAGTAGAATGGGGCCCCCGGGTGACTCGGGGTTATGCAGCTGACTCTTGACTCCAGCTCAGGTCATGGTCTCAGGGTCCTGGGATCGAGCCCTGTGTCATGCTCCACACTCAGCAGGAGCCAGCTTCAGGATTCTCTCTCCCTCTACCCCTCTCCCCGATCACTCATTCCCTATAATAAATCTTTTTTGAAAAATACAGTATAGCAGGATGACAAATAAGTAAAAATAAAAAGCTTTGGCATGTATCATCAGAGACCAGGTTGAAGAATATAAAAGAAAAAGCCTGAATTTAGTCCTTCAACAAATATTTAGGTTCTTTTGTGAGCCAGACACTGTTAAAGGCATCAAGGATACACCAACAAACAAGGGGCAAAATAAAATAGAAAATAACTCTATCAAATAAGTAAATCATTGAGTATATAAGAATGCAAATAAAGAGCCATACAAAATCCGAGCCAAGGATGAAGACGGGGTTATATTCTAAACGGATGGTAAAATTTCTCGTTGGCGCCTACGTAGAGACTTGGAAGCGGTCTGGGAGGGACGCAGGAAGAGCCTGAGCAGCGTCCCTGAGGCAGCGGCATGCCCGGCACGGTAAGGAGCAGGGAGGTGGCCCCAGGCCGCGCCGCAGCAGAGAAGGGAGGAGGGCGCACGTCCACTCCGTCCTGCCATGCGGCAGTGCCCGCACTGCTGAGAACAGATCTTCAGAGCGCAAGAATGGAAAGGGAGACCAGCTAGAAAGGGACTCAAATAATCCATTTAAGAGACAATACTGGCTCGGATAAGGATAGTGGCTGTGGAAGTTTTGGATTCTGCACATACTCTGAAGTTAGAATTAAGAGGACTTGCCAGCACACTAGGTGTGGGAGAAAGCTACGATGTCGGGGGGACACCAAGGTGCTTGTTCTGGGCTACTCAGATTCCATTTATAAAAGCACCAGCAACAGGAAACAACACCCAGTAATTTTTTAAAACTGTGTGGATCCTTTAGGAAGAAAAACCACAAAACTCTACTGAGATAGAAAAATCAACATTCCACACCTCTGGCAGGCATGTTTCAATGTTTCAATATAGAAAAAGGATCATTTCTCCTATTAATTTACAATTTAATTCATTTCCAACTAAAATTCCATTGTGATTTCTCTTGAAACTCAAGGTATTGCTAAAGTCAATCTAGAAAAACAAGTAAGTGAAAATGGTTCAGAATAATTATTCTTAATAGAAAGATTAATTATGAGAAACTTGCTCTTCTCTACCTAAAATGAATATCCACAGGGCTTCCTCCCTTCCTTCGGTTCCCTGTTTGAATGCCGTGTTATGAGAGGCTTTCCCTGAACATTCTTACATAAAACACAGCAAGATCCTCCCTTCACTCTGTACCACTGCTAGCACTTCCTGTCCCCTTCAACTACTTTCTTGCCTTAGAGAAGAATCACTGGGCAGCAGGTTCTTTGTCATGTTCTGTACCGGGCACTCTGCCTGTGTGGGGGACAGTGCCTGCCGTAGAATAGGTGCTCACTAAACAGTGCTGAATGGGTGGCTGAATATACAAGCACTGCCACAGACAGAACGCACTGTGCACTGTAGTGGTTCAGGGCACAGGCTCCAGGTTTATCATTTACTATAAGTGGGCAATCTTTGGAAAGATACTTAAAATCTCTCTGAACTTCAGGTTTTTCATCTGTAAAGAAGGGGCATCAACATGCATCACCACAGGGTTACGTGCTGATAGATGAAGTTAACGGCATATAAATTCTCGATAATTAGTCCTAAGACTTTCTCTTAACTGTTCTTCCTTGCAATAAGCCTACTTTCAGATCAATTTCTATCCCATATTCTAGTTCCACCCTTTTAAAAACTACCCAGGAAAGGAAGGGACTAATATTGGCTTAGCTTCAACTATGTGTCAGGTACTAAGTTCTCTCACCAACCTCGTGGGGGGAGGGAATACCAAGTCCACTTCAGAGAAAAGGAACCAGAGGCTGAGGGAGATTAGGTCATCTACCCAAGACCACAGTCAACAAGTGGTAGAGCTTCATTGAACCTATACTTGTGGCTCCAAAGTAGACACTCTTTCTGCTACCCCACACTTCCTATTTCTTCTTGCATGTGAGTCCCTTAAATATTTGAAAATCACTATCAGCACGTACATCTTTCCTTCTTTGACTAAACATTCAAATCCCTGATTATGTCCTTCTATGTTTTTCTCTCTAGGTCCCTCATTGTCACGAATTCATTTTAATTTGTTGAGGTCTCTTAATCTGTGGCATCTTAAATTGCATCTGACCCTTGAACATGGATTTGAACTACAAGGGCCCCACATCATATACATTATGTGAGGTTTTTCTAATACAGTACTGTAAATGTATTTTCTCTTCCTTATCATTTTCTTTTTTTAAAGATTTTATTTGTTTATCTGACACAGAGAGACAGAGAGATCACAAGTAGGCAGAGAGGCAGGCAGAGAGAGAGGGAGAAGCAGGCTCCCCGCCAAGGAGAGAGCCCGATGTGGGGCTCGATCCCAGGACCCTGGGATCATGACCCGGGCCGAAGGCAGAGGCTCAACCCACTGAGCCACCCAGGCGCCCCATTCCTTATCATTTTCTTAACAATATTTTCTTTCTCTTATTTTATCGTAAGAATAAACATATATATGTGTTAATCAACTTGCTTATGTTATTGGTAAGGCTTTTGGTCAACAGTAGGCTAGTTGTACTTAAGTTTTTGGAAAGTCAAAAGTTATACTTGGGTTTTTGACCATGGGGGTCATTGCCCCAACTCCCACCCCCTCATTGTTCAAGGGGCAATTGTAATTATTTTTATATTTTTTAAGACTTTATTTATTTATTTGACAGAGAGATGATCACAAGTAGGCAGGCAGGCAGGCAGGCAGAGAGAGGGGAAAGTAGGCTCCTTGCTGAGCAGAAAGCCTGACGCAGGGCTCGATCCCAGTACCCTGAGATCATGACCTGAGCTGAAGGCAGAGGCTTAACCCACTGAGCCACCCAGGCATCCCTGTAATTATTTTTAAACTTTTTTTTTAAAAGATTTTATTTATTTATTTGACAGAGAGGGATCACAAGTAGGCAGAGAGGCAGGCAGAGGGAGAGAGGAGGAAGCAGGCTCCCTGCTGCGCAGAGAGCCCAATGCGGGGCTTGATCCCAGGACCCTGAGATCATAACCTGAGCCAAAGGCAGAGGCTTAAGCCACTGAGCCACCCAGGAGCCCCGTCTGTAATTATTTTTAAAGGGAACAAAATCTTGTAGAACCCCAGCTGTCATAAAATTTTATCATAATGTTCTGGAACATGCTCAAATATAGCAACAATATATTATAACCATATACTATAAAACCAAGGTTAATTTATATATTAAGTAGAAATGAAGTAAATCAATAAAATCCAAATTAATGATACCAATTTAATATCTTATTATTTTACTGAAATTATGTCCTGTTTACAACATGAATATGTCTCAGTTCTCTTGCATTCAGCATCCTTACTATGCCGTGGGCTGTGTGATGAATCAGACTTCACACCACTTTTCTCTATCTAACGACCAGCAGGCCTGTGTTGGCATGGCCATCTAGACATCTTTAGTGACCAGTAAAATGTGGGAGATGAGGGAAAAAGAGCACCTAGGATAATCTGAGGTCTTTGTCTTTTGGGGTGACTGAATTGTAATCTCTCACGGAAACAGAAATATTTAGGCAGGGAGGGGCAGCTAGATTCGTTTTGACAATGAATTTGTGGTACCCGAGAGATGGCTAGATGGAGCTGTTGAGACGGTAAATGGACATAGGGGTCTAAAGCCCACAACAGCTGATTCTGGGCCTGAAAGGGGTTTAGAAGTTGTTAAATGGTGGCTTGAAGACAAAGAAGATCCTGCAAAGGCACAGTCAGAGAAGTGGAAGGACCTTTCGAGAAAAGAAATACAGGAAGGAAGCCAAGAGAAAAGAATTTTTTTTTAAAGGCGGTATTAAATTCCACAGAAGCGACAAAGGAGGACTGAAATGTGTTCTTTGGACTGGGAGATCACGGTGACCTTTGGGAAAGCGGCAGAAAGACAGTAAGGTCAGTTATTTAAGAAGCCTGGCTACCAAGGAAAGCAGAGGGAGCAGTGCCTAGAAGAGACAGGAGAGAGGATTATTTCTGGCCAGGAGAGAAAGAGCGAGAGGAGGGAGAAGGCTGCTGAAGTCCCTTCTGTACTCCCAGGGCCTATGAGAGCACCTGGAGCACAGCAAACATTCCAAAAATACTTACTGAATGTTGTAGGCGAGGAGGAAAAGGTGGAATCAAGGAAGAGGAGGGATTTAGTAAGGAGCACAGGGAACAGGTGAACCCGAGGGAAACAAATATTTTTTAGTCATGTTAAACTCCAGGCTGTTTATGTTCGAAATCCTTGAAACAATTCAGAAAACAAGTCCTTCCTGTTTCCACTTTATAGAAGAGTCCACTGAGGCAAAGAGATTAGGTAATCTACCCAAGGTCATTCGTCTGCTGAGGGACAGAGGCACCCTGCCGACGTGACCTCCTCTGCCCACGAAGCCCTTACTCTTCCCTTTTACCTTCAGAATGAACATACGGAATACGAAGGTACAATGATGTGCCGAAAACGAGGGGGAGACATCTGAGTTGGAGAACAGTACAGGGGTGCTGGAACACCCAAGAAGGATGGACAGGGGCACTGAGGACCTAGAAGAAAGCAATCTGCGGCAGGGCCGGGCTGCACACTTGGTGATAACGGCCGGCCGGCTGCAGGAGGCACCTGCTGGAGCAGACATCCTTAGATGACTACAAGGATGACCAGGAAGGGGTTTCTAGGAAGAATGTCTCAAAGAAGAAGAGGAGACTAGAGTGGGAGAGTCTAGGTGACCTCGGAGGTGACATGTGGGTAAGGAGAGGCAGTGGATGCGGCACGAGGACATGGAGAGGTTCCGGTCTGACTCCGAGTGCACAGTAACACTGAGGGATGGCAAAGGAGGCGTCCCCCGTCACTGTCCTCTCCTGTCACTCCAGCAAGCGGCTCCAACTGCCCACTCCCGCTGAACTGCTCTACTTCTGTAATTTGCTCTTAGTGCAATACAAAACAAGGGACACACTTGTTCTGGGTTACCTGATCCCTAGTAGCTAAATAAATCCTCGCCCAGACAAGGAGCTTATTAAAAACAAACAGTGGAAACCATCGTATTTCATAACTCTATCACAGGCTCTGTCTCTCCCCGCCCACCTGGCCTCCCACTGGGTAGGGCCGGAGGACCCCCACAGCAACAGAGGCACTGAGCCGGAGAACGAGCAGAGCTCGGAGTATCTGGCATAGCACAAAGATTAACCTAATAGGATCCTTCCAGCTCCAGGATTCTTCCATTCGGTACAGCAGGCGTGTTTTCTAACAGACGTGTACTTGCTTTGTGTGAGTGAACCAGCCGGATGTGAGAGCCTAAACTGTGTTTACTACACCTTTTCAGAAATGCACCTTTTACAGAAACCGAAGAATGCCTTACTACCATCAAGACTTGGTTCTCTCTACTGAGGCTAATCTAATAATAGCAAGGAAGTCTCTTTTTGATTAGACAAGTGATTTAAAAGGAAATACAGAACCACTAGGAATGTTAGTCCCATGACTACACCGGCCTCGGAAGGTACCACACCATGGCTACAGCACAATCAAATGCTCAGGACTGCTAACTCGTTTCAAAACTCCTGCTGTCATCGGGGACTTGGGTGGCTCAGTGAAGTGTCTGCCTTCAGCTCTGGTCATGGTCCCAGGGTCCTGGAACTGAGCTCCCAGCTCAGCGGGGGATCTCCTTGCCTCTCTCCCTGTGCCCCTCCCCCTGGCTCATACTCTCACTCTCTCAAATGAATAAATAAAATCTTAAAAAAAAAAATCCAACTACTGATATATATATATATATACACACACATAAAACTCACATAGATTAATTTCCCTTTGGCCTAACAGACCAGACCAGTGGTTTTCAAACTGTAGGAAGTGAAACTGATTCAGTGGGTTGCAACCTGATTTTATACAAAATAAAAATATAAAAATATCAGAATGCATCACATATAGTATGATTTGGTGAAACCTTATTACAGGTGTGTGTGTATGAAATTAGTAGTTATTTCTTACTATGGGCTTTATTTCTTACTATAGTACAAGAAAAGTCTGAAAGCCACCGGACTAGACTGCATCAGAATTAATCAATCAGCAACAATGACTCATTTTCAAGATCTAAACATTTTCAAAATTATTGACTGAATCCTCACGTAGCAGTTCAGTGAGGGGAAATAAGAACACTTATGTCTTGTTTGAAAGTAGTTGGTCTCATTTCGAAAGTCAAACAGAGGTCTAGAGGGAATTAGTTTTCAATCTAGTCAACATATGTAACTCTAAAAAAAAAAAAATGAACCAAGGATCTGTCATAGCACTCCCTCTGAATATGCATTTCCTCCAAAGTTAAAGACGCCATTAGCACAAAAGTTCTACTTCAGGGACAGAGAAAAAGGAAAAACAGATCTGAAGACATGAGTTTATTTTTTGACATTTCTTCCTACATAAAAATTTTTGAATCTTCTGTGACACTCATTTTTATATTGGCAACCACTTCTGAACCGAACAAACCCAGCCTTTCTAACAGCTCTCATCTTATATATATTTTGCAACAGAAACTGAGACGTTAATGTTATCAAGAATTTTCCAGTCCCCGTGGAGGCGACTTCGTTATTAGCATGGACTCCCTCCACTCTGACAACCAGATAACGTCTACTTCCGGGCAGCCTTATAGACTATGATCAGATGGAGAGAGTCCATTCAGAGCTCAAGTGTCTGTGCTCAAGTGGGAAAAGTGGTTTTCTCACAGAGCCTTCCTGTGCGCCAACGCAGTCCAGTTCAGTCTGCCCCCAAAGACTTAAGCTTGAACCTCCAGAAATGGCCCACCACACTCAGGAATCTGAGGGAGGGGTGCCAATGAGAAATGCCCACAACACTCAGAGCCTAGAGCCAAGTCAATATTATAAAGCCACAAGAAAACTACTGAAAGACACCTGCCAACCACAAGAATATCCACTGAGACTTTCCTAGGTTTCTACCACTGTATGACAAGGAGTTTGGTGCTCTCCTAGTAGGTAACTGTTAGGTATATCTTAACACGATTCCTACGGAAAAAGAAGGGAAAGCAAATAGAAATTTAATAAACACAATTTTTAAAATTTAAATTCAAGGTAGTTAAACATACAGCGTGATACTGATTTCAGGAGTAAAATACAGTGATTCATCACTTACATGTAACACCCAGGGCTCATCACAAGTGCCCTCCTTAATGCCCATCCCCCCCAACACCTCTCTTCCAACAACCGTTAGTTCTCTACAGTGGAGTCTTTTATGGCTTGCCTCCCTCTCTGTTTTTATCTTATTTTTCTTTCCCTCCCTATGTTCATCTGTTTTGTTTCTTAAATTCCACATGAGTGAAATCATATGGTATATGTCCTTCTCTGACTTATCTCACTTAGCATAACACACTCTAGTTCCATCCACATTATTGCAAATGACAAGATTTCCTTTTTTAAAAAGATTTGAGTTTTGAGAGAGAGAGAGAACACAAATAGGGGGAGGGGCAAAGGCAAAGAGAGAAGCAGGCTCCCCACTAAGCGTGGAGCCCAACATGGGCTTGATCCCAGGACTGAGATCATGACCTGAGCCAAAGTCAGACACTCAACCAAGTGAGCCACCCATGGGCCCCAGGTTTTCACTTTTGACGGCTGAGTAATATTCCTGTGTGTGTGACACACACACACACGGACCTTTATCCATTCATCAGTTGACGGGCATTTGGGTACTTTCCATAATTTGGTTACTGTTGATAGTGCTGCTATAAACACTGGGGTGCATGTGCCCCTTCAAGTCAGCATTTTTAATATTCTTTGGATAACACCTAGTACTGCAATTGCTGGGTCATAGGGCAGCTCTGGTTTTTAACTTTTTTTTTTTTTTTAAAGATTTTATTTATTTATTTGACCGAGAGAAATCACAGGTAAGCAGAGAGGCAGGCAGAGAGAGGAGGAAGCAGGCTTCTCCTGGAGCAGAGAGCCTGATGCGGGGCTCGATCCCAGGACCCTGGGATCATGACCTGAGCCGAAAGCAGAGGCTTTAACCCACTGAGCCACCCAGGCGCCCCGGTTTTTAACTTTTTGAGGAACCTCCATGCTGTTTTCCAGAGTGACTGCACCAGTTTGAGTTCCCACCTACAGTGCAAAAGGGTTCCCATTTCTCCACATCCTCACAAACATCGGTTGTTTCCAGAGTAAATTTTAGCCATTCTAATAGTTATGAGGTGGTAGCTCATTGTGATTTTGATTTGTATTTCCCTAATGAGTGATATTGAGGATTTTTCATGTGTCTGTTAAGCCATTCGTATGTCTTCTTTGGAGAAATGTCTGTTCATGTTTTCTGTCCATTTCATAACTGGATTATTTATTTTTGGGATGTTGATTTTGATGAGTTCTTTATAGATTCTGGATACTAGCCTGTTACCCGATGTCATTTGCAAATATCTTCTCCCATTCCGGCGGCTGCCTTTTCATTTTGTCAATTCTTTCCTTTGCTGTGCAGAAGCTTTTTATCCTGATCAAGTCCCGATAGTTCATTTTTGCTTTTGCTTCCCTTGCCTCCAGAAACGTGTCTAGTAAGAAGTTGCTGTGGCCAAGGTCAAAGACATTGCTGCCGGTCTCTCCTCTAGGATTTTGATGGTTTCCTATCTTACATTTAGGTCTTTAAGCCATTTTAAATTTATTTCAGTGTTTGGCATAAGAAAGTGGTCCACTTTCATTCTTCTGTCCAGTTTTCCCAACACCATCTGTTGAAGAGACTGTCTTTTTTTTTCTAGTGGATATTCTTTCCTGCTTTGTAGATTAGTTGACTGCAGAGGTGAGGGTTCATTTCTAGGTTCTCTATTCTGTTCCATTGACCCATTTGCCTGTTTTTCTGCCAGTACACACTGTCTTGATGACTACAGCTTTGTAATACAGCTTAAAGTCTGGTATTGTGATGCCTCCCACTTTGCTTTCTTTCTCAACATTACCTTGGCTATTTGGGGGTCTTTTCTGGCTCCATACAAATTTTAGGATTGTTTGTTCTAGTTCTGTGAAAAATGCTGGTGTTACCTTGATCTGGATTGCACTGACTGTGTAGATTGCTTTGGGTGGGTAGTATAGACATTTAAACAATATTTTCTTCTAATCCAGGAGCATGGAATGTTTTTCCATTTCTTTGTGTCCTCTTCAATTTCTTTGATTAATGTTCTACAGTTCTCATTATACAGATCTTCTACCTCTTTGGTTAGGTTTATTCTTAGGTATCTTATGGTTTTTTTGTACAATTGTAAATGGGATGGATTCCTTGGTTTCTCCTTCTGCCACTTCATTACGGGTGCAGAGAAATACAACAAATTTCTGTAGGCTGGCTTTATATCCTGAGACTTTGCTAAATTCATGTATCAGCTTTAGCAGTTTTTTGGTGGAGCCTTTGGGGTTTTCTATAGAGAGTACCAGAGTATAGAGTGAAATTTGACTTCTTCCTTGCTGATTTGGATGCCTTTTATTTCTTTTTGTTGTTTGCCGAGGCAAGGCCTTCCAGTACTATGTTGAACAACAGTGGTGATAGTGGACGTTCTTGTCGTGTTCTTCACTTTAGGGGAAAAGCTCTCAGTTTTTCCCCACTGAGGATGATATTAGCTGCAGGACTTTGGTATATGGCCTATATGACAGACTTTGGTAAATGGCCTATATGACACTGTGGTATTAATAAACACAAATCTGTAACTGAATTAATGTCTGGTTACAAGTTAGGCAGACTACACACACACACACACACACACACACACACACAAGTTAGGCAGACTACACACACACACACACACACAAGTTAGGCAGACTACACACACACACACACACACACACACACACACACAAGTTAGGCAGACTACACACACACACACACACACAAGTTAGGCAGACTACACACACACACACACACACACACACACACACACACACACACACACACACACACACATATATATCTATATATATAGTCTGCCTAACTTGTAACCAAACATTATTTGTCTGGTTGTGTGTGTGTGTGTGTGTGTGTGTATATAATGTCTGGTTACAAGTTAGGCAGACTATACACACACACACACACACACACACCTCCCCATATATGGTCTATGATTCTTTTAGCAAACTTATTTCATGTACATTTCAACATTTGATTCCAAGGAAAAATGAGAAAGAAATTAAGAATTATCATCCCCCCTATTTTACAAAGAGGCTATAATAAAAAAAGATGTCCAAACCTGACAAGCCAAGACAGTGGTGGAATGAAGTATGTGAATTTTAACTCCTGGTGTCACTGTTCTTTCCAACATCATAGGAAGTCTTACTCAGATACCTGAGTAGAAGGCTATCCCTTCTAAAGGCTTAAAACTCACCAGTTACCAGATTACTTCATTTTTTAAAAGTTTTATTTATTTATTTGACAGAGAGAGACATAGAGAGCAGGAACACAAGCAGGGGGAGTGGGAAGCAGGAAGCACAATGCGGGGCTCAATCCCAGGACCCCGGGATCATGACCTAAGCTAAAGGCAGATGCTTAACCACTGAGCCACCCAGGCACCCAGATTACTTCATTCTTTTTACCTCCATGTGGTTCCCTGTGACTATACAGCTATTCCTGACTAACTGCAGCAAATTCCTATTTGGTAAGAAAATAGAATAGAAAAATTCACTTACTAACACAGCCGAGAAGCTATTACATGTTATGAATGGCAGTGAAATAACACACGAAGATGCTGTTACAGGGATTAAGAATACAGTGGCTAGTAGTAGTTCTTATGATTTAGCTTCTAGGCTCTACTGAACCAGTAACTCTCATAACTGCTCCACCTGGTATTCAGAGTGTATGTATCCTCTCACACATAAAGTTTTTGAACTTACACTACGTCAACACCATGCTATTCACTCGGAATTGATTTTAATGGGTCTCTGCTTTCTCTGTATGCATAACTAATATCTTACTTGGTTTTCACTGCCTTGTGTCAAAGGGCTTGCCAAGAGATACAGACTAGAGAAAAATAATGTAATAAAAATAATAATATATAATAATAAAAAATAGTAATAATATACTAATGTCACAATAAATGTTCTCAACCACAAGAGTGCTGGCCTCCCAGGTGCTTCTCAGTACCACATATATACAGAAACGGTCTTATGCACCACCAAATGCTTCTTCAGTCCCTTTACCTACTCTTGTCACATTTCTTATGTTCCTGTGGCATTCTTAACGATCTGGGGATTAACACACTTACTCAGTACGTAACCTTAGGTGAATTTCTTAAGTCTTGGTTTTCTTATAACTTACAGTAGCTTTATCAAGTATTTGTCCTCACTTGTAATCAAGACATATATGATACATGATTTGATATGTCACATATGATTGATATATATATATACTCTGCCTAACATGTAAACAAATAAATTAATTCATTTAAATATTTGTATTTATTAAACTGACAAATATTTTTAAAAATTTGAGACCTCTACTTGTAATGAGTATGTATGGAAACAGGTATTCTCTTATTCTTCTACTGGGTAAGACAGTCAAAACGTCTCTGGAGGACAATGTGACAATGTAAATCCAAAGTTTTAAACCATGCACATGCCACTTGACTGAGATATTCCCAGAGACTTGTCCTGAGGAAGTTAACTAAGGATTTAGCTTAATGCATGCTTCTCTGAGCATTATTTTATCTGAGTATAAAGCTGGAAATTGGGGGGTCTGGGTGGCTCAGTGGGTTAAACCTCTGCCTTTGGCTCAGGTCATGATCCCAGGGTCCTGGGATCGAGCCCAGCATCAGGCTCACTGCTCAGCAGGAAGCCTGCTTCCCCTTCTCTCTCTGCCTGCTGCTCTGCCTACTTGTGATCTCTCTCTCTCTCTGTCAAATAAATAAATAAAACCTTTAAAAAATTAAAAAAAAAAAGCTGGAAATAACCTAAATGTCCCTATAAAGGAACTGGTTATAATTTATAACAAACAGGTCTATACCATAAATCACCAGACAGTTACTACAAATAATGCTATAGGAATATATTCATTGCCATTGAAAGTTCCCTAAGAGAGAAGATATTTGCAAACGACATATCAGATAAAGGACTAGTGTCCAGAATCTATAAAGAACTTAGCAAACTCAACACCCAAAGAACAAATAATCCAATCAAGAAATGGGCAGAGGACATGAACAGACATTTCTGCAAAGAAGACATCCAGATGGCCAACAGACACATGAAAAAGTGCTCCATATCACTCGGCATCAGGGAAATACAAATCAAAACCACAATGCAATATCACCTCACACCAGTCAGAATGGCTAAAATCAACAAGTCAGGAAATGACAGATGCTGGCGAGGATGTGGAGAAAGGGGAACCCTCCTACACTGTTGGTGGGAATGCAAGCTGGTGCAACCTCTCTGGAAAACAGCATGGAGGTTCCTCAAAATGTTGAAAATAGAACTGCCCTATGACCCAGCAATTGCACTATTGGGTATTTACCCTAAAGATACAAACGTAGTGATCCAAAGGGGCACGTGTACTCGAATGTTTATAGCAGCAATGTCCACAATAGCCAAACTATGGAAAGAACGTAGATGTCCATCAACAGATGAATGGATCAAGAAGATGTGGTATATATACACAATGGAATACTATGCAGCCATCAAAAGAAATGAAATCTTGCCATTTGCGACAACATGGATGGAACTAGAGCGTATCATGCTTAGCGAAATAAGTCAAGCAGAGAAAGACAACTATCATATGACCTCCCTGATATGAGGAAGTGGTGTTGCAACATGAGGGCTTAAGTGGGTACGAGAAGAATCAATGAAAGAAGATGGGATTGGGAGGGAGACAAACCATAAGTGACTCTTAATCTCACAAAACAAACTGAGGGTTGCTGGGGGGAGGGGGTTTGGGAGAAGGGGGTGGGATTATGGACATTGGGGAGGGTATGTGCTTTGGTGAGTGCTGTGAAGTATGTAAACCTGGTGATTCACAGACCTGTACCCCTGGGGATAAAAATATATGTTTATAAAAAATAAAAAATTGTATTAAAAAAAAAAAAGAAAAAAAAAGAAAGTTCCCTAAGATATAGTGTTTAAATGGGGATAAAAGGCTACAAAACTGTACATAACTACAAAAATTATGTACTTATATATGTAGGTTCATATTCATGATGCTTATGACAAGGCAGAGGGATAGCAATCTTTCCACAATGAATATTATTACTTAAGTAATAAAAACTTTTTACACAGATGAGATACTTATAAGAGTCAATCCATTCTCTCTTTTAAATAGCTGAAGACAGTTTAAAATAGTTTCCAATATGAGCAAGGGTTCCTGGCTGACTCAGTGGACAAAGTGACTCTTGATCTTGGGGTCGTGAGTGTAGAGATTACTTTAAAATGTTTTTTTCTTTTTAGGAGAGCAAGCAAAAGCAAGCGAGCCAGAGTGTTGGGGGGAGAGGGACAGACGGAGAGGGAGAAAGTCTTAAGCAGGCTCCATGGCCAGCAAACAGCCCCATGCAGGGTCCTATTCATGACCCTGAAATCATGACCTGAGCAGAAATCAAGAGTCAGATGCCTAACTAACTGAGCCATCCAGGTATCCCCAAAATAAAATCTCTAAAAAAAAGTTTATCGTATGAGCAGATTGTTTTAGATGCAAGGAGTACTACTGACCTTTAAGGATCCTCTATAGTCAGTACTCTGGGGTGAAAGACATTTTTTTTTTTAATTTCTAATTTGTTACAGACATTTTTATAAAATACATGAAAGATGAAATAGTAGAAAAATAAAGTCACAGAAAACATAAACTTCATTTTAAAAATTAAATTCATAAACATGAAGTTACTCTACCAGATTGCTTAAATATTTTTTTCTAAATTCTTACTTTCCATTTCTGCACTTATCTGGTCCTTGACAGGTTAACGGTCCACAGACCATGCTCCCAGTAAGCAAGGCTCTGATTAAGAAGCCTTTTGGCAGTGGACTAATCACAGCTTCAAGTAGACTGGATTTTGATTGAACATCTGGACAATCTTCTGCATCAGAAGGTAACTTTCTCCAATAAACAGGAGCATTTGGGCTCTTCCCTATTAGGTTTACCATATTTACTAGCCTACAATGTTTTTCTTATGCTAATAGATATTTTCAATACAGTCATATAATTTTAAACTATCAGTCATTTTCCAAAAGAATGAAACACAATCTCATATAGTAGAAACCTGGCTTCAGAGAATTAACATTTTCCAAATCCCGGGGAAACAGTAGTCATTACGGCACAGCAAAGGGGATGTGCCAGAAATACTGATTCAGCAGGTTGAAATGGGAGCAAATGTACATACTGACACTGAGGGTTTAAGTTGCCTATCTGTTCCCAGATTTAAGCAGAAGAAAATGAGACAACGTGCCAGTCCCTCAGCAACATGAATATAGTCTCCAGGGAAAGGCTGATGAATTCCTGCCACTCTACCTAAGGGATGAACCAATGATGGGCTACTCTGGACTCATGCCAAAGAAACAGGAATATAAACATCTTACTTCATGTTGAGATTAAAAAGAATTTAAGTCCCAAGTCATTCCCTGAAATTATGTAGCTTGGTCTCCAGAAATAAAGGTTCAGAGTTTAGTAACAGCAAAGAAACTGGAAGTACTATGGATCAGAACTAAGGATTCTCAATCAGTGTTTAGGTACGAAGGGGAGCCTGAGTGGCTCAGTTGTTAAGCCTCTGCCTTTGGCTTAGGTCATGATCCTAACACTGGGATCAAGCCCTGCATCAGGCTCCCTGCTCAGCGGGAAGCCTGCTTCTCCCTCTTCACTGCCCCGGCTTGTGTTCCCTCTCTCGCTGTCAAATAAATAAATAAAAACTCTTAAAAAAAAAAAAAAAGGTGTGGAAACTTTAATATGTAATTATAATATTTTTAAATTGTTGAAAATTTAATCTGTTGGTAGAAAAATGAAAAACTATACTTAGCACAGTGGCTTACACAGTAAACTTTTGCTCAGTAAAAGTTTAGCCAAGCTGTCCTAGAATGGCGATCAAGTGCCTTTTTTTTTTTTTTTAAAGATTTTATTCATTTATTTAAGAGTGAGAGCAGGAGCACTGGAACGGGACAGAGGGAGAGGGAGAAGGCGGCTCCCCACCAAGCAGGGAGCCCGATATGGGGCTCAATCCCAGGACCCTGGGATCGTGACCTGAGTTGAAGGCAAACACCCAATTGACTGAGACACCCAGGCACCCCCAAATGTTTTATCTAGCTCTCGACTTATCAGGTAAGAAGTTGAGAGCTAGATTAAAAATACGAGCAATGATTTAGCATGAAAGGATTAGAAAAACCAATATAGTTAAACCAAAGACAGGCAGAAACCAGAACTAAAAAGAAATGTAAACAGAAAGCTGTAAAGTAGTAAACGAGTTTCTCAGACAGTCAAAAGGGAACAGGAAGATGCAAATTGGTAGCACTGAAGCCTCAAAGAAAAAATAAAATTCTCACTGAAAGCTGAGAATGGTCAAATTCAATCCATGAAGTCTGAAGTGTTAGATTCTTTTCTCCCACTTCAAAGTATGAAGGTAAGGTAAAACTTACACACAGGATAGTGTGCAAATCTTAACTGTGCAGTCTGATAAAGTTGAGTGTATCACATCCAGATCATGATAACAAACATTTTCAGAGCTTCCTCCCAGTCTGTAACATCCCCTCCAACCACTACAGACTGATCCCCACTTTTGCCTGTTTTCGATGGTCATGTTATCACACAGAATCTATTCATGTTGGCTTTTTTTTTTTCACTCAATCCCAAATTTTGAAATACAGCCCTATGTTTGTGGGCCTCCGGAGTCTGTTCCTTTTTACTGCTGAGCAGTACGCCACTCCATGAAGGCGTTACGGTTTGGTTTAGCCATTCTCCAGCTGATGGACATCTGGGTTGTTTTCAATCTTCTGCTATGATGAATAAAGCTGTCATGACTGAGCCTTGTCGTACAAGCCTTGTAATGGCCATAAACACTCACTTCTCTCGGGTAGATGCCTAGAACAGACTGCTCAATTACAAGATAGGTGTGTGTTTAACTATGGTAGATTGGGCCAGTTTTCCCAAGTGATTGTATCTATTTACTCTTCTATTAGCAATGCTGGAGAGATCTCATCGAAGGTTTTTAAATTTTAAAAAAGAGTTTTGGTTGAAATACAAGAGTTTGGGGACTTTTTTGTTTTGCTTTGCTTTTTACTTCCATCTTTCAGAGCAGGGGTAACACACAGAGAGTGCTCACACCTCAGAAGATATACAAGATAATTTGGGGGAAGGCTGTGAGAAGAAAATGGTACAATTTCTATTTTAGTTTCTTATTCTTTTACCTACAAAGTAAATTTTACAGATATTTAACATATAAATGGGCACTGGTGTCCTTATTCAGATGGCTGTATTTATTCACTTTGAGCACACTGTGATTTACGCCATTTGGGAGTGCCTAGTTGAGCAAAATTATGGAATATTCACTTCTAAGTGAACTCTTGCCAAATGAACAAGTGGCTAAAAGGAGTCCTGCAAAGATAATACCAATAATGTAAGCACAAGCAAGGAAATGGCCTAGCTGACAGTTCTATTGTAGAAAATCTCTTTAGAAAAACTGTGACTATCTAGTCAGATCTCAGAAGAAACAGGCAAAAAAATTCCAAAAGTTATTTTTAAAAATAGACTTAATCTACTACTATCAATATTTTGCTAATAAGAATTTTAAAACATAAATTACATCATCTGTCATCTGCTTTCTTTTGTATTTATTTTACAATGTAGGAAGCAATAGTGCATTTTACATGGAGATATAATTTAAAGTAAATTTATATATATTAGGGATTTTTACCAATAGAGCACATGATCAATAGGGTTCAGAGACTCTTATTTTAGCATAAGTATTTTTAATATCAAGCTAGTTAATCTGTAGGTACAAATAAAACTTGTATTTTTAAGTCATATGCAATATAAAATATATTCTGTTAGAAACAGCTAGTTGGCCACTGAATGCTAATATGATGCATCTGAACAGAGAAGAGGACAGGAATTAACTGAGAAGAGCCACGAGGGAACTTTCATGGGTACTGATACTACCGTATATCTTACAAGGGGTTTGGATTATACCAGCATATACATTAATCAAACCTCACTGAATGGTACATTTAAGTGTGTTTCAGTTTATATAAATTTTATCTCAAAAGGCAAAAAAAAAAAAAAAAAAAAAGAAGAAGAAGAAAGAAAGAAAGAAAGAAAAGGGATCTATAAAACATACTGACCTCTAGTTAATGATAATGCATGCTGAAGTATCTAGGAGTAAATTATACTGATGCCTGCAACTTACCTTAAAATACATTAAAATAAGATGGACTGCTGTACAGATAGAGGGATGGATCATGAATCACAAGATAAAGCAAGTGCAGTAAATGTTAATTGTAGAATTTAAGTGGTAGATATAAAGGTGTTCACTGGACAACTGTTTTAACTTTTCTATACACTTGAAACGATTCATGACAAAAGGTTGGAAAAAATAACCTATCTACTCAAAAGCTGAAAATTAAAAACAGTGTAGTGATACAAGGGGAAAGTCAGAAATCGAAAAAGGAAAAAAGGTAGCTGCTTGGTACTTTTACACACACTGAATCTGTGCGGTGAGAATTATGCCTATTTCACAGGCTAGTAAATTAAAACTTAGAAAGATTACAGAATATGCCTAAGGTCACAGAGTTTGAAGGGCGGCCAAAAGCGGAATCCAACCTGACCAAATTTGCTAGAGGAGTGAATCCTCTGGGCCCACATTCCTCACAAGGGGCTGCCTAGGACCCAACAGCATCCCTTCGGCAGGGAAGTTGCTTCTCCATTCAAGCATGGACCTTCTTCGATAGAAGAGTCCTCCCAAAATCTGGCTCCCCCATGTTTTTCCTCCTAGGTCTGTCTGATCCCTTGGGGCCATACAGAATCTAATCCCCACAAGAGCGCCATCATATCGAATGCCAGTATTTGAAATATGAAGAAGTAGGATTTTTTTTTCCAGTTAGCATTTTGTAACATCATCTACAGACATCTATAGCGAGGTGTAGAATGGGGATAATGCCTTAGCCACCTGGAGTGGAAGCAACTTGAGAACATCCATGGAGCATACAACATGGTAACTGCCAGAGTAGGGACTCACATCTTTTTCTAACCATTACCTTTTCTTGGAAATTACAACATGCCACTCACTATAAAATACCATTTTATAAAAAAGAAAACACATGTCCTTTCTTTGAGGAGTTTACATGAAATGGGGAAGAGACACAGATTTTTCCTTCCTGTACTTATTTTATCTAACCACCTGATTGTTTCCTCATTTTATTTTCCATTTTGCCTTCGTTTGGAATTACAACTTCTAGGAATTTTGTGTGCAATCAGATATAGAACTAGAACTACTTATTCTGCACTTTTTTGTTTCAAAATGACTACAGGTGGCCAACCTAAGTAAGCAACTTGTTAATGAAATTTTAAATTTTGGTTTGGTTTTTTGTTTGTATGTTTTTGACTCTCCAAAGTTATAATCACAGCCTAATGGAACCTGAACCTCACTGGAAACCAGAGGTTGTTGGAAGGAATCCTAGAGATGATAATTTTCTGATTTCAGAACTGGATGTTCAGACAGCTGAAATGATTAGTCCATAACAGAGCCCAAACCCAATACCAGGCCCCCCAATTCCCAGGCCAACTGTTTTTTGTGGGTTTGGGTTTTTTGTTTTTGTTTTTTTCTATTTTACAATCGCGGAACTAAATGCAAAAAAAAAAAAAAAAAAAAAAAAGTGATTATGTCCACCCATTACTTCAACTTCACTAATTTCAGCCTGGCCACCCGTGATGTCACTTCCTTTTGTGAATGGGTGCCCCCCCCCCCCGGTCTAGCTACCTTCACTTGACTGTAATACAACATTTTAGAGCTCACACTCTTATTTATGCCAATATTTCCCACGTCTATTCTGTTCCCCAAGGATACCAACAGAGCCTCCAAGATGCCCCGACCCTCCTTTTCACTGTTATTTCTCCTTTCAAACACCTAACTGCCAACTAGCATAAAAATCAAAAGTAAACGGGGTTTATTTTTAAGACACAAAGCACACACGGCAGTGTTGATCTCCTCCTCGCCCAAAGGGCCCGATTTAAAAAAAAAAAAAAAAAATCGAGGCTGTGTATTACACGCAGATGCTTTCGAGAGAAAGCGCCAGCCACGACCTGGAAGAGAGAGCTATTGTGGGCTGTAGCGGGAGGCCGAGCCGAAGGTCTGGGATCCGACCTAAAACAAACATGGAGGTGAAAAGGCACCGGGAGCTCCGCGGACCCGCCAGCCGCTGCCGGGCTGCGAGCTCCCGGCTGCTCCGGGCGGGTCCGCGGAGCGGCGGGCAGGCGCGGACGCCAGGACAATGATGCGGCCGGCGGAGCTCGGGGGGAACTCAACAAGTCTGGAAGGCGACGGAGGCGCCGAGGGATGGATGAACCGCTGCCAAGAGGCTCCTGCTGGCCTCCGGACGACCACTGGCCCTTTCCAGGCTCCGCCGCCGCGGCCCCCGCCGGCCCGCCGCCAGCCATTTGCATCACGCTCCCCTACGTGCCCCGACGTTCGCCCGGGACCCGGCGGCCCACCCGCGACCCTGCCCGCAGCCCTGCCTCGCGCCCGGGCCCGCCGCCCCCGCGCCGCGGCTGCCCGGCTTCCCCGCGGCGGGCCTGCCCGGGCCGGAGCCGCCTTCCAGAGGGGGCGGAAGGATGGCCGCCCTCGCGGGGAGCGGGCGCGGCCCGGAACCCTCGGCTCCGGCCCGGGCACGGCCTCCGTGCGCAGCGCCGCCCGCGCCTCCAGCCCCGGCCGCCGCCGGCTCGGGGCGCCCGGGCTCCGGGGCGCCGGGCTCCGGGCCGCGGCGGATGGAGGAAGGGGGCGGGCGCGCCATCATGAAGGGGAAAATGGTGGGCGGGCGGGCCCGCCCGCGGCCGCCGTACTCACCCGGGCCGGCCAGTGCGGGTAGCCCTTCATCTTGGCGAAGACCAGGTCGCCCGCCTTGTACTCGCGGGGCCGCGGACGCGCCATCCCGGCCGCTTCCTCCCCCGGTCGTCCTTGGTCGCCGCGAAGATGCCGGGAGGCCGCCCCCCCGTGGGCCGACGGACTGCGCCGCGCTCCCCGCGGGCCTCGAGCGGGCGGGCGAGCGGCCGCTCCGACGAGGGGAAGCGGCGAGGCGGCGGCTGAGGCGAGGGGTGGGCGGGGGGCGCAGCAGGCCCGGCAAATCACGGCCCGGCAGCGGGGGAGGGGAGCCCCCGGCCGCTCGGCTCTCGCCCGCGCCGAGGTCCCCGCCGCCGCCGCGCGCTGCTCACAGGCGCCGCGTCGCCTGCCTCATGCCGCCGCCGCCGCCGCCGCTGCCGCCGCCGCCGGCCTCCCTCCCGGGCTCCCGGGCGCGGCGCGAGCGCCGGGCCTCGCGCCTCCTCCGAATTCCTCCTCGGGCAGCGACCGCAAACACGATCTTATTATTGTTCTCGCGCGCGCTCAGCATCCCCCCCGCCCCGCTTCCCGCTCCCCTCCCCTCCCGCGCCGGCCGGTTAATTCCTAGGTACACGGCCGGCTTTCGCCCAGAAACCGAGCGCGCCAGCCCGGCTGCTCCGCGGGCGGGCGCGTCCTCCCCCAGCACCGAAGCCCGCGCGGAGCGGGCGGGAGCGCCTACTCCGGGGGACGCCCGCCGCCCGCTCTCTTTTGTTCTGGGCCCGGAGCTGCCTGCCGCAGCCCAGCCAATCACCACCTGGCCGCCCCCCTCCCCGCCGGCCCGCGCCGCTCTAGGGGGGCGCTCCCCCACCTCCTCGCGCCCCCCAGTCCCACGCCCGGCCCCCGCCTGGCCGTCCCCCCGCGGGCCACTGCTGCGGGTGCTCTCCGGCGAGTGGGGCACAAAGGCGCTGCAGGCCTGCGGGACGCGAGGGGACCCGCTGCCCTGCGCTTCAGGCTGCCTGCAAAGAGCCCCGCTCTGGAGTCGGCGACCTTGTTGGTCCTCTCCCCAGGTCTGCCCTTGACAATGCACCGTGACCCACCGAGGGCAGGCTCTTGGCCGGAGTCACGGGCGGTGGCTCTCGTTGGCCTGGCGGCACAGGCGGGATTCGAACGCGGACCTACAGGACTCCAGAGTCCAAGCGCGGTCGTGCTTCTCCAGCGCGTGGGTCTTGCAGGCCTGTAGTTTGGGGAAAGGGACTTAACTCCGGCGTGTCACTTGTTTCCAATCCTGGCAACATTTCGGACAACGTGTCTTCAATCTGCCTAATGATGAATCTGCTTCTTTCATCATGTCGAAGCCCACCCGTAAGAAGTCACTGGCGCAGCCCTTGAGTGTAACCTACTTGCTGTGGCCTTCGTTTGTCACGAGGATGGCTCTCGTTCGCGTCTGTCCCCTCTTCTGAGCGTTCCTGCTCTTCCCTTTTATAGAAGCTATTCATTTCCATCAGTACCTGCCTCCCTCGCTTGCTTTGTAGAGTGTGTGTGTGTGTGTGTGTGTGTGTGTGTGTGTGTGTTGCCTGGCGGACCAACCCCTGCACCTTTCTTGGTGCTGGGCTTCCAGTAATGGGGCTTTGAAGTCTCTAGACTTCCTGAGGCTTGTTGACATTGTTACTAGTGCTTGACTGACCTACTCATGCGTTTCCTTACTACTTAGATATCACGCCTTCCCCCATGGGTCCTGCAGGCTCACCTGTCCTCTTTTCTCACCGTGGAAGACCAGTCTAGGTCCTTTTGTCTCCGTGTCAAAAGGACATAGCAAAGAGACCAGCTTTGGGTCGCCACCAGTGTCAGTCCCTTCCGGTGGTGGCTACAATAAAATACCACAGAAGGGGGGACTGATTTCTGACAGTTCTGGAGGCTGGGAGGTCCAAGAACAAGGTGCTGGTGAGTCTGTCCACTAGTGAGGCCCCACTTCCTGGTTCCTCGAGGACAGTCCTTACTCTGGGTTCTTCCACAGGTAGGAGGGAAGGGCATGGCAGATCTCTGGGGTCTCTTTTATAAGGGCACTAATCTCATTTATCAGGGCTCCACCCTCATGACCTGATCCCCTGCCAAAGGCCTCACTTCCAAATACATGGGACATTAGGATTTAGCATCTGAGTTTTGGGAGGACACCAACGTTCGATTCCTAGCAGTCTGTGAACGTATTTCCCACTTCTACGACCTGTCCTGTGTATCTGTCATCATGCCCTGCTCATGAACCTGAGAACGGTTCCTATATCCTCATATGTCAAACCGAAATCCCTGTGATTAGCTGCCAAAGCCCTAGCTGTTGGCTGCTTGCCCCCTCCAGTCTGGCCTCCCTGTGGGCCTAGCGTGGCAATGGGGGAGAGGCAAGAAATGAGGACAGACAGGCTGTCAAGTTGAAAGCCACGGGAGCCTTTAAGCAGAGGAGGAACATGGTCACGGTTTGGGGCCAGACTTATTACTCTGGAGGCCAGTGTGGGGGTGGACTTGAGGGTAAGAGTCTAGAGGCACAAGCTCAGTTCGGGGGCGGGGGGGTCTCACTAGGAGACAGAAGGGCTGAGACAGGGCTTGGTGACTCACTGGGTGGCAACTGAGTAGGAAGAAGAAATAAAAAACCATTCCCTGGTTTCTGGCTTAAGCAACAGGATGATTCGTTTTGGCACTCAGTTGAGGAAATCCATGAAGAAAGGGCAATTTGGGGATGAGATAATGAGTGGTTTTGTGTGTTGAAATTTCCGTGGGGCATCCAGAAAGAGGTGTTTAGTGAGCAGCAGAATGTACAGCTTAGAGAAGGAAGGCGAGGCGGAATGTAGAGATTTGAGTGACGTTAATATACAGGTGGTGATTGAAACCCTGTGGGAGGTTCCCAGGGCACTGTATCAAATAAGAAAAGCAGTGGCCAAGGATAGAGCCGGGCAACATGAACCTTTAAGGGTCGGGCAGAAAAAAGAAGAGGAAAGTAGTGCTGGAGAAGCCAAAAAGAAAAAAAAATAATAAGGAATTTCCAAAAGGAGGGACCTGTCCAGGCAGATGCCACAGGAAGGTCAAGGGAGCTAAGGCAGGAGATGGGTGCACTGAATCTGGTGACTGAGATGTCTTTGGTGACCGTGGTGGGAACTGCGTCACCAAAATGGTGATGGGACGAAACCAAGGAGCAGTGGCTTCGTAAGTGACAGCCAGGAAGTGTAGACACCTCATTCCCGGTGGTAGAGAAGGTCTCTCAAGAGTGCATGAAGGGTGAGTTGTCCTGTTGTGACTGGTCGCTTGGTCAAAGATTGGAGAAATGTAAGTTTACAATGAGCAGAAGCAGTCGAGGGAGAGGTTGAAGACAAAAGCCAAAGAGGGGATTGTCGATAGGGTTTTTGTTTTTGTTTTTTTTTGTTTTGTTCTGTTTTGAGAATGTAGAGATTTCTCCCAGCTAGGCTTTGGTTTCAGGGTTTCTTCTAAGCCTGGTCTCACGGCTCAGCACATGTCCTCTGCCTGCCTGTCATGCCCTGACCGAGTCAGCGTCAATAACAAGCGCACAGGGGGTCCCCTTCCAGGCTCCTTCTGGCTGGTCCTGGGAATCTCCTCATGCGTTTGGCTCAGAGCCCATCTGTCTCCGCAGCCAGGCTGGGCGCAGACCACCTTGTCGACACAGTGTTGTGGGGTTGAAGCATTGCCCTGTGGCTTTCACTGCAGACAGGGCTTTCAGACTGGTTCCTCTGCTTTTATGCAAAGGCCTCTTCCTGTGGCTATTCCAGAACAATGCTCTATTCAAATATTTAACAGATAATAACTAACCCTTTAGAGATACCACTAAGACCATTAAGAGTCTGATGTATTTTATTTTATTTTGGCCCCAAGAGCTGGTCTCTTTGCTATGTCAGAATAGAACACATTAATTTTGCTTCTGAAACTTGGAAAGAACTCAATTCACAAATGATAATAATATCAACGTCCTTTGATCACTTTTGATTTTATTATCCTAAAATCCCTACGGGCTACTGCTTTGCCCTGCTCTTGGCACTTTGGTCTGTTTTTTGCTGTTCCTCTTTTCGCTCACACACATCCACACGATTTGTTGAACCCGTCTGGCTTTCACCTTCACCTTTCGTATTCTTGACTCAAGTTCCTAATAAAACTCCAATAGTTCCTTCAGATTTGTCCCCCAGATTCTACCCACTCTCTGATGCTTCAGTTGCCTTAAATCGATTCTTTCTCCCCAAATGATGTATGAGGTGATATCTGGAAAGCACCCAGAACAATGCCTGGCAAATGGTAAGGACTCACTAAATATTAGTTGGTAGTATTTGTGGTGGTGGTTGTTGGTAACATGGTGCGGTGGAAAGAACTGTGGAAAGGGAGTCAGGAAAATTTGGTTTTAATCTCTCTCTCTCTCTCTCTCTCTCTCTCACACACACACACACACACACACACACACGGATGTCCGAGGGTGTTCCCTGCACTTTGCATCAGAGTTCATTTCTACTACTATTGCCACGAGAGGCGTCTTTCAAATGTCCCTGAGGAACTGGTCTCACATTCCTTGAAAGAGAAAGGGCAGTCACATACTGACACCTTCTTGAGAGTCAGTGGAGGGGCTGTCCTGTACTACCTGCGGTGAGACCGAGTACACCCCCTCGATGAGTGTTGGACCGTTCTGAGTCGGCAGAAGGAACCATTCAAGTCAACACGGACATGATAGGACAAGGAGTCAAGGGTTGGGTCAGTTGTGTTGCTATACTCGGGCCACTAAGGCAAGAAGAGAGCACCCTGGTACTGATCCAGAAGCGTTGTATGGTCTCTGAAGGTACTACCCGAGCCACTTGGAATCTTATTTGCAGAAGGAAAGGAGGATTGTTTCAGACCCTGGGAACTCTACGCCTGGACACCCAGAGTCCACAGGCCACCTCCATTGCGACTGCTTTCACGCTCGCCCTCTCACTCTCCTGTTCTGGCTGAGAGCAAACTGGAGGACGTTAGTGAGTTATTAAACTTTTTGTGCAGGAGGAGACTCAAGATGTAAAAGACATGAGAAGAATTTGCAGCTTTGGCCACCATTTTGGCTAGCCTGGTTCCAGTATCAGCATGGCACTGCTGAAGAGAGCGCTGCGGCCCATCTGCATTCCTTTCTCTGTTTATTGTAAAAAAATATTTGTTGAGTAGCACTATGCACCTGTCACTGTCTTGGGTCCTAGGTCAAGGAGCCATGGGGAACCAGGAGGTTGGGGAAGGAGTGGAGACCATGCCACACAGAGCAGGGTTGCAGGAGTCTGGGGAGAGTACAGTATCTGGGTGCAACCATCCGACGGGCTACTCGGTGAGTGAAGGGTGTGGGAGACACAATGCCTGGCTAGTTCTAGGCCGAGGCATTGAGAGGGGTAGCAGCTTCTGTTTTCACCCTCATGGAGCTCCAACACACCATGTGAATACCTACAAATTCGTTGTTGGTTTGGGAGGGGAAGGGCACATGGAGAGAGACCTCACAGAATGAAAGAATTCAGAGAGAGAGAGAGAGGGGACATTGGGCCAGTCCCCAACTCTTTCCAACCCCCCTCGTTGAAGTGTCAGACATGTGACTGAAGTCTTTTGGATCCACCAACCCCAGTTAAGCTACTCGAGGCCACAGCATGTCTAGCCCAGAGACATACTGTCCCTCCTGAACCTCGCCCAAATTGCAGAACCATGTGCAAATAAATGGTGGCAGTTGTTTGAAGCCAGAAAATTTTGGAGTACGTTATTATGTAGCAAGAGATAAATAACCAAAGCAGAGTTTAATAGTAGGTTAGATACCGCTAAAGAGAGCTAGTGATGTGGAAGATAGGCCACAAAGAAAAATATTCAGACTGAAGCCCGGAGAGATAAAAAGAAAGGAAAAACACCAGAAAATAATATAGTATAGCCACATTGACTTTATACTGGTTGATATTTGTAAGGTATTTTCCATCTGTGTGATATGATTAGAAAGTCTAATATGAAGTCTCAGATGAGGAGGTAAAAAAGAGAATGGGATAGAAGCAGGATCAGAAGCCACGATGGCCAAGAATTTTCTAAAACTGATGAAAGCTGGGTGGCTCAGTGGGTTAAGCCTCTGCCTTTGGCTGAGGTCTTGATCTCACGGTCCTGGGATCGAGCCCCTCATTGGGCTCTCTGCTCAGTGGGGAGCCTGCTTCCCCCTCTCTCTGCCTGCCTCTCTGCCTACTTGTGATCTCTCTCTGTCAAATAAATAAATCTTTAAAAAAAAATAAAACTGATGAAAGTTATTAAGCCATGGTTAAAAAGTATTTTGAGGGCCTGATTAATACAAAGAAAACCACATCCAAGAACATTTTAGTAGAACTGAAACCCATAGGCAAAGAGAAGGCAAACACAAAACTACATTCTCTTCAATGGTGTGGCCAAAAGACTGATACCTGATTCACCACAGAAAGAAAATAACCACAGTCTGAAATCCCAAAAGCAAGTGAACTGTCTTTCAAATAAAAGAGAAAGACAATTGTGAGGCAAGTATAAACCTCGAGAATTCAGCAATCATAGATGTGCATTAAGTGAAAGATTAAAGGGAGCTAGTCAGGCAGAAAGAAAATAATTCCAGATGGAGGCAGGGGGATGCAGGAAGACACGAGGAACAATGGAAAACATGAATACTTGAGTCAGTCTAAATAAACAGTGACTGTATGAAATTAAGA
This sequence comes from Mustela lutreola, assembly GCF_030435805.1. Taxonomy (NCBI): domain Eukaryota; kingdom Metazoa; phylum Chordata; class Mammalia; order Carnivora; family Mustelidae; genus Mustela; species Mustela lutreola. The sequence continues at coordinate 6,620,078 of NC_081296.1, read as the reverse complement.
AATGATGAATTACTTGGGTTCTATTTATGGAGAAATAAAAATTCACAAAGTGTGAGATTGAAGGAAATGGAATAAAAACGTCTAAGGTCCTAATACAGAAAGTATTAAGGTAATAACACAGAAGGTGGCCCAAGTATCAACATTACATTTTCGTAAGTTAAAGATACATGTCGTGACCTCTCAACAACTAGGAGGATAATAAAAGAATGCTCAACTAATGGGAAGGATAGCAAAAGAGTAAAATAATACAGAACCCAAGAAATCAGGAAAGGAGAGAAAAAAGAACACAGGATAACAGGGATATAACAAAGAACATAAAACATGGCTTCAATATAAAGCAAATAGTCATTTAGCATATTTAAACCCAAACGTGAGGGATCACATTAAAGTCAAAAGGGACAAATACTTCGATTACAATTAAGAGAATGTCAGACTGGGGGTGTCTGGGTGGCTCAGTCAGTTAAGCATCTACCTTTGGCTCAAGTAATAATCCTCGGGTCCTGGGATCGAGTCCCATGTCCAGCACTCTCAGCGGGGAGCCTGCTTCTCCCTCTCCCTTTGCCTGCCCCTCTGCCTGCTTGTGATCCCTCTCTCTCTGTCAAATAAGTGAGTAAAATCTTTAAAAAAAAAAAAAAAAAGATTGTCAGACTGGATTAAAAAAATCAGTCAATCTAATGCTGCTTATCAGAGACACATCACAAATAGGGATATTGAAAGGTTGAATGTATAAGTTTTTCTATTGCAAATACCAATAGAAAATGCCATTCTTAATTCAGACAAAATAGACTGGAAGACACAAAGTATTGCTGTAGATCAGTGCCTCTCAACCAGGAGTGATTTTGCCCCCCAGTGGACATTAGGCAATATATAGAGATATTCTTGATTGTCACAGCTGGGGTTGGGAATGCTACTGGCATCTGTTGGATACAGAACAACGATACTGCTAAACATCCTACAGGACCCAGGATGGCACTCCATCCCTCCAACAAAGAACTATTCTGCCCCAAATGTCAATACCCACAATTGAAAAATACTGCTATAAAGAGACATTACATAAAGATAAAAGGTCAATTCACTAGAAAGAAATAAAATTCCTAATTTGTATATACTAATAACACAGCCTCAAAAATATATAAAGCAAAAAGTTGACAGAAATAAAAGGAGAATAAACCAATTCACAATTATGATGGGAGATTTCAATATCATTTTCTTGGGAGGTGATAGAACAAGTAGATTTTAAAAATCAGTAAAAAGATAGATGGTTCAAGTAACACAAGTAAAAAAAAACATAATCATATTGTAACACAGTACCAAATATCTACAGAATCACAGCATTTTAAAATATACATGGAACATTTACCAAAATTGACCATATGCTAGCTCATAGAGTTAGGCCCAACAGCTTTCAGAGGATTAAAATTAGGCATGGTATATTCTCTGACCACAGTGAAATTAAGCTAGAAATCAACAGCAAAAGAGAATCTAGGAAATTCCCAAATGTTTGGAAATAAACAATATTTTTGCTGCCTAATTAAAAATGACCTATGAGTCAAGAAAGAAATCACAATGGAAATAAAAACACATTTTGAATGGAATAATGCTGGAAACACAATGTATCTAAACTTCTAAGATAAAGCTAAAGCTGTTTAGAAAGTCTTGAATGCATATATTAAGAAAAAAAGGATAAAAAACAATGGTTTATCCATTATCCCAAGAACTTAGAAAAATAACAAAAAAGTAAACCCCCCAATAACAAAAGAGAAGGGGGGAATAACAAAAAGCAGAAATTAATAAGCTGTAAAAATATATCATAGAGGGGATAGGGGCACCTGGGTGGCTCAGCTGGTTAAGCATCCAACTCTTGATCTCAATTCAGGTCTTGATCTCAGGGTCCTGAGTTCAAGACCCAAATTGGGCTTGGGAATAGAGTGGGCTTGGGAATGGGTGTGGAGCCTACATGAACACACACACACAGATATATATATATATATATGTATCATCACATACCCACATATATCTATATATATCTCATAGAGGAGCTCTACAGAACCAAAGGCTGGTTTTCCAGAAGGACTAAAATTGAAAAGCCTCTGTCAAGACTGAGGAATGAGAAAGGGACATCATTTCAAATTCTACAGATATTTAAAATAATAAAAAGCAGATGATAGAAAGTTTCATGCCTATACATTTGAAAATTTAGATGAAACAGACAATGCCTTAGGAAAATATATCTTACCAAAACTGACACAAGAAGAAAGAGAAATGTGAGTATCCTGAATCTGCTAAAGAAAGAAATCTCATCTGTAAATACAATCTCCCTTCAAAGAAAATTACAAGCCTGGATGGCTTTACTGGTGTATCATACCACACATTTTAGGAAGAAATAGTGACAATCTCACACAAACATAGAGAAAAGACTTCCCAACTTCATCTTATGAGGCCAAAACAATCTTTTTTTTTTTTAAGATTTTTTTCTTTTAAGATTTTATTTATTTTTTATTTTTTTTAATTTTTTATTTTTTATAAACATATGTTTTTAACCCCAGGGGTACAAGTCTGTGAATCACCAGGTTTACACACTCACAGCACTCACCAAAGCACACACCCTCCCCAATGTCCATAATCCCACCCCCTTCTCCCAACCCCCCTCCCCCCAGCAACCCTCAGTTTGTTTTGTGAGATTAAGAGTCACTTATAGTTTGTCTCCCTCCCAATTCCATCCTGTTTCATTGATTCTTCTTCTACCCACTTAAGCCCCCATGTTGCATCACCACTTCCTCATATCAGGGAGATCATATGATAGTTGTCTTTCTCTGCTTGACTTATTTCGCTAAGGGAACGAGCATCAAAATTCAGGAGGTTCAGAGAACGCCCCTCAAAATCAATAAGAATAGGCCCACACCCCATCACCTAATAGTAAAATTTACAAGTCTCAGTGACAAAGAGAAAATCCTGAAAGCAGCCCGGGAAAAGAAGTCTGTAACATACAATGGTAAAAGTATTAGATTGGCAGCTGACTTATCCACAGAGACCTGGCAGGCCAGAAAGAGCTGGCATGATATTTTCAGAGCACTAAACGAGAAAAACGTGCAGCCAAGAATACTATATCCAGCTAGGCTATCATTGAAAATAGAAGGAGAGATTAAAAGCTTCCAGGACAAACAAAAACTGAAAGAATTTGCAAACACCAAACCAGCTCTACAGGAAATATTGAAATTTTAAAGATTATTTTTAAGTAATCTGTATACCCTGTGTGGGTATAGAGATCAGCCTGAGATCAAGAGTCACACACACTGCCAACTGAGCCAGCGAGGCACCCTCCAACACAATCTTAATACTAAAACCCAACAAGTACAACACCAAAAAGGAAAAGTACACACCAATCACTCTTATAATATAGATGAAAAAAAATCTCAACTAAAATATCAGCAAATCAAATCTTGGTATATACAAAAATAATAATATATCCTGGCAAATTTGAATCTAGTCTAGAATATAGGTTGTTTAACATTTGAGAATCAATCAACATCATTCACATTAATAGATTCAAGGATAAACATCATATGATCCTTTCAAAAGACGCAGAAAAATGACAAAATTCAGCATGCATTTTTAAAAATTAACAACTAGAAATAGATGGGAATCTTAATGGATTAAAGGGCTTCTACTAAAAACTTATAACAAACTTCCTACTTAGTGGTAAAATTCTGAAATTTATCCCTAGGATTGGGAACAAGACAAGAACATTTGTTATTACTTCTTTTCAAGATTCTTATCCTGTGAAATAAGGTAAGAAAAAAAAAAGAATAAAACACTGTTATTTGCAGATGACATAATTATGTATGTAGAAAGTCTAAATAAATCTATCAATAAACACTAGTAGTAGACTAAGTGAATTCAGCAATGTCATTGCACGAAGGGTCAATGTAGAAAAAAATCAATCGCATTTCTGTATACCAGCAATAAACAACTAGAAAATGAAATTTTAGAAGTGTTACATTTGCAATAGCATTAAAAAAAATCAACTACATAGGAGTAAATCTAATGAAAGATCTATAGGAACTTTATACAGAAAATTATAAAATATTATTTAGAGAAATAAAAGAAGACTAAACTGAAAGAGACACTATTTTCTTAGATAGGAAGAGTCAACATTATAAATGTGTTAATCCGGGGTGCCTGGTTGGCTGAGAGGGTTGTGCCTCTGCCTTCAGCTCGGGTTGTGGTCTCAGGGTCCTTGGATGGAGCCCCACATCCAGCTCTCTGCTCGGTGGGGAGCCTGCTTCCCCCTCTGTCTCTGCCTGCCTCCCTGCCTGCTTGTAATCTCTGTCTGTCAAATCAATCAATCAATCAATCATTAAAAAAAAATGTGTTACTCCTTCCCAAACTGATCTATGGATCCCAAGCAAACCAAATTAAAACCCAACGACTTCATGTGTGTGTGAATGTGTGTGTGTGTGTGTGTGTATGTGTGTGTGTAAAATGATGGTCTAATTCTAAAACATATATGAAAGGCAAAGAGGCAGGCATAGCCAACACAACACTAAAAAACGAAGTTGGAGGAATTTATCAGATATCAGTATTTATCAAGGTGAAATGTTTAAGACAGTGAAGTTATAGCACCAAGACAGATAAACAATGAGACAAAACCGGAAGAGAAACCAACCCACATATACACGTATTTGACTTATGAAAAAGACACATTTTGGGGAAAGTCCTGCCTTTTACATAAATAGTGCTGGGTTGATAAAATTTCTTTAGTTTTAACTCAAAAAATATGCAAAAATCAATTCCAGGTATATTTTGGTTTTATTTATTTATTTTTTAAAAGATTTTATTTATTTATTTGACAGACAGAGATCACAAGTAGGCAGAGAGGCAGGCAGAGAGAGAGAGAGGAGGAAGCAGGCTCTCCGCGGAGCAGACAGACCGATGCGGGATCATGACCTGAGCCGAAGGCAGAGGCTTTAACCCACTGAGCCACCCAGGCACCCAGAAGAATATAATAACAAATACGGGGTAGGCAGGTGTCTTAAATAGGATATCCTCATCCCAAATCCCTGAATAACGATAAAGGAAAGATTGGATTCACTGATGTTCACTAAAACCAGAAATTTAGACAACACTAAGCCAGTACAAAGACAAACTATTGAGTGTGAGAAAATATTTGCAAGACAAGTAATCATGAAGGGGCTTATACCTAGAATATGAAAAAGAACGACAAATCAGTAAGAAAAAGCAACAGCCCAGGGGTGCCTGGGTGGCTCAGGTGGTTCAGCATCTGACTCTGGATTTCAGCTCAGATCATGATCTTATGGTCGTGGGATCGAGCCCTGCTTTGGGCTCTGCACTCAGCACTAAGTCGGCTGCACCTCTCCCTCTGTCCCTCCAGTCCCCCTCTCTCTCTCACACATAAATAAATAAATAAAATCTTAAAAAAAAAAAAAAAAAACAGCCCAAAAGAAAAATGGTTAAAAAACCTGGACAGGGGAGGAGTCAAGATGGTGGAGAAGTAGCAGGCTGAGACTACTTCAGCTAGCAGGAGATCAGCTAGATAGCTTATCTAAAGATTGCAAACACCTACAAATCCAATGGCTTATAGAAGAGAAGAAGAACATCAATTCTAGAAACAGAAAATCAACCACTTTCTGAAAGAAATTACCTCAGTGATGAGAGCACAATAAAGCATATTTAAGTTGAAAAAAAAAAACCTGGACAGGCGCTTCACAGAAGGTTTTGGACACAGGGCAAGGAAACAAATGAAAAGCTTCTCAAATCATTCATTATCAGGAAAATGCAACATACTCACAATGAAAGACTACTACTAACCTAGCTCCTGCAAGGTTAAAATTAGAAGTACCAATAATACCCAGTGTTGCCAAGGATGTGGGGTAATTGTAGCTTCCAGATGCTGCTCCCAGCAGTATAAATTGGTCCAACCCATTTGGAAAACGATTTGTCATTATTTACTAAATTTAAGATAGGATACGCTGAAGTTAAAGATAAAAAAAATTCACTCTTTAGATATACAAATGTGAATATATGCGCAACAATAGTCATGGACAAGCATTTTCTTAGAAGCATTCCTCTTAACAGTCAAAACCTAGAAACAATCCAGTTGGATAAACCATAGAAGAGTCTTATAACGGAACACTTCATAGGAATGAGGAGGAACAAATTACTATCACAAGCAGTAACATCAATTAACCTTATATTATTGGACAAAGAAACCAGACACAAGAAAAAATCAATACTGTGTGATTTCACTTACAAAAAATTCAAAACATACCTTTGGTATTAGAATTTGGGGCAGCAATTACCTTGAGGAAGGAAGATGCAGATAATTGTAGGAAAGGGGCACAAGAGACTTTTGAGGGCAGGTTATATTCTTCTTCTCCATCTGGGGAAATAGTCACACAATTCTGCTCACCTTACGACAATTAATTGCACTGTTCCTGTGTTTTTTTCCACATCTTTTTAGTTTCCATATTTGAACCAAGTTTATTCCAAAATAAACTGGCTGGCTTGGTCAGTGGAGCAGGTGACTTGTGATCCTGGGGTTGTGGATTTGAGCTCCACATTGGGTATGGAGATTACTTAAAAAAATAAAATATTAATAAAACAAAATGAATGTTGGATTTTTGGACCACGGCTAAAAATTCCCAAATGAACTCCATTTAAAATGAAGGGGATTTCTGGCTTTCAAAGTGACTTCAAGAACTAGAGTTAATTCTTAGAAGGTATATACATTTCCAGATCATTAAGGGCCACTTACTAATAAATTTTGAACTTCTCAAGAGGATAAATGACTCCATTCACTCCTGGATGCCCAGCACCTATTATAGGAGCTGACTCAGCTCTAAGTCAAGGGCAGCTGATAGGTTTCACCGTGTCAACTCTAAACTATTAGTAATGGCTTCCTAACTATGCAGGATAATACTTCCCGAAACTGTATCCAAGATTCTGTGATTAGCTAGCAGCATCTGCCATGGGTACCAAAATCACAATGGGGACATATGCAATACATACAAGTCACCTGGGGCTGAAAGATGCAACCATGGGACCTTGGCTGATGATGCAGAACATCGAATTAAGAGCGTCGTATACCCAGGAACTCACCATAGAACCAAAAGGCTTTGAGGCTAATGATGGCCAATATGAAAGAAAAGTCCATGAATCAATCAGGAAAACTAGTGACTATGGAGGAAATAAAGTTTGATGGAGAGAAAAGTAATAGTAAGAGAAGTTGGCGGTGAAAGGAACACGGCAAAGAGTCAGAAACGGTACTTCTGACCTTCGATGTCTGCACATTAACTCTTCCCCAGTGAATGTTCTGCAGAAAACTGCCGGTTAGGACATTCATAAGCAGGTTTGCTCCTAATATTGAGAGACCCTGGGCAAGAGTAGAAAGTGAAGATACACATCAAGTGAAAACATTTAAAAACTTATAAATCAGGCTAACACACTTTCAGATGAAATGTGTTCTGCCCCCTGTTTTGACAAATGGACCTTCAAAAGGATAACATTGGGGGCGCCTGGGTGGCTCAGTGGGTTAAAGCCTCTGCCTTCGGCTCAGGTCATGATCCCAGGGTCCTGGGATCGAGCCCCGCATCAGGCTGTCTGCTCAGCAGGGAGCCTGCTTCCTCCTCTCTCTCTGCCTGCCTCTCTGCCTACTTGTGATCTCTGCCTATCAAATAAATAAATAAAATCTTTGAAAAAAAAAAAAAGGATAACACTGAAAAATGTGTAAGCAGCTATGGTCTGTAAGTGATTAAAAATGGCAAAAAACAGAGATAATGAATATAATTGTTATTGTGCATGTCTGGCTGCTCTGTGGATGGTGTGGTGATGTTTGGGTGAGTAATAAACTAAGGGCATACACAGTTAATCAATTGTTTTGTCTTGACTCCATGACCTGTAATTCCTTGAGGAATTTCAGCAAAATTGAGATTCGTATAACATGCATTTTATTGGTAATAATCTTGAATTAGACATTACTAATGTCTGTGATATATCACCATAATTCTTGGGTGATTTTAAAAAAAATTATTCCATTGGGAAGAAATACTGCTCTCCTGGGACAATAACAACTATAATTGCCAACAATATTCTCTAGGCAATATCTAGATTTGGGAACAAACCCAGCATGACTCTCTCGGAGAACTCTGTAGTCCCATAGTCACTGCAGCATCACTCACAAGTTCATAGAGTCCCCGTGTAAGTGATCATACAGGATTTGCCTTTCTCTGCCTGACTTATTTCACTTAACACGATGCCTTGAAGTTTCATCCGTGTTGTTGCAATTGACAGCATTTCCTTCTTTTTTATGGGTGAATTATTTTCTGTTGTGTACACACACACACACACACATACACACAGGTCCTGCACGTTTTCTTCAACCATCCATCTGTTGGTGGGCACGTAGGTAGTTTCTCCATCTTGGCTACTGTGAGTAATGGGGCAATGGACTTGGGAGTACAGACGTCTCTGAGAGTGTGATTCTGTTTTCTCCAGAGAAATACCCAGAATTACTGGGTAATTACTAGGTGCAATCATTGGGTGGAATTACAAGATCACAGGGTAGTTCTATTTTTAATTTTTGGAGGGATCTCTGTACTCTTCCCACAATGGCTGCACCAACTTGCATTCTACTAACAGTGCAGGAGGGTTCCCTTCCCCCACCACTTGTTATTTCTTTACTTTTTGATATTAGCTGTCTGACAGGTGAGGGGACCTCTCACAGTGATTTGCATTTCTCCAGTGATTAGTGATACTGAGCACCTAGTCAAGCACCTGTTGGTCTTGTATATTTTTGTATATCTCTGTATATTTTTTGTATATACAAATATACATTTTTTGTATATACAAATATACACTTTTTGTATATACAAATATATATGCAAATATATATTTTGCATATATATTTTTGTATATATTTTGTATATATATACACAAATATATATATATTTTTTGTATATTTTGTATATCTCTGTATATTTTTCTTTCCTTTATTTATTTTTTTTTGGGAAAACAGCCTTCCACAATTTTTGATGCTATGTACTTACTTGTATAAAACCGAAATGTTTTAATTTGAACTTTAATTAATCTTGATAAAATATTTTCTTATTATTTTAAGATTTTATTTATTTATTTGACAGACAGAGATCACAAGTAGACAGAGAGGCAGGCAGAGAGAGAGAGAGGAGGAAGCAGGCTCCCTGCTGAGCAGAGAGCCTGATGTGGGGCTCGATCCCAGGACCCTGAGATCATGACCTGAGCCAAAGGCAGAGGCTTAACCCACTGAGCCACCCAAGCGCCCCTAATCTTTAAAAAATATTTTCACGAAGATAAACCAGTTTCTAATTCAAGCATAATGTGTCTATTTTATGCTAAGATAAAGGACAAATGTAAGGACATATACACATTTACGATTAGTTTGAGAGGGAGGCTCCTAACTCGAGGGAAAACTCCTAAGTGACTCCTAACTCTAGGGAAAACACTGAGGTTTGCTGGAGGGGAGGTGGGTGGCGGGATGGGGTAACTGGGTGCTGGGCATTAAGGAGGGCACAGGATAGAACGAGCACTGGGTGTAACATGCAAATGATGAATCACTAAATTCTACCCCTGAAACTGATAATACACTATATGTTAACTAAATTGAATTTTTAAAAAAAGATTCATTTTACTTGTTTAGTCTTGCAAAATGTTCTTCAGTGACCAGGAGCAACTGCTGGCTGGTACCTTTGTTAATGCACAGTAGAATGATGAATAAAAATGCGGAAGAATGGAAAAACAGGAAGCTTAGTTCTACCTGGAGAAGATATTTTGTTATGCAAAAATGTATTGTAGTCAAGCTCCCAGAGGCTTTGACAACTTCATGTTTTCTCTTCCCTGTGTAAGCGCTTCTCCCACTCAGATGTTCTCCACACTCCCAGCCCGTGTTTACCGTTTACACCAGCGCAGAGCTACCCACAGACCTTTGTGTTTTGACTTAGTCCCCTTTGGTTTTAGGTTGCAGGATACTGATGGACAGAAACTTTTTGTTCAGAGCCCAGAACACTTTTTGTGATAGGCAGGGCCCAAGGCAACGTTCTCTGTGTCCTGGGTCTGTGCCTGGCCCAGTAGTAAATGTAGGGCAGAAAGAATCTCATAGTCCTGTAAGTCTGGGAAATGTTTAGTGAAGGCACAGTTATGTCATCTTTACTGTGGGCATTCTTAGAGCTTCTAATTAATTATGTTGGAGAATCTACGGAAGGGCCATAAATCTAACAAAATTGGGAGTCTTCAAGAGGTAGACAGAGGACATGGCTCATCTCAAACAAATTCACCCGCAGGGTCCTTTGTTCTTAGAAAAACTCATAGGACTGGTGCACTCCAGGGAGCAGAGACTGGGAGAGGTTGCTACACAACAGGTTTCCTCTCCACAAGGGATGGCAGGACCAGGAAGGGCCCCCGTAGGGGCAGTGTGGTGTTTGTGAAGAAGTTCTTCCCTCCATTCCGGTCAGGGAGATGAGCCAGAGAGGGAGCTCGAAGTCAGATCTGTGACTGACACATTAAAGGCAAATGGACTGAATCTTTAAAAAAAAACAACAAAAATTTCCTGAATTTAGGGAATCAGTTCGAGAAAGAGTCCTCTATCCAGTATGAAAGGGGTTTCCCGAGAGAATAAGAAAAAAATAAAACTATTTCTCGTAGTGGTGGTTAAAAGCATGCCAGACTACCTACACTGAAATGTTGGCTCCTTCTCTCATTAGCAGAGTGACCTGTGGCATGTTACTTAATTTCTCTGGGACTCAGTTACCTCCTCTGTAAAATGGGCTTGATACAAGTATCATTTTTATAAGGTTATTTTGGGCATGGAAAGGTTACTTTCTGTAAGCACTTTGGAACCAGCGAGGTATGGGGTAAATTTTGTTTAAGTAAAAAAATAAGTTGGATTTTTTAACAAACCAGTTATACTCCAATGGCTTCAGGGTCAAGGCAAGAAGTGGTTGAATAAATTAGGTGTGAGAAAAGGAACAGTGGGGTCTGTGCAAGTGGTGGGGGCTCTCGGAAAGGGTGCTTGGCTGCAACTCATTGTGACCACACTGGAGTGAGGTCCAAGTATTTCTATGGCTTCTAATGTTTCAAAACAAAACAAAACAAAACCAACCAGAACCCTGTGGGACAATGAAATACAGGCAGGAGCCGAATGTGGCTCAGGGGCTGCTAATCTGCATTTGGCAATCATCTGAGCTGGGCAGACCTTACTGTTGGGAGCAAGGTTTTGGTGCTCTTCCATGCAAAACCAACTGGAAAAGGTTTGTAACGACTTAAAAAGGAAAAGGGGAGATGACGAAGGCTTTCTTTTTAGTCAGGTGTGCTAGACCCACTCTGAGGAGTACACTGAAGGCGTCCTGTGTCCAAGGTCTTACAAAGACCCTGGATGTGCTTTCATATCAAAGCAATAAATTGGACCTGATTAAAAAGTAATCTTACCAAAAGATTATTGATGAATGGATTCCTGGAAATCTAGGGGCAAGCTCTGGTGAGAGGTACCCGGTCTCTATTTTTGGCCTTGTTCTGATCACATGTGGATTAATGATCTGATGATGATGTTTATTTATTTAAGATTTTATTTTCAAGCAATCCCTACACGAATGTGGAGCTCAAACTCCCAAATCGAATAAAAGATAGTTTTTCAAACTTAGTTAAAAATGTCAAGTAATATCTTTGTGTTAATTTTAACATAGAGAGAAATACATAAAAGCAAAATTTCCCCTCTCCCCCTTCCCACCTCTTCTTACCCTATTTCAGTCTCTAGTTCACTGTTAATATCTTCTATTTGCAAAATTCACGAACAGTATCCTACTAAACATATTGATCAGAACTTGCTTGTTTCATTTAAGGATCAACTGCAGGCATCTTTCGGTGTCAGGAGATAAAGACGTATCTTTACATTGTTTCCAAATTTCCAATAATATATTGTTTCCGATGTCTCGCTAGCAATGCTGCAGCATACTTCTCCATCATGTTGGAAGTGTTTTTGAACAAAATTCCTAAAAATAAATTTGCTAGGTTCCGGGTGGAGTGGACACTTGAACAACGCAGGGGCTAAGGTTGCAATCCCACTACCCCAACGCAGTTGAAAATCCGTCTGTAACGTTCGGCTTCCCCAAAACTTGACTACTGAGCCAAGCGTTGGCCTTACTGATAACGTAATCAGTTGATTAACACATATTTTGTATGTTTTATGTATTATATACTATGTTTTTATAATAGAGTAAGCTATAGAAAAAATGTTAAGAAAATCAAAAGGAAAATACATTTACAGTACTGTATTTATCGAAAAAACTCCGTGTGTAAGTGGGTCCGCACTTACCCTGGTTGTTCAAGGGTCAGTTCTATGTGTGTTTGCATTTTTCATCAACGTTACCTCCAAAGTTTATCAGCGGACCCTTTTGACTGGTTGGAACATGCCTCTTTCTCCACACATTCATGGACACCCATCTTTAAAACCTTTGCCAGCCTCAGAGGTGATAAACCTGTTTATCTTTGTCAACAGCCTCCAAGATAACCTCTGTTCATCCGAACCTCCTGGTGTGTGAGTTTCCTCTCACCCCGAATCAGAGTTCATCTGTGTGGCCCGGCTGGCTACCTAATTGAAAAGGCTTAGTGGAAAAAGTGAAAATGCTTGTTCAAAAAGCAGGAAAAATTGCCAACAAAGGGACTAAAGGTACTATTAGTAAAGGTTCTCTCTTTCTTCTGCAATCTCTCTCTCAACTTGTCATGGTGCTTTTATATTTGCTAATTAATGTTATCATAAGTAAAGAAAAATCACAATGTTAAAATGTTAGCAAATTTTACCATTCATCTTTATATGTGCAATGCCAGATTTAAATGCAAATAGGGGAGCATTTAACTCAGGCAGAATCACCCAAATCACATAATTCATATTTCATAGCTTATATATGCATAATTTTTTTCTTACCAGAACAGTGGAAGTGATGTACAAAATTAACTCTTTTTACTTCACTTTGTGTGTGTGTGTGTGTGTGAGAGAGAGAGTGAACACGTGTAAGCTGGAGGAAAAGGCAAAGGGAGAGAGAATTCAAGCAGGCTCCATGCCCAATGTGGAGCCCATTACGGGGCTTGATCTCACAACCCCAAGACCATAACCTGAGCTGCAATCAAGATTTGAAAGCTCAACTGACTGAGCCATCCAGGCACCCCTTTTTATTTTACTTCCTAATATATGCACATTTTCCCAGCACTCTGGAAGCGGGTGACTTCCTAAACATACTAAACTTGTCCCTGTTTTGAGTCTCACTGAATTCCCACCAAAATTCGGAGCATTGCTAACACTATAGGCAAAAGGTTGGCAAAAAATAGTGGTGCATAAACATATTGCAAGTATCCCTTTGGCTCACGTCTCATCTTCATTGTCCTATGGACCTCCCTTACGAAAGTCCAAAGAGAAAATTGTTAAGAACACCAATATGGCGGGGCACGTGGGTGGCTCAGATGGTTAAGCATCTGCCTTTGGTTCGGGTCACGGTCCTGGGGTCCTGGGATGGAGCCCCTCATCGGGCTCCCTGCTTAGCAGGGAGTCTGGTTCTTCCTCTCCTTCTGCCTCTCCTCCTGTTCATGCTTGCTCTCTCTATCTCAAATGAATAAATAAAATCTTTAAAAAAAAGAGACGATCAATATGGCAATAGCAGAACATTAAACCAAGTGCAGGACTCTTCTGAACTCCAATCCTGTGTGACGAGCAGATTGCGTGCCCATGAAGCCAGCCCCAGGTGACTGGTAGACGTGATGTGTATGAGTGCCATGGTTAAGGTCATAAATGTCCCTGTAGCTTCTGCCTTGCTCTCTTGGATTGCTTGCAGTAGGGAAGTCAGTCCCCACACTGTAGGAGCATTCAAAGAGAATTCCAGAAATGCCTACTTGGGGAGGATTGGAAGACTTTTGCCAACAGCTGGTGCAAACTTGCCAGCCATATGAATAAGGCAACTTGCAGATGAAGCCTCGGACTCTATTCTTGCCTTCAGATGAATTCAGCCCCAGGGAAAATTTTGACTACAACCTCATGAAAGGACCCAAGACAGAATATCCTAGCTTAGCCACTCTGAATTCTCATCTACAAAAATAGCAGAGATAATAAATATCATTTTGGGGACGGCTGGGTGACTCAGTGGGTTAAGCATAGGACTCTCGATTTTTGGCTCAGATCATGATCTCTGGGTCATGAGTTCGAGCCCCAGCTTGAGCTCTGTGTTCAGCGGGGAGTCCGCTTGAGATTCTCTCTCCCTCCCTCTCATCCTCTTTAAAAAATCCATACCTATATATCTATTGTTTTTAGTTACTAAGCATTGTGTAATTTGTCACATAGCAATAGACAACTAAAACAGTGCTTTAATTCACATTTGTTTTAATTTTAATAAGATTTGGCATCTTTTTGCATGTTTGATTGCTACTTATTTTCCTTCATCTTTGAGTTGCTCATTTATTTTCACTGGGTTATCTTTATCTTACTAATACATAAAGAGCTACACCAAGGGTTCAGTACCGCATCACATTTTTCACAGTTTATAATTTCTTTACTTTTTGTCTTTATTTTCCATTACGGGAGTTTTAAATTTTTATTGTGGCTTAATTGACCAGTTTTTTCCATTGTGCCTTTTAGATTTTGATTCAAATTTACTAAAAGTTTTTCTCAATTCACAGTTACAAAAAATGTTTATCCATGCCTTGTTTTAGGACTTTGATGATTTCATTTACATTAAAATTTTTGAGTAAAACAATTTTTTTTTTTTTTTTTTTTGCAGGGGAGTGTGACAGAGACAGAGGAAAGAGAAATCAAATCTTTCTACTTCACAATAGCTCACTATACAATTTCAATTATTAAATAATCCTCTCCCCACTGATCTGAAACATCATCTTATTCACATCCTAGACACCTATTTTGGGGATAATGTCTGTACTCCCAATTCTCTTCCATCGGTTTGCCTATTCCCGTGCTAATGTTATTCTTCTATTTCTGGATCACCTGGATATTTTCTTGGGTTTCATTTTTCTAGAGTAATTTTGGAATTATTTTTCAACTTCAAATAATTAAGTGAAGCAACATCCCTTGATATTATTATTGCACTGAATTTATGAAATCAAATATCCCTATGAGATTAAAGTCTGCCTTTCCACTGGTTCACATCTATATTATGTGTTCTGATAGACTTTTAAGATGTTCTTCATGTAGGTCCTGTTTATTCCTAGGACTTAAAAAAAAATTGAAGTGTAATTGATATACAGTAAATTGCACATTTTAAAGGCACACCACTTAATAAATTTCAGCAAGTGGGTGTAATCATGAAAGCACCAATGCAATCAAGATGATGAACATATCTGTAATTCTCAAAACTCCCCCATGTCCCTTTGTCATCATCACTTCCCTGAGTAACTACTGATCTGCTTTCTGTCACTACAGACTAGTTTATATTTTCTAGAATTCCATATAAGTGGACTCAGGCAATATAAACTCTTTTATGTCTGGCTTCTTTCACTCAGCATAATTATTTTGAGAGTCATTCACATTGTTCCATGTATCCATAGCTTGTCTTCTTTATTGCTGAGTATTATTCCATCATGTGACTCCACAACTTGTTTATCTGTTCAATTGTTGAAGGGCATTAGGGTGGTTTCCAGTATTTGGTCATTACAAATAAAGCTGCTATGAATACTTGTGTACAAATCTTTTTATAGACATGTGCTTTCTTTTTTCTTTGATAAATATGGAAAAGTAAGGTGTTGGGGCCACATGATAAATGTATGTTTAATTTATTAAGAGACTGCCAGGCTATATTGCAAAGTGGCCATACCACTTGACATTCCCACTGGCAATGTAGGAGAGTATTTTGGATCTTACTTTTTTTTTTTAAGATTTTATTTATTTATTTGACAGAAATCACAAGTAGGCAGATAGGCAGGCAAAGAGAGAAGGGGGGAAGCAGGCTCCCTGCCAAGCAGAGAGCCCGAAGTGGGACTCCATCCCAGGACCCTGAGATCATGACCCAAACCGAAGGCAATTGCCCAACCCACTGAGCCACCCAGGTGCCCCGGATCTTACTCCCCCCCCCCCCAAATTTCTGGTTTTATTGCATCATTAAAACAGAATGTGGTTTGATTTTATTCTACTTTTTTGAATTGATGTAGGTTTTCTTTATGGCATTACAAAAGATTGATTTTTATAAATGTTGTGTTGGAGCTTAAGCAGAGTGTTCATCGTGCTCAGGATATGGAAGGCGACCTTATTGATTATACAATCCAGAGCTTTTATAGCCCTACTTATTTTTGTGCCTATTGTATCTGTCATTTGCTCAGAGAAATGAATTATAGTCTCTTCCTGCTATTATGCTTTTGCCAATTTCTTATTATTTCTTTGCAGTTTCATATTATGGAGTTTATTTATTGCAAGAAGATTCACGACTGCTGTAACTTTATTGTGGATTGTTCCCTTTAACATTCTAAAGTCTCTTTTATAAACTACTTCTTCATTTGATTTAATCTTACCTGATTTTAAATTATTACCCTGTAGATAATTTTTATTAAATCCTTAAAGGAAATTTTGATTGTGTAAATTTTCAAACATGTGCAAAATCGAAAAAGTTGTATAATGAACTCACATTGTATCTAGTATCCCGTTCCAACATTTATCGACTGATGGCCCATCTTGTCTGTACTCTGAAAACTCCCTCTCTACCTGGATTATTTTGAAGCCAATCCCCAATATTATATAACTTCATCTGTGAATATCTCAACATATATCTCCAAAAGATAAAGACTCCTTAAAAAATAACCATAATATGACATTCTTTAAACAACTGACAGTCCTCTCTGATACCATTATGAAATAACATTGTAGCATTCAAACTCACCTAACAGTTTCCTAATTTTACCGTCTGTCCAAATCATGAGCTACATTAAAGCCCATATATTGCTACTGTATAGGTTTTCTGCTCCAACTTTCTTTTCCTTGTAATATATTTGTTGGAAATAGCAGATTTTTTTCCTCTGTAGCATTTCCCAGAGCCTTGGTTTTGAAGAGTTCTCCTCTGTGGTACTTACTGTGTGCCTCAATCCTTGTATTTCCTACAAACCGGTATTTCTTTCTTTCTTTCTTTCTTTTTAAATTTCTTTTCAGTGTAACAATATTCATTGTTTTTGCACCACACCCAGTGCTCCATGCAATCCGTGCCGTCTATAATACCCACCACCTGGTACCCCGACCTCCCACTCCCCACCCCTTCAAACCCCTCAGATTGTTTTTCAGAGTCCATAGTCTCTCATGGTTCACCTCCCCTTCCAATTTCCCTCAGCTCCCTTCTCCTCTCCATCTCCCCTTGTCCTCCATGCTATTTGTTATGCTCCACAAAAACTCGTATTTGGATCTGGAGGCTTGATGAGTTTCAGATTCAACATTTTGGCAAGAATATTTCACAGGTGGTGTTATGTACTTTCAACAATCAGCACATGAAGTCTACTTTTCGCATTTTAATAATATCTCATTTTTAAAAAAAGATTTTATTTACTTATTTGTCAGAGAGAGAGAGCACAAGCAGGCAGAGGCAGAGAGAAGTAGGCTCCCCACCGAGAAAGGAGCCTGATGCAGGGCTTGATCCCAGGACCCTGGGATCATAACCTGAGCTGAAGGCAGATGCTTAACTGACTGAGCCACCCAGGCATCCCTAATATCTCATTTTTAAAAAAAGACTTTATTTATTTATTTGACAGAGATCACAAGTAGGCAGAGAGGCAGGCAGAGAGGAGCGGGGAGAAGCAGACTCCATGCTGAGCAGAGAGCCCGATGCGGGGCTCGATCCAAGGACCCTGAGATCATGACCTGAGCTGGAGGCTTAACCCACTGAGCCACCCAGGTGCCCCACGTAATATCTCATTTTTAAATGATCCACTAATTCATTTGGAATAATAAAATGGTGTGATGTCGTATCCTATAATTTCTTCTTCATTTGTTAACTGGATTGTTTCTCTAAGAAGAGACCTTTTAACCAACCATTTGGTTACTCTCAGGTACAATTCACATGGAAAATCAGTTTCGTTTCCTTAAATTTTCAAAATGATGAGTGCGTTCTCTAGCATTCACCAAAGATAATCTATGAATTTCTCCTTTTTCTTTTTCTATTTTGTAGTATTATTATGAACTTAGAGATTTAAAAATATTTGATATGATTCAATTCATTGGAAATTGTCATTTTTATTGATACTGGAATTGTCTCATCTTTAGACTTCGGGAGCTCTTAAATTTACATCACAAGTCCCTTTGATATGACCACCATAGCAGTCTTCGATACATTCTTTGCTTTCTGGTATGATAAGATGGCCCAGATTTAATTTTCTTGTCCCAGATATGGAATCAGTCATTTCCCTGAGAAACTCTGACTCTCTTCAGTGGGTAATGATATTTAGAGGTCATAACTTGGGTGCTAAGTACAGTTTTTTATGTTTTCACTGTCCTGCTCTGTGTCTATACTTGGCCTTTCAACATTTCAGAGATGTTTTATTTTAGATCCATGAGTTAAGCTTTGTTCATTAATACATTTTGAGATTAACAAAATGAACCTGGCTACTTCCATAGTTCTTTTTTTGTTTTAAGATTTTATTTATTGGGA
Organism: Mustela lutreola; assembly: GCF_030435805.1. NCBI lineage: Eukaryota > Metazoa > Chordata > Mammalia > Carnivora > Mustelidae > Mustela > Mustela lutreola. The sequence continues at coordinate 6,601,413 of NC_081296.1, read as the reverse complement.
CGCCTGGGTGGCTCAGTCATTAAGTGTCTGCCTTCGGCTCAGGTCATGATCACAGGGTCCTGGGATCGAGCCCTGCATCAGGCTCCCCGCTTGGTGGGGAGCCTGCTTCTCCCTCTCCCTCTCCCATTGCTTGTGTTACCTCTCTTGTTGTGTCTTTCTCTGTCAAATAAATAAAATCTTTAAAAGATTTTATTTATTTATTTGCAAGAGAGAGCATGAGAGGGGGAGGGTCTGAGGGAGAATCAGACTCCCCACTGAGCTGGAACTCGATGTGGGATGATCCTGGGACTCTAGGATCATGACCTGTGCCAAAGGCAGTCGTTTAACCGACTGAGCCCCTAAGGCGCCCTATAGTTCTTTAATGTATAATTGAAATGGACATATTTAGCAGCTGCAAGACCCCTACTTTGGCTCCCAGATCTATTTTGTGAGGACTATTATGATAGGAAGAGCCAAGTAGACGACCTTGGAACCTCCCTTCCCTACCAGGATGTAAGCCAAAAACCTCTGGGGGAATTTCTGAGGTCAATGCCTCCCCAGAGAGTTAAAAGCTCTAGGGATGTTAATTCCAGGGGGTGTCCATTTACCTTGCCCAGTTGGCCCGTACAGAGGTGGCTGGATCTTGGAGGGTCACAGGTGATTATCATGTAGTTGGGTGGAGACACCAATTAATTGCCGAAGTAATCTCTCTCCTGGAGCAAATCCACTCCACTCCTCATATTTAGTGCACAGCTGTTGATGTGGCAAAAGCTCTTCCTTCTTTATCAGTTTGCAAGTTCTCCTGAAGCAGTTTGCTTTCACCTAGCAGGGATCATGGTACATTTGCCTCAGGGCCAGATCAATTCTTTTTTTTTTTTTTTTTAAAGATTTTATTTATTTATTTATGTGTGTGTGTGTGTGTGTGTGTGTGTGTGTGTGTATGAGAGAGAGAGAGAGAGAGAGAGAGCAGAAATAGGGGGCGTGGCAGGCAGAGGGAGTAACTAGATCCCAGGACCCAGCGGATCATGACTTTAACCAACTGAGCCACCCAGGGGTCCTGGCCATGTCAATTCTTCTCTCTACCATGATCTAATCAGCAGGGAGAACTTGGTTGTCTTGACAACCTATAGAAAATCCCAATAGCCCATGACACTGACCATAAAATGATGACTGGTTCTGATGAACAGGAAGTAACCAATAACTAGGCTGTCTTACTAAAATACATGTGTGTCAGAAGATGGGAAGCAGAACCCCGCGATGTCAGGGGCATACTTTAACAACAGTTTTTGGGAGTTCATGGGTGTAAAGCATGTTGGGATAGCCCTTCCAAAGGGATCGACACATTACTCTATGTTAGACTGCTCACCACCATAAAAGAGACAAAATACTTGATTTGCCACTTGGAGGTCACCTATGCTACATGCGAATGTGTTTCAGCCCCAGGCCTCTGTAGCAGGTCCAAAGACTGCTTCTTGAGTACGAGTTACAGACGTGGGGTAGAGTAGCCACGCCTATTTCCCCCTCGCTTGATACATGCATAGACACCTGTAAGTCTGTTATTTTTCCCTTCCCACTTTTCCCTGTTATTTTATATAAAGCTTGCAGTTAGCCTTTAGGTTCCAAATGGTTCACGTGGATTCCAACTGAATTAGAAGAGAAATCAGCCTCACCCAGAGATATGTATGGGGACAGTTAGGATGTTGTGTCTCTTTTTTGGGGGCGGGGAACGGAGGAGGCTTTTGATGTACAAGAAATGGTTCCCTCTTGTTTGGAGGAAGCATGGAGCTGCTGTTCTTGTCTTGCACCCCTGTCTTTTGGCTTTGTCCTTTTGGAGACTTTGTTCCCCAGCACAAGACACAGGCACTTGTCCCGAGCCACACTTCAGAGCCGAGAAACGTCTTCGGGATATATCTCAGTGTTGATGTTCATGTACCATATTTACCCCCAGCAACACGGTCACTTTCAGTGGCCTGACTTTGAAGACAATAGTTCTTTCTTCATTTCAGGGGTGTTTTCGTCTGTCCTAATTTTGGACACTTTTTTTTTTTTAACTGCATCCCATTTGCTTATTCCTTATTTAGGGACATCATTTTTTGTGTGTATCTTCCATATTCTTCATTTTATCTCTAATTGCTTTCATTTGTCTGCCTTTTTTCTTTTCTGTGGGATTTGTATGTGTAATACATTATCTTCCTTGAATTTTATTCTTATTTACAAATTAGTTCTATACAGACCTTTTTTTGGTCTTCGGTTTCTTTCCTTGGCTCTGAAATCTTCCTACTCTTCTTCTTAGTGTATTGTATTCTGCTTCCACATTTAAGCTTTTATTTCAGACACTCTACAGTCTCTAACTTTGAGGGCACAACACATTTATTCCTTTTTATCCACTTATTATTTCCTTTTTTCCTTAGGGTACCTCTATTGCCTGAAAGGACTTCTCACTTGTTTAAAGGTCTGGAGTCATTTCTCTAAGGAGTGCCTGTCCATTGTTCATGAATGGTCCTACCAATGATAACACCTGTTCATATCCTCACAAAGAAGTTACAAGTCAGAGTTCTTCAAAGAAACTGAACCAAACAGCATGTGTGTATGTTTATATCTGATGACATAGGTTGGCAGGCTGGAGACTCAGGGAAGAGTTGCAGTTTGAGGCCAAAGGCAGGCTACTGGCAGAATTCCCTCTTTCTCAGGAGAGGTCAGTCTTTGTTCTATGAAGGCCTTCAACTGATTGGATGAGGCCCACCCCCATTACAGATGGTAATCTGCTTTACTGAAAGACCACCAATTTAAATATTAACTTCACCAGAGCACCTGGGTGGCTCAGTTGGTTAAGCATCTGCCTCAGGGTCCTGGGATTGAGCCTCACATCCAGCTCCCTGCTCAGAGGGGAGTCTGCTTCCCTCTCTCCCTCTGCCTCTCCCCCTTGCTTGTACACACACACTCTCTTTCAAATAAATAAATAATAATAAAAATAAATGTTAATCTCACCACTTTCTTACACCAGACACAAAAATAAACTCAAAATGGACTAAAGGCCTATATGGAGACTGAGACCACAAAACCCCTAAAAGAAAACAGAAATCTAAAAAGAAGACAGAAATCTCTTGGACATCAGCCTTAGTAGCATATTTATGGATAGGTCTCCTCAGGCAAAGGAAACAAAAGCAAAAATAAACTACTGAGACGACACCAAAATAAAAAGCTTTTGCACAGCAATGGAAATTGTCAGAAAAACAAAAAGGCAACCTACTGAATGGTGGAAGAGAACATCTGTGGGTGACATATCTGATAAAGGAATTAATATCCAAAATATATGAAGAACTTATAAAATCCAATATCAAAAAACGAACAATCCTATTAAAATGGGCAGAAGAGGATCTGAATAGACATTTTTCCAAAGCAGACACTCGGATGGCCAACAGACACGTGAAAACATGCTCGACATCACCCGGCATCAGGGAAATGAAAATCAAAACCACAGTGAGATCACTTCACACATATCAGGATGGCGAGAATTAAAAAGACAAGAAATAACAAGTGTTGGCGAGGATGTGGAGAAAGGGGAACCCTCTTGCACTGCTGGAAGGAAAGCAAATGGGTGCAGCCACTCTGGAAACAGTAGGGAGGCTCCTCAAAAAATTACAAGCACATCTACCCTATGACCCAGTGACTATACCACCACATGTTTATTCAAAGAAAAGGAGAACACTCATTCGAAAAGATGTGTGCACCTCTATGTTCACCGCAGCATTATTTGCAATAGTCAAGATGCGGGAGTGGCCCAAGTGTCCATTGGTAGATGAGTGGATAGAGAATATCTGGGGAGTGTATGTGTGTATTATATATGTGTTTATATAAAATATATATACAATGGAATATCAGCTATAAAAATGAATGCGATCTTGCCATTTGTGACAACAGGAGTAGACCTAAAGGGTGTTATGCTAAGTGAGAAAAGTCAGAACATGAAAGACAAATGCAGTATAATTTCATTTACGTGTGACCCTAAAAAACAAAACAAACAGAAACAGACTCATAAATACAGAGAACAAACTAGTGTTGCTGGAGCGGGGTGGGGGTGGGGTTTGGGGAGACGGTGAGACAGATAAAGGGGATAAAGAGGCACAAGCTTCCAGCTATAAAATAAGTCACAGAGATGAAACGTATAGGAAAGGGAATGTAGTCAGTAATACTGTCATAACGTCATTTGGTGACAGATGGTGACTCTGCTTTTCTTGGTGAGCATCATATATATGGAACTGTGGAATCAAAGTGTTGTGCTCCTGAAGCTAACATAACATTTGTCAACTAAAATGATAAACATTAAAAAAATGTTAATCTCATCCAAGAAAAAGAAAAAAAAAAACTTTCACAGAAGCATCCAGAATCACAGTTGATGAGGTATCTGGACACTGTGTCCCAGCCAAGTTGACACACAGAGTTAGCTATCATGGTACTGTGCTAGTATTTTGTGAATACTGGTGTTCTGAAAAAATGGGTAACCGGAAATGGACAAATTATCTTCAGACATGTAAAATGGATTTCACCAGCCAATTGTACTTTCGAGAAGCACAAAGCTTCTGAGGAAAACACCCAAGCTCTTTAATACCCGCTGATCCAGTAGGTGGCATTTTATCCATTGGAGAGGAAGGGAACAACAATTACAGAAGACGAGTCCGTAACTGTACTCACAGCTTTGGGAAGACCAGAATTTCTTCCAGGCTATCACAGAAAGAAGGTAACTTGCATCAGCTAGTGATTAAAATATAGCACCCTTATAGCTCACCCAGATCACACCAGATGTCCTAGTTATCACCTTTGTTCATTTTCTCTCTTCCCCAAGTTCCATTTGGTTGAGGGTTCTCGCCCTCTGGGCCCCAATTCTGTTCATTTCTCCTGCACCAAAATTCCCCTGTATGATTCAGGCGCCCCCTCCAATGCTGTAGCGTCTGGTGTCCACACCAGGCATCTCATCACTGCCTGTTATTCTCCTACATAGTCACCCTCCCCCTGCTGAGCAAGAGCTGAAGTTTCTTGAAGACTACATCTTATCTCTGGAGTCAGCACACACGGTGGGCTGTTAATGAGCTGTTAACATCTGGTAAAAATGACACTGTACCCTTTTTCTTAACGTTGTATTGAGACATTGCTGTAAAAGTTTACTATCTTTATATAGGATCTCAGGGCTAAATGTGGACTTGAGTAAAGGCAACCTACTCCTATCTAAATCCCAGTGGAAATAAACAAGGAAACAAAACCACTGGAAACCGTCTTATTCCTTTCTGTGGAAGAGGACTATCAAACGACAGAAAATGAATTTCTGGAAGTCACCGTGAGCTGGGACGTGAGCAAGAAGACCAAGAATTAACCTGTAATTCCAGAGCAGTCTGAACTTGCGCGTTCTCGAATCCCAGAATATTCCCTAGGTTTTTTTTCTTTTCTTTTAAGATTTATTTATTTGAGAGAGAGAAAGAGAGAGAGTATGAGTGAGCCTGCAGGAGGAGGAGCAGAGGGAGAATTTTCAAGCAGACTCCCCACTGAGTGCGGAGCCCAGCCTGGGGCTCAATCACACGGCCCATGAGACCAGGACCCGAGCTGAAGCCAAGAGTCAAATCTGAACCAACTGAGCCACCCAGGCGCCCCTCTTTTCTTTCCCTTGTTTAAGGTAGGAGGAAACAGAGTGGGCTATAGGACACACTGGCAGCACTCAACCCAGTACCTTCTTGCCTATAAATATCAGTAACATTTATGGGTCTTGGTTCATGGTGCAGAGTCTCTAAGAGATACAGAGAAGACCTTGGGCCACAGCTCTGGCTCCCTCCTTGTTCCCTTTGAGGTCTTGATCACAGAACCATAACAAGGTCTTGACCTTAAGATATGAAGGAAGAAAGCCATCAGCACTGAGTCATGCATGTGATGATCGAAGAAGAATGTCAGGGGCAAATACAGGCATGGATGGGACTCTCAGCATCCAAATCAAAATAAACACTTCTACAGACACAGATAAGCAGTATTCCAGGACTTGAAAGGAATCTAGCAAAATGCAAAGCACGTGTTTGTAGCAGGCATTTTTGTTTTTGGGTTCTCAAAGTGCAGGACAACTTCCAGGTGTCCCTGCATGATGGTGGGTCTCTAAATTGATCTCTCCACATTTCCTTCAAAACACGGTACAGAACAACAGGAACAAATAAAACCATCATTAACCTATACCAGTAGCATACTAGAAGACAAAGAATACTATAAATGCAAATTCATTTAGCTTATTTAACTGTAGCCCTAAGACTAAAACAAAGGGGAAGGGATGGGTAGAAGAAAAATATACAAAAGGATGTAAACTAAGTTTATGGATTGTTTGTAGGTGAGAGGGAGGAGTCAGCGAACACTTTTCATAGCTGACAAACCAAATAAATAAAGAATATAGGACAGATTATGGTAAAAAGTTTAGCTATAAAGGCAACTAGACAAATATTCTATGATTTGTCCAACTTTCCTAAATATCAAAACAAACTCAAAAATTAGAACAAAGAAAATACACCGAGTAGAGAAATATAATAAATACAGACATGTAGCAACTATAAAGTAATAAGACAGAATTGAAGCCAAACATATAAACCATATCAATAAATGTTAATGAACTTAACTCACCTAACAAAAGGATTTTCAAGTTGGCTCATAAAGTCAACATATATACAAGAGACATACCTAAAACAAAGTTTTTCAAGAAAGCTTTTTAAAAAATGGCAAAATAAAACAGGTAAATGGAAATGAAAAGAAAGCTGCAGTTGTGATCCTGATATCAGACAAAACAGTATTCAATTAAAAAAGATTAAGCAAAACAAATAAAGACATTAAAACTACACTAATGGTTAAAATAGAATAATGAATAGCTATGCACCAAATAACACAGCAACCAACTATAAAATAAGGAAGTATGGAGAGGCAAGGAGCTACAGATAGAAACACATTAATAATAGGAGATTTTAACATACCACTGTAAGTATGAGACAGATCAAATGGAGAAAAAACAAGCAAAAATAATGACTTAACATAACCAATAAGGTAGATTTTATGCATATACAAGAGTTTTACCCTGATTATGGGGAAATGCATTTTCTCAAGCACACATGAGTCATTAGCAAAAGCTGGTCATCACAAGGAAAATATTGTTAAACTCTATTAAGTAGAAAATTACTAATAGTACTCTCTGATCATGAAATTAAACTATAAATTTAAAAAAATTTAAAGACCCTTCCATTTAGAAATTTAAAAATATTCTATAAGGCTTAATTTTTCCAATGTCAATGGACCATCCACAAAAATTGATAGCATATGGGGCTACACAGGAAATTCTGATTATTTCTTCAAAACTGTAAATGAACAGATCACGCTACCTTACCTCCATGTAATAAAGTCAGAGAGTAAAAATCCAAGATTAAACAAAAATCTTGTAAAACTTAGAAATAAAAACAAAACAAAATGCTTTTTATTAAATCTTGGATCAAGGAGAAAATAAAAGTTAAAATTATAGTATATAGAAAATAATAATAATAATAGTAATAAAATTACATTTGATTTTTTAAAAAAAGATTTTATTTATTTATTTGAGATCGAGAATGCACAAATAGGAGGAGATGGGCAAAAGGAGAGGGAGAAGCCAACTCCCTGCTATGCAGGGAGACTCATGTGGGGCTCTATTCCAGGACCCTGGGGTCATGACCTGAGCTGAAGGCAGATGCTTAACTGACTGAGCCACTCAGATCCCTCATGATATTACATTTCAAAACTTCCATAATATGAGGCAGATTCTTGGTATGAGAACACCCAACCCATGAAAACAGAAAACAAGCCCAAGCAAGGCAGGAATAAGGAATTAATAAGGATAAAGGTAGGGTATTAGTTAATAGAAAAATGAAGCAGGGTTATTGATAAACAAATGGAAGGAAAAAAATAATAATAACTGCAGATTTCTGGCCAGACTCACCAAGGAGAACTAAAGAAAACACATATTTAAATCAACAAAATTGCTCAAATCAACAATCTAATCTTACACCTAAAGGGATTAAAAAAAGAAGAACAAACAATGCCCAGGGTGAGTAGAAGAAAGAACATGGTAAAGATCAGAACAGAAATAAATGACATATAAACTAAAAGGAATTAGAAAAACAAATAAACTAAGAGCTGATTCTTTGAAAAGATAAAAAAAAAAAAAGAAAATCAACATTTAGCCAGACTCAAGAAAAGGGCCCCACATAAGTAAAGGCAGAAATGAGAGAGGAGAAGTAACACCCGATAACACAGAAATATAAACACAGAGTTATAAGAGAATACTATGAAAAATTGCATGCCAACAAACTGCACAACCTAGAAGGAATGGATAAATTCCTAGAATCATACAATCTTCCAAAATAACCAGGAAGAAATGGAAAATCTGAATAGACCAATTCACAAATAATGAAATTGAATTGGTAATAAAAAACAATCAAGGGGCGCCTGGGTGGCTCAATTGTTAAGCGTCTGCCTTTGGCTCAGGTCATGATCTCAGGGTCCTGGGATCAAGCCCTGCATCAGGCTCTCTGCTCAGCGGGAAGCCTGCTTCTCCCTCTCCCACTCCCCCTGCTTGTGTTCCCTCTCTCACTGCGTCTCTCTCTTTTTTAAAAAAAATCAAAAAATAAAAGTTCAGGACCAGGTGGACTCACAAGGGGTAAGTACCAGACACTAAGAGACGGGTTAATACCTGTTTTTCTCAAACTATTCCAAAAATTAGAAGAGGAAGGAAAGTTTCCAAATATGTTCTATGAGACCAGGATTACCCTGTTAACAAAACCAAAGACACCACAAAAAAGAGAACTACAGGCCAATATCCCTGACAGACATAGATATAAAAATCCTCAACATATTATATATATAAATACCAGCAAAACACATACAGCAATACATTAAAAAGATCATTTGCCATGATTAGGTGGGATTTATTCCGGGATGCAAAAAATGATTCAATATTTACAAGTCAATCAGTGTCATACACCATATCAGCAAAGTGAAGGGTAAAAATCATATGATCATCTCAAGACATGCAGGAAAAAGCATGTGACAAGATTCAACATCAATTTATGATAAGAAAACTCTCAACAAAATGGGGTTAGAGGAATCATACCTCAACATAATAAAGGCCATACATAAAAAACCCACAGCTAGGGGTGCCTGGGTGGCTCAGCGGGTTAAAGCCTCTGCCTTCGGCTCAGGTCATGATCTCAGGGTCGTGGGATCAAGCCCCACATTGGGCTCTCTGCTCACCAGGGAGACTGCTTCCTCCTCGCTCTCTGCCTGTCTCTCTGCCTACTTGTGATCTCTGTCTGTCAAATAAATAAATAAAATCCTTAAAAAAAAAAAAAACCACACAGCTAACATTATCCTCAATGGTGAAAACAGAACTTCCCCTCTAAGGTCAGGAACAAAACAAGGATGCTCACTCTTGCCACTGTTATTCAGTATAGTGCTAGAAGTCCTAGCCACAGTAGTCGGAGGAGAAAAAGAAATGAGAGGCAGGCAAATTGGTAAAGAACTTAAACTGTCACTATTTGCTGACAACATGATATTATACATAGAAAATCCTCAAGATTCCTCTGAAGAACTGCTATAAGTCAATAAATGAATTCAGGGAAGTGGCAAGATACAAAATTAATACCCAGAAATCGGTAGCGTTTCTGTACACTAACAGTAAAGTTGCATAAAGAGAAATATTTAAAAATCACCATTACAGGGCGCCTGGGTGGCTCAGTGGGTTAAGCTGCTGCCTTTGGCTCAGGTCATGATCTCACGGTCCTGGGATCAAGTCCCGCATCCGGCTCTCTGCTCAGCGGGGAGCCTGCTTCCCTCTCTCTCTCTCTGCCTGCCTCTCCGACTACTTGTGATTTCTCTCTGTCAAATAAATAAATAAATAAATCTTTTTAAAAAAATCACCATTACAGCTATACCAAAAATAATAACATAATTAGGAATAAACTTAGCGAAAGAGGTGAAGGCCCTGTATTCTGAAAATTACTTGACACTGATGGCAGAAATTGAAGAAGATAAAAAACAAACAGAAAAAACCATCATGCTCATGAATTGGAAGAATTAATATGTTAAAATGTTCATTCTACCCAAAGCAATCTACAGATTCAATGCAATCTCTATCAAAATACCAATAGCACTTTTCACAAAAGTAGAACAAATAATACCAAAATATGTGTGGAAACACAGGAGACCTGAATAGCTAAAGCAATCCTGAGAAAGAAGAACAAAGCCAGAGGTATCACAATTCCAGATTTCAAAATATATCACAAAGCTATAGTAATCAAAACAGTATGGTATTGGCACAAAAACAGACCCATTGATCAACAGAACAGGATAGAGACCTCAGAAATAAACTCACACATATGTAGTCAATTAATCTATGACAAAGGAAACAAGAATATACAATGGGGAAAAGACAGTCTTTTCAATAAACAGTGGTGGGAAAACTGGACAGTTACATGCAAAAGAATGATGCCACTTTCTAACACCATACGTAAAAACAACCTCAAAAATGTATTAAAGATCTAAACGTAAGACTTGAAACCATAAAAATCCTAGAAGAAAACACAGGCAGTAATTTCTTTGACATCAGCCATAGCAACATTTTTCTGGATACATTTCCTAAGGCAGGAGAAACAAAAGCAGAAATAAACTAATGGGACCACATCAAAAAAATAACTTTTATACAGCAAAGAAAACAATCAACAAAACAAAAGACATATTGAACGGGAGAAGATATTTGCAAATGACATATCTGATAAGGGATTAGTAGCCAACATATATAAAGAACTTATAAAATACAACATTAAAGAACAAATAATCTGATTAAAAATGGGCAGAGGACCTGAGTAGACATTTTTCTAAAGAAGACACACAGATGGCCCCAACAGACACATGAAAAGATGCTCAGCATCACTCATCATCAGGGAAATGCAAATCAAAACTACAGTGAGATGATCTCATGCTTGTTAGAATGGATAAAATAAAAAACACAAGAAACAACAAGTGTTGGTGAGGATGTGGAGAAAAACAATCCTTGGACACTGTTGGTGGGAATGAAAATTAGTGTAGCTACTGTGGAAAACAATATGGGGGTTCACCAGAAAATTAACAATAGAACTACCATATGACCCAATAATTCCACTTCTGGGTATAGACCAGAGAAAACGAAAACCCTAATTCAAAAAGATATATGCACCCCTGGGGCACCTGGGTGGCTCAGTCAGTTGGGAGTCTGCCTTCAGGTCAGGTCATGATTCCAGGGGCCTGGGATGGAGCCCCACATGGGGTTCCTTGCTCGGTGGGGAGCCCACTTCTCCCTCTTCCTCTGCTGCTCCCCCTTCTTATGCTCTCTATCAAATAAATAAAATCAAGTAAAATAAAAAAGATACACACATCCCTATGTTTTTGCAGAATTATTTACAATAGCCAGGGCATGGAAGCAACCTAAGCATCCATTGATCAATGAATAAGTAAACTAAGCTCAAATAAAAAAATAAATAGCCAAAATTAGAGAATTGCTGTTAGAATTGGCACAATCAAGTCATTTTTCCTCCTCTGACTACTCCCTCTCTCAGAACTCACCAAAAAGAATGTAATCTAGGCTCTGCAATGGGATGAGACTTTCTTGGATCTGAAACAGAGCCCAGGGTAAAGCAGTGAATTCCATTTTCGGGAAGGTTAGATTTGGTTCTAGTGTGGAGGAATTTCAGGGCATCCAGACCAGTGACCAAGGTCCCAGGTGGTACAGGATGTTCAGTAGGAGAAAAAAGGTCTTTGCTGGGTGAGTCCTGCTGTGGGACAGGCAAGCATTGTTTTTAACTGTGTAGTTTCCAAATTTGACTGACTTACCTGAAGGTTTTATGAGCTACTTTACATCCTTTGATAAGGTCCTTTTCTGGTTAAAATTGCTACAGTGGGTTTTGCACTTAATGGCCAAGAACCCTTACTGATAGGAACAAAGTCAGAGCCCTGAAGGTCCATTGATTGGGGCAGTCTTCTCCAAACTTTTTTTTTTTTTTTTAAGATTTTACTTATTTATTAGAGAGACAGAGAGTGAACACAGGGAAGGGCAGAGGGAGAGGGAGAAGCAGGCTCCCCGCTGAGCAGGGAGCCTGATGCAGGGCTCAATCCCAGGACCCTGGGATCACGATCGGAGCTGAAGGCAGACACTTAACTAACTGAGCCACCCAGGCGTCCCCAAACTATTTTTTTTTTATGGCCACCCATTATCAGAAAAAGCTGGATATACCTGAACATATGTTATTCTATAGCTTATACACAGATAATGATATGTTCACAAGTCATTTAAAATATAAAACATTTTCAAGGTTTTTTTTGAGATTTATTTTTTTATTTGAGAGAGTGAGGGAGAGAGGAAGAGAGAGACAGAGAATCTCAAGCAGGCTCCCGGCTGAGCAGAGAGCCCCATGTGGGGCTCAAACCCAGGACCCTGAGATCATGACCCGAGTCAAAATCAAGAGTCTGACTGAGTCACCCGGGAGGCCCCTCAAGTATAAGTTTTAAGCAGATGAGATAGAATACTTAAAACCAACTCATTTTCATTTCATTCATTAACAGCACATCTTTATGATATAAAACCCACACTCCAAAAAATATTCTTGGTAAAATCTGACTTTTTCTTTTTCTTTCCTTTTTTTTTGGACTGACTTTCAGTAGATCTGATGAGATTGCTGTAGTTTCTTCTTTGTAATGTGGCTGATGAAAAGTCCACTTCCAGCAGAAAATGTGCCCTTTCCATATTACTGTCTTGCCTGGGCTTGCTTTCCTACTGTCTTCAGTCCATAGCATTGTCTGGGAGGGTGTTTCTTTGTGTTTCTTTGTGTTGTTTCGGCAGGGATTTTTGTAACGTCCTTGTGCACTTTGTGCGGGCTCGGCTTTCCAACTAGGTGTCGTAATACTTGCTAATGCTCTAAGCTGGGCACACGTGATTGCACGATCTTGTAACACCCTGAGAGGCAACTGCCAGCAGCTCCTCGTGTGCGGCCCCGCCTTCCCCATATGCACCACACAACCATTTGGTATGGCCGCTAAAGGGGGGTGTCCTTGTTCACCTGCGTATTTTCTTTAGTGAAGATAAAAATACCACCGCCCAGAGCTCCCGCTTTCCTTCTTGGAGCCCCACAGGTCATTCTGGGCACCCCCTAGGGAGCGAGTGCCCCTCCTGGGAGACTGGTTGGGAGCAGTGAGATCCAGGAGCGGGTGTCGGTCACGAGAGGGGCTCTTCCTGCATGACCGGGGCACACTGCAAAGGGTACAGCTGAAGGAGAAGCTACCCTGGAAGGCTGAGCGTTTGGCTTGTGACCTGGTCCGCGTGGCTGAGGTTGGCTCCTGAGCCGGACCACAGAGCGGGGAGTCGTGACCCAGTCTCTGAGCCACCTACCACTTGAAAGGGGAAGAGGAGGGGAGACTCACACCCAGGACAAAGGAAGGATGTAGAAGCCACTGTTATCTGGTTAACTCCAGAGACAGTTCCGAACTCTTTCTTTTTCATCACCCCCACTGTAGAGACAAGGGAGAACTGAAATAATTGCTTTCTGTGCTCCCTGCTGTTCAGTGAGGCCATGTGACCCAATTCTGGTCAAGGCTACGCAAGTAGATTTCTTCTAGGGCCTTCTGGAAAAACATTTGCTTTCTTGATAATACAAAAAACCACATCATCAGTGCCACTCCTCTACTCCTTCTTCATACCTTTGGTTCAGGTGTGATGACCGGAGCAGCAGCAGCCTCGCTGTTCCTTGACAATATGGAGGGAGAAGGCAAGCGACTTGCACTGATGCTGACCTCTACAGACTGGGCCCCCGAAAAAAATCAGCATTTACTTGCACCTACATAACAAGAATGTTATTTGGAATAAATTGTTTGTTTGAGACTAGTTTTTTTTTTTTCCTGTTGTATGCTCTCAAGCATTCCCACGTGCTGCAGGACACCCACATTATAGAGTAAAATTACAGACCCTCTCCTGCCCCACCCAGCATCACCATCCCCACCTATTGCACACCACCAGCCAGCCGCATTCACGGATAACGCCTCATAAACAAACCCGTACAGGTTTTGTTCACGGCAGCAGCAAAAGCCAAGGAGGGAGGAATCATAGGCAGTTGGAAAACCTGTACCTCAAGAACTACTCCTTTGACACACAGAGCTCTTAGGGAGAATATCCAAAATAAATAGAAACACAATAACAAACTAAATACTACTTACATCAAAATGAAAAGTCAGTGCTCAAACAATCACTTCCCCTTCCCCCCACTTTTAACCAGAGGAAGGCAACAGATGGAAGAAAGTCAGCAGGGTGGTGGCATTCATGAGATGGGAGCTTTCTGCTGTCATTGTCTTGCATGTTTCCCACGCACCCCCCCCCCCCATGGAAGAAGAGTTAACACTATTATATCCTCAGGTCTCTCCTCTGGGGGCTTGGGTCTGAGGTCAGCGCTGTCCTGACTGTGTATGAATCCACTTTTAGCCCAAGCGTTGTGCAGCAGCTCTCCGCCTCTGCCCCGGGGATGCTGATCTCAGCCCAGCCCCAGCACCAGCCCCAATGGCCCTCACCTGAGCAGCTCTCAATAGCCACAGTCTGAGCAGTAGGCAGGGGACACGGGACTGAGGATGGGCACCTGGTGGCGTGAATGCCTCTGACCACCAGGCGGTGGAAGTCGGCTGACGGAGAAACCCAAGGGAGCCTCAGTGCGCTGGTCCTGCAGGCATATGCCGGGAACCCGGAGCATGGGGTGAAGGAGCAGAGCAGGAAGGACCGGATCCGGAAGCAAGGAGAGCAGGGGGCTGAGCGCTCTCACCTGTGTGTCCTTCCTTCCCAGGTGGGGTCCTGCTGGGTGGGGGTGGGGGGCCCACTGGTGCCTTCAGGTCCCTCCGGCTTTGTGCTTATCTTTACCTATAAAACGAGGCTGCCTTTGCAGCCTGTACAGAGGTGCTGTGACAATTCACTATGTTACTTGCTCTTGTAAATTATATGGTGCTTTTCAAAAACCCAAGGGATTATTAATTATCAATCAATACAGTTGATTCATAATAATGAGACAGTGGTGTTAGCTCAGTTTACCTCTGAGTTTTGTTTTGTTTTTTTTGTTTGTTTGTTTGTTTTTGTCTGGGAGCCTCTCATGTATTTAACATTGAAGTTCGGGTCTTTTGTGACTAAGACAATTGGATTTTTTTTCCCCCCAGAAGCTACTCTTGATTCAATTAAAGAATTTCAGTAGGTATAGTGATAACTTTTAAAAAGCTATTTGTTTATAAACACAACAGACTTAAATCTCCATTTTCTATAGGAGGAAGAAAATAGTTAATGTCTAGAATGGATGATTGAGTAGTAGATTTATAAGCACGTGACTTAGCAATATAGAGACAGATATCTTTTGTTCGTGGGCTGGAAAAATTAATATCATTAAAATGTCCCTGCATAACGATCTATAGATTCAATGCGATCCCTATGAAAATTCCAACGATGTTTCTCATAGAAATAGAAAAAAAAATCCTAAAATTTGCAAAAGACTAAATAACTAAAGTCATCTTGAGTGTTTGGGGCGGGGGGAGCTGGAGGTATCACACTTCCTGACTTTGAACTACATTACAAAGCTGTAGTAGTAAAAACCATATGGGGCTGACATGAAAACAGACACGTACACCAACAGAACAGAACAGGAGAGCCCAGAAACACACACGGGCTCTGAACTAATTTTTGACAAAGGTGCCAAGAATATGCACTGGGGAAAAGACAGTATCATCAATGAATAGTGTTGGGGCGGGGCGCCTGGGTGGCTCAGTGGGTTAAGCGTCTGCCTGCTGATCAGGTCATGATCCCGGGGTCCTGGGATAGAGCCCCACGTCGGGCTCCCTGCTCAGCGGGAAGCCTGCTTCTCCCTCTCCCACTCTCCCTGCTTATGTTCCCTCTCTTGCTGTGTCTCTGTCTGTCAAATATGTAAATAAAATCTTAAAAACAAAACAAAACAAAATGGTGTTGGGGACACTGGACAGCCATAGGCAAAACAATGAAATTAGTCTCCTATATAAGACATAGTTAAAGGATTAAATACTTAAATGAAAGGCCTGAAATCATGAAACTCCTAGGACAAGGCACAGGGTAGAACGTCCTTGACGTTGGTTTTGGCAAAAGGATTTTTCCAAACAGCTACCAAGAGCACAGGAAACAGAAGCCAAAATAAACCAGTGGGACTGCATCAAACTCAACAGATTCTGCGCAGCAAAGGAAACCAGCCACAAAAGTAAAAGTCCACTGATGAAATGGGAGAAAATATTTGTAAACCATCTATCTGATAAGGAGTTAGTATCCCCAAAATATAAGGAACTCCTAATTCAATGGTAACAACAAAACAACAACACAAACGAAAAACCTGATTAAAAAATGGGCCAAGGACCCGAACAGACACTTTACCGAAGAAGAGCTACGAATGGCCAGTGGGAACAGGAAAAGCTGCTCAACATCACTCCGCATCAGGGCCACGCAGATCAAATCACAGTGAGAGAGACGCCTGGGTGGCTCAGTTGGTTAAGCAGCTGCCTTCGGCTCAGGTCATGATCCCAGCATCCTGGGATCGAGTCCCGCATTGGGCTCCTTGCTCCGCGGGGAGCCTGCTTCTCCCTCTGACTCTGCCTTCCACTCTGTCTGCCTGTGCTCGCTCTCGCTCGCTCTCTCTCTGACAAATTAAAAAAAAAAAAAAAATCACAGTGAGAAAGCAGCTCACCTGTCAGGATCGTTACTGTCAGACTCAGAAAACTCACCCACATGTGAAATATAAGACACGGCACAGAGGACCGTAGGGGCAGGGAGGGAAAGCCGAAGGGGAAGAAATCAGAGAGGGAGACAAACCAGGAGAGCCTCCTAACTGTAGGAAACAAGGGTGGCTGGAGGGGAGGTGGGTGGTGGGATGGGGTAACTGGGTGACGGGGATTAAGGAGGGCACGGGCTGTGATGAACCCTGAGTGTTAAACACAACTGACAAATCACTGACCTCTACCTCTGAAACTAATGACGTACTATAGGGTGGCTAATTGAATTTAAATTGAAAAAGACTTAGGGGCACCTGGGTGGCTCAGTGGGTTAAGCCTCTGCCTTTGGCTCAGGTCATGATCTCAGGGTCCTGGGATCGAGCCCCACGTCAGGCTCTCTGCTCAGCAGGGAGCCTGCTTTCCCCCCACCATTCCCAGCCTGCTTCTCTGCCTACTTGTGATCTCTGTCTGTGTCAAATAAATTTTAAAAATCTTAAAAAAAAAAAAAAGGGCAGTAAATCCTGCCACTTGCAACATGGATGAACCTAAAGGACAAAGGGAAGGAAGTCAGACACAGAAAGACAAATGCTTTCTGAGCTCACTTGCTTTTGGAATCTAAGAAAACCAAAAAGAAAAAAAGTTGAACTCACAGTAACAGAGGAGAATGGTGGTTAGCAGAAGACGGTAGTTGATCAAGGGGCACAGACTTCTGGTTTTGATGAATACATTTTGGAAATCCACTATGAAGCGTGGTGACTGCCGCTAGCAGTAATGCCTGACACATTCGAAATTTTCTGAGAGTAGACATCAAGTGTTCTCATCACATCCACGGGAGGTGATGGATATGTTAATTAGTTTGACTGTAGAAATCATTTCACAATGTGTACATACATCAAAACATTACCTGAAATACATATAATTCTTATTTGCCACAACATCAAAATATTTTCAAAAATAGGGATAACAGTATATGTACCTATAAATGCCTTTATAGGGTCTAAGGCAAACTTCACAGCCTGTGGTGTTGAGCGTCTACCATTTCCTTAGGATTATATTATATTTTTTTAATTTTTTAAAGTTGTATTTATTTATCTGAGAGAGAGAGAGGGAGCGAGGACAGAGAATGGGCAGAGGGAGAGGGAGAGAGAGAATCCCAAGCAGACTCTTTGCTGAGTGCAGAGCCTGATGTGGGGCTCGATCCCATGACCCTGAGCTCGTGACCTGAGCCGAAATCAAGAGTCGGCCGCTTCACCGACTGAGCCCCCAGGTGCCTCAGGCTTACATCTTGAAGGTGAAACTTTGGAGAACGTACCACGGAGCGGGACAGGAGGCTCCGCACTCCCCTTCCCTGGCCAGCCCTAGCGAGCTTGTTCTTACGGACCAAACACAATTTCTTCCTAGAGGGTAGCTAGGACAGCTCTGGCATCTGACAAGGTGGGGGCTTGTTGCCACAAGACTGTTCAGAGGGAGCCCGGTCACACCCGCAGAGCGCTTACTTCGGGCGGGTGCTGTCCAGGGTGAAGAAAGAGGTCGCCCTCAGCCCCTACCTCTTTAATGGGGAGTGTGGCTGGCAGTGTGAACCCTGCCCAGACCAGCGTCTTAGCCCGAGGCGCTCTACTCCAGGAAACAAGTCCTTTTTTCAGCTGGCCTTGGAGCTGGAGGACAAGGGTGGGTCCCCAGGGACATTTCCAAACACACTTGTCTGGTCCCATAGTCCTCAAGACTGGCGCTCAGTGGCAATAACCAGAAAGTTCCAGCAGAGGGCACTGTTCCCCAACAATCCGAAATGGGACTCAAGGTCAAGGAAGACGGGAGAGCCCAGAAGCCTCTTTAAAACAGGTCTTATTTTCCTCTTCAACATTCCCCGCTCTCTGCAGAGAACATATAGGAAGGACACCGTTCGACTACTGAGAGCTTACCAATCACACCGATTCCTGGGGTGTAGCTTTAAAAGCATCAGATGACCAGTAGACATTCCGTTCCTCATGTAGTTTGCCTGAACCCACCGTTGGAATTTCTTGGAAAATCTGGTTTTCAACGGATAGACAAGGCCACCTCGCAAAGAAGGAGCTCCGGGTGAGGGGGGAGGGGGACAGGGACGGGGCTACCTGCTCGGGACTTCACACCTGGTGTCCAGATTTTCAGACCTCTCTGCTGCAGCCCCCGCCCCGCCCCCCACTCTTGCCAGGGAGGCGGGAACCTTGCCCCTGATGAGGAAATCCTGGTTCCAAGGTTGTTGCCCTACAGGGTCTCAGGCTCCACTGAAGATGCCCCAGGATCTGGGAGGAGAGGCTGAGAGGATGCCCGAGCTAGGGGTCCAGGCTGCTCTCCCCATGAGGGGGATGAGGGACCCCCTCCCTTTTAGGAATGTTCTCGACCAGTGGTTCTCACCTGGGGGCTCTTTGGTCACCCACCCCGTGGTGGGGGGCGGTATTTAGCAATGTATGAAGACATAATTAGCTGTCACAGTTTTGGGGGTGTTCCTGGAATCTAGCGGGTGGGGGTTCAGAGAAGCAGCCAAACATCTTATAATACACAGCACAGCCCCCCACCCCCACCCCTGAAAGAATGATCTGGGCTCAGAATGTTAATAATGCCAGGTTCTAGAAACCCTAGTCCGGATTCTAGATCTGGGATTCTCAAAGTGTGGTTCCCAGACCAAGGGCATCAACATCACCTGGGAACTTGTGACAGGTGCCCTGTGTCAGACCTACTAGAGTCAGAAGCTCTCAGGGCAACCCATGCTTTCATGAGCCTTTCAGATGATCTGATCCCTGCTCAAGTTTGAGAACCGCTTATCTGCAGACTCTACCGCTCGACATAAGTGGCCTAACACCGTGCTTCTAAGATATTAGCATGCTTACAGTTACTGCAGAATGATGAAAAAGCAGAATCCGATGTAGCGGTCGTGAAAATTTGCATTTTTTACAAGCTCCAGCTGCCGCCGCTGCTGCTCAGAGCCCACATTTTGAGAAGAATCCAAGATACTGCATCCAAAGCTTGCCAGATTGTTAGACCTGAAATGTCTACTGCAACTCCAGATTCCCAGGCTCCCCCCAACAAGCTCCCCCTTGCCTCGAGGCCCCCTAAGTACTTAGGACATCTCCAGAGAAGGAGTCCGGAAACCTGTATCTTAAAAGAGTGCCCCAGAAGATTCTCATGATCAAGCAGGTCTGAAAAAACGGACTTCAGCGGACAAGCTCAGGAGACATTGATGAATGATGTCATCTCTGAGTCCCCTTGGTCCACAGAAGAAATTGCCAACATGAGCTGGGAGAAACCCGCGGGGAGCTTTGAAATTCTCCGTACACGGGCCACGGAGCAGACCTGTTCTATCAGACCCTATGAGGGAACATACGACCAGGAAGCAGTGCTTTAAAAGGATGCCTCAGGGATTCCAACGTGCACCCTTGCTTAAGAATCAGTGACCTTTGAAAAGTCTGGCATCCGACAGAATTACCGTATGACCCAGCCATTCCACTCTTAGATATATACCCGTGTGAATAGAAAACATATGTCCAAACCAAAACTTACACACCGGCGTCCACAGCGGCATTACACATGATGGCCCCGAAGTGGAAACACCCCACGTGGCCATTAGCCAATGAGTAGAAAGACAGATTAAAATAAATGTGGGATAATCCACATCGTGGATTATCGCTAAACCCCAAGAAGGAGTGATGTATGCATGTTACACGGCCGGCAAACCTTGGAACATCCGGCTGAATGATAGAAGCTGGTGACACCAGACTGGAGGGCGCAGGATTCCATTTACAGGACAGATCCACAACACGCAAACCCACAGAGGCGGAAGGCAGATTAGTTAGCAGACAAACGTGTGGCGACTGTGACCAGAGACGGGGTTTTATTTTGGGGCGATCGAACCTGGACAGAGGTGCACAGCAGAATGCACAAAATGCCACTGAACTGTACTTTAAATAAGTCTTGTGCTGTGTGAATTTTATCTCAAGAAAAACAAGAACAAAAGGAAAAGAATCCGTGATGTACACACTTCCCTAATAGAGGAGGATTCTGAGAAATCAGACAAAATCTGGGTGTGAGTCGATTAGCCACTTAGAAAAAAACACCCTATGCTAGACCAAAAGGCCACGGATATGCCCGCTCCGTGGCCTTTGACCTTCTGCTAGGTTAGGGAGGGCAGGGGCGGGAGGCAGGATCAGACCCCTGGGATCAGGGTGAACAGCCAGTTCTCAGCTGTCCACTGACGTGGTGTTGATGTGAAAGTCTGCGCTGTGAATCCAGGAGGCCCCTGCTTTTCTTTTGTTCAAAGGTTGATGGAGAAAGTGATTGCAGAGGTCAGTTTTCTCAAGAGCCGGGGTAGGGGGCAAGGAGCGAGGAGGTTCAGGCTGTTGAATTTGAATATAAACAGAAGGCTGACCCCACAAGGCTGAAGGTTTAGGGATGTGCTGGCCATTGACAGTGAAGTTACATTTCTGTAGCCACAGGCCTGGACGGGGGGGACCCAGAGTGCTCAGCCTGGAGGGGGAGAGGTCGTGGGGAGGTCACGACCCTGTGCCCTCGGGTCTGACCAGGAGGGATGCTGGCAAGAGAAATCGGAGCTAGAGACCCTTTGTCTTCTGGAAATTTAAGCTTCTATAATTTATTTTTATTTCTTTATTTATTTTGGTTTGATACCTGCCCCCTTTGCTCTAAACCCTATGGGTCGGGTTCCGTGCCTGCTACAGTCTCCCCAGGACGGGCAGCAGGGCCTAGCACCTAGTAGGTGGATTCTGGGTCAGTCTGACGATCAGCAGCTGGAGGCCCCGGGATGAGGGGGGAATGCTGACAGCAGATCTGCCAGATGACGGCTGGGGTGGGTGGGGTAGGGCACAGCTGGGAGTAAAAGCCTGATAACACACGTGTGCCCGGGAAGAAGGAGAGGGAAGTCACCAGAGGCTTCCTGGAAGAGGGGGCACCTGACCTGAATCTCAGAGGAGGGCCGAGCATTACAGGTCAGAGACTGGAGAGGTGGTTCCTGGAGAGAAGCGACAGATGCAGGGCCGTGAGGACCCACAAGCCTGGGCCTGTGGGGCCGCCGCAGGGGTCAGCCGGGCTGCGGGTCCCACCCTCACGGGGGCAGCCTGGAGGACGGGGTACAGTCTGCCCTGTGCTGGGGTGGGGCTCCCTAGGGCTGTTGCGGGGAGGGAGGGTCTGAGAGATCGGAGAGCAGGAGGCTGCTGCGCCGCTCTCGGGAAGGAGGAGGAAGCGGAGGCCTGCCTGGTCGGATGGACGCTGACCGCTAGCGTGAAAAAGGGGGAGGATCTGAGGGCAGGGCTGGTAGGCAGACTCGCCGGAGGCCGGTGACTGTGGGCTGCTGCTGGGAGCCAGAGCAAGGAAAGGTCCAGGGTAGCGGTGGTGACCATGACGATGACGATGGTGAAGATGATGATGGTGCAGCTGCTTCCAGGCAGCGTCTGCTGAGTGCGTCCGTGCCGGGCACCGTGGTGCGTTTCTCACGCACCCTGT
The DNA here is from genome assembly GCF_030435805.1 of Mustela lutreola. Lineage (NCBI taxonomy): Eukaryota > Metazoa > Chordata > Mammalia > Carnivora > Mustelidae > Mustela > Mustela lutreola. Next base: position 6,579,126 of record NC_081296.1, on the reverse strand, counting down.
CCTTCGAGCCTCACTGGGATCCACCCAAGCAGAGACTACCCCTGTCCCTGTCAGACCGAGGAGAAAACAGACCCAGAGAAGCTGTTTCGTGGCCAGAGCCATGGGGCTGGTGTGGGGACAACCCAAGGACGGTCACACTTGAAGAGCCATGCCCTTGACCATGCCGGGTGCCGCCCCTGGGCTTTCCATGGGGGTTGGCTGGGTGACGGTGCTGCTGCCTCCATCCTGAATCCGAGAAACGGAAGGGGAGCACGTTTGATGGGTGGGTGGGGGAGGACAACTGGGGTTGGGCCCCGTGGAGCTGGACGGGGCTGCGGGTAACTCTGTGGAATCCAGTGGGCACCTGTAGGCCAGGAGGGCGGCTCCGAGGGGTGGACTTAGGAGGCATCAGCCACAGACGGTTGAAGTTGTGGGGGTGAATGAGCAGCCCCAGAGAGCCAGAGTGTGAGGACAGGCCAGGGCACACCCCCGGGCCACGTGTCCTTCGGGTAAGGCCTATCTGGGGGTCCCTGGAAGCTCGGTGAGGGTGGGGGCCTCGTGAGGGTGAGGGAAGAAATGCAGTGACTGGGGGGAGAGGTGAACCTCCTATTCTAAGGCCCCCAGCTCCCCAGAGAGAAGGAAGAAGAGTCACCAGAAGGGACGTGGGGTCCCGAGACTAGTTTTTCTTTCACTCGTTCAGACCAGAGACACTGCACGAGTCATCCTGGAGGGATGGAAGTGGAAGGCATGAGTCAGATAGGAGGGGAGAGGCGAGAAGGGTGGGACACCATCCTGGAGGCGGCCGCGGTGAGCGAGGGCATCCGCCTTCAAAAAGAGCAGCAGCAACACCACTTTTGCGTCCAGAGAAAAATGCAGGTTTGATTTCACCTTGAACAGGACCCCGGGATCTCAGAAAGGCAGGATCTGGCCCAGGGCTCCAGGTACGGTGCTCGAAACCCACGGCCAGGTGTGCACAGAGCCACACTTCACGCAGGCGGCTCGCAGCCAGACCGAGGGTGGCAGGGGTTCATTCCCAGGGAACCCACTCCCGGGAGATGGGGGGCTGCTCGGACGGCTGACCTTGGTCAGAGCCTCCGCAGCGCCCTCGCCGACCCTCCCGCAGTTTGGGATCCTTTTCACCCTGCCTTTCCTCCCTCTGTCCTTCCCTCGGGGCTCAGACATGTGTCTGCCGGCTCCCCCTGCCTTCCCCAGCCCCCCTCCTGTTCCCAGCAGTATTTTCTCTCTTAATAAAACCCCCGCACCACGAGTCCTTCCGGCGTCCACTTCTTGGCGGACTCAGACTCACGCAGCCACCCACGGGCACAAGTGGAGGAAATCAGAAAGGCAGAGCGAGGGGCCCTCCGATGCCCAAGGAGACCTCGGTGGGTCTGACAGCAGAGTCTCGCTGGAAGACAGACGGGAAGACAGACAGATCGACAGGGGGTGGTGGCCAGGGGCGGAGACCCTGAAGGGTTCTCAGGCCATTCTCCGAGCTGGAAGGGAGTCCGCTCCCGCTCCCATAGCTAGGACAAGCTGTGTGGGGGGGGATCATGCAGAGGGGAGGTTCGACAGAGCCCGAGGGAAGAGGAAGCCCGCAGGGGTTGTGGGAAAGAGGAGGGAGAAGTCTGGGGGTGGGGTGGGAGCGCCCGTAGGACCTTGTTGACCTTGAGTCTCTGGATTTTTCTCTGGCCGCTAAGGCAACCCCTGCAGGGTTCTGGGCTGGGGCAGGGCGGGATCTGTTTACATCTCAGAAGCTCTGGCTGCTCCCGGAGGCCAGCACGGATGCGCGACAGACCAGGGAGGAGGCTCCAGGGGTCTCACGGGCAGCAGGTGACGGGGCCTAGAGCAGGCGGGCGGGCGGGTGTGCACAGGTGCCAGTGGATGAGAAGGCCCCCTCGGGTCGCCTCTTCCCAGAAGCAGGGACATGGACCTCCCCTGCTTTTCCTGTTTTTTAAAACATTTAATTAACACAGAGTGTATTATTACTTGCACAGGCGGAGTTCAGGGACTCGTCAGTCGCACAGAACACCCAGCACTCACTCCATCGCGGGCCCTCCTCAACGCCTGTCGCCCGGGGACCCCATCATCCCCCACTTGCCTCCCTCCAGCCACACTCGCTTTGTTCCCTAGAGTTAAGAGTCTCTTATGGTTTGTCTCTTTCTCTCTCTCTGTTTTCCTCCGAGGGAATCATGCTTTTATCTGTGTATTGGTAGGGCAGATAAAAGATTAATTATAAAAACGGACTTAAGAAAACTCTGTTGCACGTTTCGGAAGGCGAGCGGCAGGAATCACTCAGGGATCTGACTTCCTGCACCGCCTGGAAGCGTTATCGTCGCCAGCACGTTATTTTCAGACACTTTATTTTGTATTTTTCTTAATAATCAACTGATCTCCGGCCCCTACTTGCTGCAACACTCTGTCCGTCCGGCAGGACCAGGCTTAATAAACGTTGGCCTTTTTGAACAAAAACGTGTGGCATACATTTTTATTAAATCATAGAAAACTCATTTGTATACAAACTGTTCCGCTTGGGGGAAACTGGAGGAATGAACTGAGTAAGGAACAGTGGAAACATACAGAGACCAAGTGTCGTCACATTTATTTGTAAAAAACGCTGAAACGATCCATAATGGGCTGTCGGCTTTCCTCACCATTGGGCCGGAGGAAGGATCTCTCTCACGGCCCCCCAGTTCTCGGAGAGGGTGTCTTTCATGACTTAAAGCCACTGTCAAGTTTATAAAAGACGGGTTGCCTTCAGCCTCAACGCGACGTCAGTTTCTCTCTCCCTGCCACAGGCTTTCCGGGTACAGCAGATGCCGAATTTCGAGGGACGGTCTTTTTACCGGACCCACGGAATCTCCCTTTCACAACAGCAGATGTGTGTAACGTGTGGAGTAGATTTCAGAATAAGTTAAATATTAAGACGTACAGTATAGCAGTCACATGCTACTTCTCCTCTACCGTGTACACTGGAGAGTTCCTCCTAACCTTACACATTTATAAAAGGATGAGGGCTGAGGGACCCAGCGATTCTCAAGATCAGAACCACATTCTCTAAACGCTTTGGCCGAGTATTTACAGACGGTCCTGCACGCCCTCCACGGGGGACTGAAGTGGCCAGGTTCACTGAATGGAATCGGGCAGCCTCGCTCTGCCCTCGAGCAGAGACCCAGAGGTCACGCTGTGACACGTCTGCACTCACCCCAATGACTCACGTAACAAACAAAAATTAAATATTACCAAAATTATTTTAAATTAAATTGAGGACCACTATGTTTAAGTGCATTAAATCTGCCCCCCCCCCCCCCCCCGCTCAGCTTCCTGAACGCTTGCTAGACAGCGAGCACAGACATCCTTGTCACCTCCTTGTTCCTGTGTGCTGGAAACCCACCTCCTTCCTCTGGGGACTCCCTGGAGGTCCATGAGACCCCTGAAGGGGAAAACACAAAAACAAAAGCAACCCTCCTCTCCCAACGGAGGCAGAGTCTCAAAAAGCCACTTCGCCACCCCTAAGTCTGGATTTCAGACTCAGTAAAAGCAGGAACTGAAAAAAAAAAACAAAAAAAAAAACAAAAAAAAACCAACCATGTCATCTTGGAGCCTGGCTCCTGACCGGTGGCGGCTACCTGCTTCCCCGGGACACTCAGCTGATATTTCACTTCGAGCTCCCCCAAGGTTCTGGGCCCCCTTGTCGGTTCACAGACCTGCCGCTCTCCCCGGGAACGTGTAAACAAATGTGGGGAAAAGCCGTGTTTCTGCCAGTGTTTGTTATGTCAGGGACAAGCCCCTGGGGCTGTGAAAAATAACAGGAAGGGCTGCCCCCCGCCCCCCAGCAGACTTCCTACAAGAAAGTCAGCTCTAAGGCCTTCTGCCCGGCTCGCCTCAAATGGTATTCAACGAAATGAGAGACCTTTCTCTGGACCACCTTGTTCCTGAATGAGGGCCAACAGCTCCCCTCGCCCTCTCGGCCACCATCCTGTTACTGGAGGTGACTCGGGGACGAGGCCAGGCTTTTATGCAGGTTGGGGTTCTGGCTGTGCCTGTTGCGGCTGCGGACAGAGGAGAACATGGTGTTGCAGCCCGGAACCTTGCATTTGTGGAGCTGACGGAGGTGCACAGTCTTGTAGTGAGCCCTGAAGGTCCCTTTATTACTGTACGTCTTTTGGCAGAGGTGACACGTGATGGGCAGCCCAGAAGGCAGGCTGGCGAGGCTCTGGTCGGCCTTCTCCATCAGGACGCAGATGGGGTACTCGTCGTCCCCGGGGACAAGGCTCGGCCCGTCACAGGTCCCATCGCTGTCCTCCATGAGCACAGTGCCTTCCTCGCTGGCCCCGTCGGAGTCCCAAGAGCAATGGCTGCTGCTCTCCGACTTCATGCTCGAGGTAGTGCTCAAATCCAAGACGGTGCCGTCGCTCGGCGGACCGGAGTTGTAGCTCTCCAGGCCGGCGCTGGGGACCTGGGCGATCGGGTAGACCAGGCTGCCCACCCGACTCGCTCCCTTGAAGATGACAGATGTCTGGGAAGCTTGCTGCGCGAAAGCCACGTCCTGGAAGGTCTCCTTCGCCACGTCCTTCAGAAGGTAAGCCGCGCGGAAATGGTCGTCAGGGCTCCCCAGTGCGTCCTGGGTCAACACTTTTTGGTGGAGGTTTAGGTTTGAACTGTGTCTACAAGAGTGAACAGACGGTTAGCAGTGGGTTGGGCTGTTGTTGTAAAAACAGTCATCATTCCGAGGGGAGACACTAGGTGGATACCAGAAAAATTTTGTGGCGCAGAAGGAGTGACCACAGTGGGGGATGGGATGAAATGTGTGTCCAGGGGACACTGGCCCCGGCTGTTCACTGCCTGGCGGAAGTTAGCGCCGACCAGGAAAGCCGGTTGCCCGGAAGCTGGGAATATGCAGTCCTTCTTACTTTCTACCATGTGACGGACACATAACTTCCCGCGCCTCATCTACAGAGAACTTCGAGCCTACTCCAATCAGGTCAGCTCCCCTGGGACACTGGAACCAGGGGATCTGGGAGGAAACTGGTCCCAAAAAGGAGTTAAGCAGAGGACTTCACTGCAATGAAACCAAGAAATGTCTTCTAGAGTGCCCCTGTAGTAGGATAGCTACTCCCACGGGACACGGGAGCTCCCGAAACGTGGCTGTGTCAGACACAGAAATGATGGTTTGGGATAGACTGAATGAAACAAAATACATTATTAGGAATTACTTCACCTGTGTCTTTTTATATTTTTTAAATGTGGTTATTAGAAAATTCTAAACTGTCTGTGTGCTAGCAGGGTCTGTAACACTCACACTACCTTGACCCCCAGAGTGCTATAGGAGAGAGAATCTGACTGGCTAGACATTGTGTGTGTGTGTGTGTGTGTGTGTGTGTGTATGTTAGTGAGAGAGAGAGAGAGAGAATTTAAGTTCACTTCATATTTGCAACGTTTCACAATAAACCAGACAGGAGTTTTGCAAATGCAGCACCGAACCCACCACCAATCTTCCACCCGATGATTACCCCCGAACGAGGTAATGAGTACCCACGATGACACACGCTTCTCGCTCACACAATATCATTTGGATGTAACTTGTCCATCAATGTCAGCCTTGCTCAGAGATCCCCTGCTGACCTCGGACTCCGACACAAATTGCCCCGTACTGCCGGGGGGCAAGCTTACAGGTGAGAGAAAACCGATTCCAAACAGAGAAACTGCCTCCCCTCCCCCACCCGTACAGAGGAGGATGCCTGCCAGGACCACCTCGGGGCGGGGGGAACACCCCCACCAAAATAACTAAGAATTGAGTTTGCTCTTTGAAACCTCGGAAGACACAGTGGGGGTGGGGGTGGGTGGAAATTTCATCCTAGTTCCTAAAACATATCGGATCTGCTATTCAACGTCTCTCTTCTATCCCTTACGCATTCTTTTTCGGGACATAATCAGAACCGTGCTCCCAGATCACCCACTCTGCAAACAACTCTTCTCGACGGCAGCTCTGCCCTGTGATTATGTCCGCGTTCTGGGTGGAAGGGGCAGGTATGTGTCGGCAGAAAACCAGACACCGGACTGACACGCAGGTCCTGGCACATAAGTGGTTGGCAAAAAAAAAAAAAGTCAGACACATTTACCGGAACCTCGCATGGGAAGGTCCCTGTGGCAAGAAAGCCAAGGTCTGGGCTCGATCGAGTCCCCCAGGAATGCCAGGAGCGAACCCGTGGGATCCCCTGACCTTCTCCCTAAGCCCTTGGAGGGTCAGGTGCATTTCCCAGGTGCCACGTCTCCTAAAACCAGTGACGACCACAACTGCAAAACCCTCTGGGCCGGGTGCCAGGCTTCCTGCTGCTTTGGGGACTGTTAATGCCATGAATTCCCATCCCCACCCCCCACTCTGCCTTGTTAGACCAGTGGTCCTCAAAGTGCGGTCTGGGCACCCCTCATGGTCCCCGAGCCTCTCTCAGGGGTGCCCTGAAGTCAAATCCCCTCTCATCACCGTGATCCTAAGACACGATCTTTTCCACTGTCATTCCTTCATGATACCGTGTGTGGTTTCCAGAGGCTACATGACATGCAGTATTGGAACAGGATGAACACAGAAGCCGCTGTGAGAAGCCAGCTATTCCCTGCTAAGCCAGACATTACAGAGATGGGCAAAAATGTAAAACAAAGCCACTCTTCTCACTGAGTTTTTGGGTTGGAAAACGGGGCTATTTTTCATTACATGTTATGTATGTCCCCCCCCCTTTTTTTAATGTTAACATATGTTAACATATAATAGGTTTATTATTTTAAAGGATGAAATAAGTATTAATTTTTTTCAGTTTTGGTTTCTAATGCAGTAAACATTGACACTTATAAACTCAAACACACAAAAGTTCTTGAGGGCCCTGAGGTTTCAAGAATTTGTAAAAGGGCTTCTGAGACCAAAACATCTAAGAGCTGCTGGTTTAGTCATGCCCCTTCCTCCAGGAAGCCCTCCCTAACTTCTCAAAAGAGTCTAATCAGGGGCGCCTGGGTGGCTCAGTGGGTTAAGCCTCTGCCTTCAGCTCAGGTCATGATCCCAGGGTCCTGGGATCGAGCCCCACATCGGGCTCTCTGCTCAGCTGGGAGCCTGCTTCCTCCTCTCTCTCTCTCTGCCTGCCTCTCTGCCTACTTGTGATCTCTGTCTGTCAAATAAATAAAAAATCTTTAAAAAAAAAAAAAAGAGTCTAGTCAGGGGCCCCGACTATGTGCCCACAGCACCTCTCTCTTTGGGTTGGAAAACGGGGCTATTTTTCATTACATGTTATGTATGTCCCCCCCCTTTTTTTAAATGTTAACATATGTTAACATATAATAGGTTTATTATTTTAAAGGATGAAATAAGTATTAATTTTTTTCAGTTTTGGTTTCTAATGCAGTAAACATTGACACTTATAAACTCAAACACACAAAAGTTCTTGAGGGCCCTGAGGTTTCAAGAATTTGTAAAAGGGCTTCTGAGACCAAAACATCTAAGAGCTGCTGGTTTAGTCATGCCCCTTCCTCCAGGAAGCCCTCCCTAACTTCTCAAAGAGTCTAATCAGGGGCGCCTGGGTGGCTCAGTTAAGCCTCTGCCTTCAGCTCAGGTCATGATCCCAGGGTCCTGGGATCGAGCCCCACATCGGGCTCTCTGCTCAGCTGGGAGCCTGCTTCCTCCTCTCTCTCTCTCTGCCTGCCTCTCTGCCTACTTGTGATCTCTGTCTGTCAAATAAATAAAAAATCTTTTAAAAAAAAAAAAAGAGTCTAGTCAGGGGCCCCGACTATGTGCCCACAGCACCTCTCTCTTTGGGTTGGAAAACGGGGCTATTTTTCATTACATGTTATGTATGTCCCCCCCCCCCTTTTTTTAAATGTTAACATATGTTAACATATAATAGGTTTATTATTTTAAAGGATGAAATAAGTATTAATTTTTTTCAGTTTTGGTTTCTAATGCAGTAAACATTGACACTTATAAACTCAAACACACAAAAGTTCTTGAGGGCCCTGAGGTTTCAAGAATTTGTAAAAGGGCTTCTGAGACCAAAACATCTAAGAGCTGCTGGTTTAGTCATGCCCCTTCCTCCAGGAAGCCCTCCCTAACTTCTCAAAAGAGTCTAATCAGGGGCGCCTGGGTGGCTCAGTGGGTTAAGCCTCTGCCTTCAGCTCAGGTCATGATCCCAGGGTCCTGGGATCGAGCCCCACATCGGGCTCTCTGCTCAGCTGGGAGCCTGCTTCCTCCTCTCTCTCTCTCTGCCTGCCTCTCTGCCTACTTGTGATCTCTGTCTGTCAAATAAATAAAAAATCTTTAAAAAAAAAAAAAAGAGTCTAGTCAGGGGCCCCGACTATGTGCCCACAGCACCTCTCTCTTATTGCAGTGGCGACTGCATTTAGCCATAATCACCTTTTTACTGCCATCTCCCCCACCGACCTTTGCAAGCAGGGACTGTGTCCACAGCACCTCGCAGAAAGTTTTAAAATATTTTTTGGCTAACTAAGCATTCAAGGCACAGTTCCAGTCCCTTCCTGAGGGGTCCCAGTGACTGCTGATGGCAGCGGCTTCAAGAGGGGAAGAAGACAGCCGTCCAGACTATACAGCTCTCAGCCTGACCCCAGGCGTGTCCACAAAGCTCTTTTCAAAATGGTTGCATTTGGGGGCGCCTGGGAGGCTCAGCTGGTTGACTGTCTGCCTTCAGCTCGGGTCATGATCTCAGTCCTGGGATGGAGCCCCACATTGGGCTCCCTGCTCAATGGGGAGCCTGCTTCTCCCTCTGCCCCTCCCCCTGCTTGTGCATACACTGTCAAGATAAATAAATAAAATCTTAAAAAATACAAAACAAAATAAAAGGGTGCCGTTTTAATCTGATTCTAAACATTCCAAGTTCTAGACCACCAGAATTAGCAGTCTACATTTATAATTCAAGATGCTTTCTTATGGTGGGAGAGCAGGCCTGTGTCTACAAATAGCTCAGAATGTAAGAAATATTAAATACACGAAAAAGAATAAAACGAAGGTGTACGTTAAATTCAGCAAGCCTTCTAATGCGATGCACACTGTAGGCCAGCAGAGGGTCATACTATCAAGGATGATCCGACCGGTGGGACTGTCTCTTCTTCAACGTAAAGCTCGCTCACGAACAAGCACATCTGCGTAACGCGTGTGCCTCCCTTCCCAGGCTGTGGTGATGGGACTCGAGTTCATGAAGAAAAGCACGAGAGAGACAGTGAGGCCAGCTCCATGTCCCAGACTGATGAGAGCGCTGCCCTGCCTGGGCACTCTGCACACAGCGTGATGCCACGTGGGGCCCAGGGACGCCCCCCACCCAAAGACATCTCAGCTTTAACCCACAGCACAAGCCTTGCAGGAACCTGCTAACACGCGCCTTTCGTCTCTGCCTTAATAATGACAAATTCTCTGACCACACAGTTCTCCTTCTGTTCGAACAGAGCTTGTTAACTGGACTTAGGAGAAAACCTCTCCTTTGATGGGCCTCATATCATAAGATGAAAAGTGGACAAGTTCTGTCATCTGTGGTGATGATTTAACCCTCCCCTCGCAGGAGACTAGCTCACGATTGCTCATCCCAAACCATCTGCTCTAGGTATGTTTCCGAATTCAGAGTTTCTCAGGCTCTAGAAAGGCAGAACAGTACATAAACCGTATAGTTTTTTCATGTCCCCATAATAAATATGTGAGTATTTCTGCACTGAACACATAATAAAGAAAATCCACACAAAGGGAGATTTAAGAAAAGACAGACTGCCCATAGCCTCATGTCTTTCAGGTCAGGGTTCGAGGTCAAATGAGTTTAGATCTGAATCCGAGCACGGGGTGTAGGGGTCAGTGTTTCTCAAACTGTGGTCCCTGGACCAGCAGGAGGAGGACCACCTGGGGACTCAAACACAAACCCTCAGGCCTCACCCTACCCCACCCCTGCAGAAGCGGAAAGCCCACGGGCAGGGCTCAGAAAGATGTTTTAACAACCCCTCCAGGTGGCTCGGGCGCCCTCGGAAGTTTCTGAACCACGGCCTTAGAAGAAAGGACCCGCGTCTTACCTGTCTCTGCTCCTGCGCGAGGGGAACATGGCTTCGCAGCCCTCCACGGTGCACATGTGCGTCCCTCTGGCGTGCATGTTCTTGTGGTGCATTTTCACGCCACACGCGTTTTTGAAGGCCTTCTTGCACACGTCACACTGGAAGCGAGCTTCTTCCTTCTGCCGCCCGGACACACGCGCACCCGTGGGCTCCGGCTCCTTGGCGTCTTCGAAACAAGGAAAAGCCACTCCTCGGCCAGACAGGGCGCCGAGGAGCCCGCCGGCCAGCAGGCGCTGCTGCAGTCTGATGTAGTCAGGGAAGGGGACGCAGGGCTCGGTCCCGGCTGCGAGGTGAGGTTCACGGCCACTGTCCTGCGGCTCCCTTGGCACGGCGGACAGGGCTGGCTTCTGTTCCGCCTCCCTCTCTGGCGGCCGTGCGGCCCACTCGGGGCTCCTGCGGATAGCCCCGCCGGACTCCAGCCCTGAGTCCCCATGGCAGACCCTCTCTCCTCCCGGGAGGGGCCCCCCCAAGCCCCCAGAGGGTGCGCACGGCTCCTCAGGTGCTCTCTCCGACGCCCGGAGGCTGCCGGCCTCGGGCTCCTCCTCGCTGGCCACCCGCAGGGGCGCGTCTTCATCGGAGCTGAGAGCCAGCCGCTTGTCGTTAGCCGCCCCCACGGCCTCCTTCTCTATTTTGATGGGCATGCTGGACTTGCGGGATTTCTTCTTGGGCAGGGCGTCCGGCAGGGCGTCCAGCGGGCCTTCGCGCGGCGCCAGCGGCTCCGGGATGGAAGAGGACAGGAGCGGGAGGGAGGGCAGCACGCCGGGGGTGTTGGCCAGCTCGGCCGGGGTGGCCGGGCTGCGGTAGAAGGGCAGGACCGGCTGGACCGTCTTCAGGTTGGGGAAGAGCACCCCGTCCGGGCCCAGGCTCGGGAAAGCCGGCTGGCCCCTGGGGTCCTCCCCGGAGGCCGCGTAGCAGGGCGGGGGCCTGCGGTCCGGGGACGTCGCGGGGAAGCCCACGCGCTCGTAGCTGTCCGAGGCGGCCAGGTGCAGGCTGGTCCTCAGGTCCCGGTCCCTGTTGTTCCTGTTCATGGGCATGTGCAGCCGGGGGTTGGGGTTGGCGCTGTGGCGGTTCCGGCTCCGCAGGGAGCTGAAGACCATGTTGCAGCCCTCGATGGTGCACTTGTGCTTGATCTTCAGGTGCACGGCGTTGTAGTGGATCTTGAGCGTGCCTTTGTCGTAGAAGGTCTTCTCGCAAGCTGTGCAGAACACGCGGCCCTTCTTCGCACCCAGGCTGTGCCTCTCCGGCTTCCCTTTGGCCTCGGGGGACAACTGGGTCCTTTCAAGCTTCGGGACAAGGTGGTAGGAACCCAAGTCGCTTAAATGGGCGCCGTCTTCCTTTTTGGGAACCGTGTCCGGGCAGTTGAGACACGGCTCTTTCTCGACCTGAAATGAGGCAGGAGCGGAGGTCAAGAAGCCGCCGCCACCGCCGCCGGGGAAGGGTCCATGCGTCTCCTGCTTGGGCTCCTGACTCTGGTCCTGACCCGGCTCCAGCACATACTGCTCGGGCAGCGACCCTATCAGCGTGGGGGGCACAGGGTTGAAGAACTGGAAGGGCAGCATGAATGTCATGTTGTTTACGATGTTCTCAAAGGGGTGCAGGCTGCTGGGGGTCCCCCTGTCCGCGGGGGCGGGGAGGCCGGTGCTCCTGTGGCTGCAGCTCTCGATGAACGCCCTGATGTCCACGTTCGCCGCGGCCGGCGGCATGACGATGGACTGCTCCTCCTTCTCCTGGATGGCCATGAGCTCCACAATGGCCTTGGTCTCCCCAAATCGAAGGAACTGCTGCAGGGCGGCCAGCTCTTCCTCGCCGGTCATGATGTTCCAGCGATCCAGCACCTTTCCTGACGCGTCCTAGACCAGAGGCACAGACTGCAGTTAATTTACTCCCCCACACCCTCTCCTCTGTGCATATCAGAAGGGGACACCCTGTCAGGTCAGCACCCCTGCTCACGCTGCTCTCCCAGGCCGGAGCCCCGCATGGAACACTGACCGCACAGATGTAAGCAGGGCTCTGAAAGAGAGAAGTAAGACGGCAGGACTCTGGCCTAAGGGACACGGGGTGATTATTTTCCATCTTATTTCAAACTGATCAGTTGTTCCCGCATTAGATGTCACCCTTTTCCCCACTGGAATGAAAATATGTATCGTTCGAACGGTAGTCCCTTCTTCATCTCAGGAGGAGAGAGGGGGCAGTCAGACCTAGACAGAGCTCAAGTATTTATTTGCTGCAAGTTTAATCATCTTCCCCCAGCAACTAACCTCAGAAAACAAATGAACCCGTATTGATCTACTGCTCACGTTCACAAAGCAGAACTGTAATTACCCTGGCGTGCTGGAGATCTTTCAAAACTCTAGCAAGGCCTAACTTTTCCCAAAACTACAATAAATATTTTATCACAGAACATGTATTTGATGGCCTACTGAGATTTTGCACAATGCATGGAAGAGTTCTGAAGATGACGAGGGATGTAACATCATAAATTTTTGATGTGCTAGAGGTTCAAGGTAATTGATTCCATATTTTTAATCCTAACACTAGAAAGCAAGATTATTAGGATCATTAAATATTGATCTATGTCATAATGTAGGATCATAATGCTGCTTTACATAAAAGGGTGCTTCTAGCCTGCTGGGGGTCCTGCACCGGAGGTGAGCAAACACCCCTCCACAGGCCTACCACGGGCTTCGGAGTTAGAAAGAAACAGGTTCCAACCCTGGGTCTGCCACTCACAACCTGAGTGACGTTAGCCAAGATTTAGAAGCACTCGGAGCCTCTGGCTTTTCAACGTAGAATATGGGGATGATTTCCTGGCCCTGGGAGATTTATTGGAAGAGGGTCCAGTAATCCCAGCGGATAGAAGCCCAAGTGCTTGTGTTGATGACATGGCCTGCCTGGGGTAAGACTCAAGCATACGTTAGTCCTGGTAGTATCTTCATCCCCCATTTCATTGAAATTTTGACATTTTCTTATAGTGTCAAGGGGAAAAAAAAAAAAGCTGTCACTGCTTCCTACATCAGAGAAATGATATCATTTGTCCCAGGAAATATGTTCTTTGCCCGTCGATATGAAACACGAGGGCCTACCCCCATGACGTGGCCTAGAAGGACGTAAGAGTACTCCGCAGAGTAAGAGACGGAGAAGTGGTGAGAGGCACAGGGCAGGGGAGCAGAGAACACGTGCAGAGGCCAGCAGGGAATCGAGGGGAGTAAGAACAATCAGGAGCCGGAACACAGACGTATCACAGGGTGACGGAACCCGGGAAGGAAGGCCAGCTTCTGCAACGTGCTTCTGGAACATTCGCTCCTCTCTCACTCCCACACCCTCAGTAAGACCTGGCACAGACAGCATCTTGGGTCAATAGGTGGCCAGTGGATAGTGATCGGGGCCAAGGCTTTGCTGTGGCAGAGCTGGCTTAGTGAGACCCAAATCACAGAGTGTGTCCGTGCTCCCATGTCTGGAAGTTCCCCCGGTATCTGAGAGAAAGCACTGGATTCTTCCCAGAATGTGAAGTGGGGGCTTAAGCCATTACACAAGGAAAGGATGCCCTTTTCTCCAAAGGACTGGAAGAGACATCCCAGCGGAGCCTCGGCCATGCTCCCCTACCTGCAGCACGTATCCCCGGATATAATCCTGGAGGGTCCAGTCCAAGGCGTGCAGGATCTGGAGCACCTCGTCTTGTTTCAGCACGCTGAAGAGCCGGTCCAGTAGGATTTTCAGGCGCACAGGGATGGCCTGGGTCCCGTAGAGCATGAGGCTGCTGATATCGAACACCACATTGGACTGGACAATCTCCACCTGGCTTGTAGGGTACACAGGGGGGACCCTCAGCTTGCTCAGAGCTGAAAAAGCAAATTGGAGAAACACCCTTCGTGAAGATTCTCCTTCTCGGAGAGATGCTGTGCGGGGGCGGGCTAGCAGCAGAGCTCGGCTCTACGTTCTGACGGAAAACACGACCGTGCGCTTAGGTCACAGTCCTTACAGCTACCAGGCTCTACGTCATCCACAGAGACTTAGATCTGCGAGAAAGTGGACTGGCCTGAGACTCTTCTTTTTCTTCCTTCCCTATCCCTAAGAAGTGAAAAACAGCCCCGTGGAGGGCAGGTGCCAGGAAAGGGCGGCGGGCACATGATCAAAGGCTGAAAAATCAGGAAGGACGGGGTCTGCTGGTGAAGAGCCCGGCTGGGGGAATCTGACAGATCCGGGTCTGGCCCCTCGTCTGCCGTGTCCCAGCGGTCAGGCAGGGCCAGTTAAGCCGCCAGAATGTACGCTGTCCATGCGACAGTCCGTCGCGCACGGCTCTGCGGTTTTGTAACATGTTTAATTTTATGGAATGATTTTTGCCTTATTAAATTATTTTAATTCTTAAGTTAAACAAAATCAGAATGAATTTCTGATTTTGTTTCTTCAGAGCCCTGCCGGTCACGTCTCAAGTACTCGGCAGCCCACCCGGGACTCAGCGTGGGATCGCGGGGTTCGGCCAATGAAAATACGGGATGCCCGGTTACTTGCGGGCAGGAGTTTCATGGAGACAGGGAATGAGTGGGATACGTTTACACTCAGAGTATTCACTGGGACATACTTAGGCTAAAAAATCATTTATTGCTTCCTTGAAATTCAAACTTAATGGAGCGTTCTCCATTTTACTGGCCACCCTGATGGCGGCCGCGTTAGACAACACAGGACATTTCTGTCGCTGCAGAAGGCCTGCCTGAAGCACACCTGTTTCTCGTCTGCAGAATGGGGCTAAGACCCCACCCACCATGCAGGGTCATTAAATGGCTTCAAAAAGGGGACGTGTGCCAAGCTCTCAGTCCGTGAGCCAGTGAGTGTGGGGACCTTCTCAGACACACAGTCCATTCCCGAATCCCTCGAAGTCGTTCAGAGGGGACATGAGGGGCCGAGGGAGGAGGAAGACAAACAAAGTTACCGTGGGCCACCCATCCGTGTCTGCACTGCTCACACCGGCGGTGGTGGATCTTCCCGGGTGTGAACCCCTGGCAGCTACAGTTCAGGGTGCAGCCGATAGCCTGCAAGAGAGAACGGGGCCCGCAGCCCGTGAGTGCTGCGCAGACGCGAGTCTGCTCCTGCGACACAGGACACCAACCTCCCTTCGGTGACGCTCCCGGGGCACTGCACGCCCACTCTGTGCCAGATGCAGGCGGGGACCCCGCACTCGGTACCCAAGAGCAGCTGGCCCCCGGGGCCCACGGAGGGCGCACACATCCCACAGCTGCTCTGCAGGAGAGTGGGGGCTAGGGAACACCACCACACTCTGTAAGGAAAGTTTTGGATGGAAATATCTTGCTTGTTATTTTTAAAAAATATTATTTATTTATTTATTTATTTTAGAGTGGGAACACAAGCAGGGAGAGGGGCAGAGGGAGAGGAAGAAGCAGGCTCCCTGCTCAGCCTGAGCTCCATCCCAGGACCCTGGGATCATGACCTGAGCCGAAGGCAGACGCTTAAATGACTGAGCCATCCATGTGCCCCTTTATTTATTCATTAGAGAGAGAGAGAGCACGTGCAAGAGCAGAAGCTGGTGGGGGCGGGGCAGGAGAAGCAGAGGGAGAAGCAGACTCCCTGCTGAGCAGGGATCCTGACTTGGGGCTCAATTCCAGGACCCTGAGATCATGACCTGAGCCAGAGGCAGATGCTCAACTGACTGAGCCCCCCATGTGCCCCCTGACTGGTCAGTAAGAGCACAGGAAGGGTGAACAGCCACCAATCTCTTAAGTCGAACAAAGTAGTGGCCCCTGAAAGTTACACGGAGACTGTCCCAGAACAAGTGAGAGAGAACGATCTGAATGGACAATTATCCAAATGTAGGCATGATTACCCCCCCCACCCCCACATGTGGTAAAGTGAAAAGTCCAAACAGATGGACAACATGCTGTGGCCAGACACACTGAGGACAGCTCCCCGGTTCTAGCCCTTGGGCTATGTGGCAGCTGAGGCCTGGCCAGGCTGGCGGCCCCACGCGCACAGCCAGCCGCATGTTCAAGTTCACACGACTGAAACACAATACACACAAGTACGTGTTTGCTAAGTTCTGGTGTTGAGAACAAAGCGTCCCATATATTTTTTAGGATGAATTCCTCCAAAGGGGATAGAGGTCTGAAGAACTTCTCCTAGAAGTTGCGTCAGTGAGGCTCCCAGGAAGGGCCGCTGGGTGGAACCGGCATGAATTAGGAGAGCCCTGAAACTGGGGTGTCCGTGTGTGTCTGGGGAGGGGGGACCTCCCTCTGTCAGGTAAAGGACTCTGTGGGCTCCTGTAGGGACAGGTAAGGGGATGTTCTGTCCCAGGACTTGGGAAACTCACTTTAAGGAGTATTTAACTGTCTTCACTTAAAAACCAGTGTGAGTGTAAAATGCTGCAGCCACTTTGGAAAACAGTCTGACAATTCCTCCAGCAGTTAAACATGATCTTACTGTATGACCCAGAAATCCCACCCGTAGGTAGGTGCCCAAGAGAAATGAAAATATAGACCCATGTAGAAGCTAGTACCAAATGTTTCTGGCTTCCTTGTTTATAACTGCCAAACAGTGGAAACAACCTCAACGTCCATCAGCTGATGAGCCGCTAAACAAAATGGGGCACTGCCACGCGGTGGAGTACTACTTAGCCGTCAAAAGGAACGAAGCAGAATCAATGAAACAAGATGGGACTGGGAGGGAGACAAACCATAAGTGACTCTTAATCTCACAAAACAAACTGAGGGTTGCTGGGGGGAGGGGGGTTGGGAGAAGGGGGTGGGGTTATGGACATTGGGGAGGGTATGTGCTTTGGTGAGTGCTGTGAAGTGTGTAAACCTGGCGATTCACAGACCTGTACCCCTGGGGATAAAAATATATGTTTATAAAAAAAATAAAAAATTAAAAAAAAAATAAAAAGGAACGAAGCGCTGACATATGCCACAGCATACGTGAACCCTGAAAACACACTCGGTGAAATACCCAAGGACAAAAAGTCACAGGTGGTAGGATTCCATTTACATGAAATGTCAAGAAGGGGTCAGTCTACTGAGGCCGGAAGCAGACTAGCAGTGACCAGGGCTGTGCGTAGTGGGCAGGAATGAGGAGGGACACTTAATGGGTGGCAATGGGGGGAGAATATTATTCTTTTTGTTTGTTTTCATCTTTTAAAAAATAGCTTTAAATTTAGACACAACTCCAATATCCTAGAATTCGCCCACTTTAAAGTATCCAACTCAATGATTTTAAGGATATTCATAGAGTTGTGCAAACATCATGATCTGATTTTAGAACATTTCCCACATCTGCAGAAGGAGTGCTGTGTACAAGTTATGGTGTAGTTAACACCTACAAGATAGGTGTTCATTTCTAGATCTTCCTAGGAGTGGAACTGCTGGATTGTATAGTAATTCTGTTTAACTGGAGAATCTGTCAAAGGTTTTTCAAAGTGGCTGCACCATTCTACTCCCATACCAGCGATGTGGGAAGGTTCCAATTTCTCCACGTCCTTCCCAACCCTTGTTGTCTGTCTGTCTAGAAACAGCCTGCCTAGTGGGTATGACGTGGTATCTTACTGTGGTTCTGGTGTGCATTTCCTCAGTGGCTAACAGTGATCAGTAACTTTTCATGAGCTCATTGGCCATTCATTTGTAGGTCTTCCCTGGGGACATGTCTGTTCAGATGCTTTGGTCATTTTTTAATTGGGTTGTTTGTCTTTTAGCACTGAGTTGTAAGAGTTCTTTATATATTCTTAGTACTAGTCCCATAACAGATGATGATTTGCGAATGTTGTCTCCTGCCCGTGGATGATCTTTTCACTTTCTTTGTGGTGCCCTTTGCAGCACAGATGTTTTAAATTTTGACCAGAGTTGCTTTTTAAGGTGAAGATGTTCTGAAATTACATAGTAGTGATGGTTGTACAACTCTGTGGATATAGGGAAACCACTCAGCTATAGACTTTATAGGGGTGAGTTTTATAGTCAATAAAGTATATCTCAGTGGAAATACTACTGAAAAAACCAGTCCTTGACATGCCTATGAGAGGCCGAAGTCCAGAACCCTGACAACACCAAATGCTCGTCAGGAGAGCAACAAAAACTCTCATTCACTATTAGTGGGAATGCAAAATGGTAGCCACTCTGGAAGACAGTTTGGTGGTTCCCAACAAAACTGAACATACTCTTACCATACAGCCCAGCAGTCACGCTCCTCGGTATCTACCCAAAGGAGCTGAAAACGTATGTCCACACGGAAACCAGCACGTGGATGTTGGAAACAGCAGCTTTATTCATGATCACCAAAACCTGGAAGCGACCAAGATGGCCTTCAGCAGGGGGATGGGTAAGTACACTGTGGTCCCTCCAGACACTGGCATATCACCCAGCACTAAAAAGGCATGATCCACCAAGCCATGAGGAGACACGGGGGAGCCTTAGCACATGTTACTAAATGGAAGAAGCCAGTCTGAAATGCTGTACATGGTCTGACTGCAGCTACATGACCTTCTGGAAAAGGCAAACTATGCCGGCAGTTAAAAAGATCAGTGCTTGCCAGGGGTTAGGTAGAACCCAGAGGATTTTTAGGACAGTGAAAATACCCTGTACAATACTATAATGATGGGTATGCGCCATTATACATTTGCCCCAACCTATAGGAGGTCCAACACCAAGAATGAGTCCTAAAGTAAACCATGGGCTTTGGGAGATGATGTCGTGTTCGAATAGGTTCATCAGTTGTCACAGGTGTGTCCTCCGGTGGGGGATGTGGATAACCCCGTAGCTGTCCACGTGTGGAGGCAGGGGTATATTGGAAATCTCTACTTACAATTTTGCTGTGAATCTAAAAGTGTTTTAAAAAATAAAGTCCCCCCAAAAGTCAGCGACTTTGCTTAAATACAGGCTAAAATCTCCCTGATGTGATGGCATCCCTGACTCCTTTCAGATTACCACCAGCCTCAACAGAGCGACTAGACGAGATTTTCAGGGGAAGGAGTGGGGCTGATCATAGCTGCCAACAGTAACGGTGTTCCCTGACCCCTTCCAGAAGGATCACGACACAGAAAAGAGAAAATATGTGTCCGAAAACCCGTTTTGTAAAGCCATACGACATCCTACAAAGAACCCCCTGTGATCACCACAACCTTACTGGAATACTGCGTTCGCGCTTATCAGGGGTGATACCATCCGAAGGTGAAAATTAGTTCTTGGGGGGGGGGAGGTGAAAAAATATTCTTTTTATGTATGAAACACATACACATATGTGAACAGAAACGTAGTATATAGTATCATACTAAAATTTCACTGGGGAGGCACAATTAGGAAAAAAAAAACCCTATTCTCCTGGGGCCCCTGGGTGACTCAGTGCCTTGAACTCAGGTCATGATCCCAGGGTCCTGGGATCGAGCCCCGCATTGGGCTCTCTGCTCGGCAGGGAGCCTGCTTCCTCTCTCTCTCTCCCTGCCTGCCTCTCTGCCTACTTGTGATCTCTGTCAAATAAATAAATAAAATCTTAAGAAAAAATCTAGTCTCCTAATGAAGAAAGGATGGAGCAATGCTGTGCCAGGTATCATTACACCTTTCGGTTAGAGAGATTCTGCTCCTAGAGACTGGTATAGGTGGCTGAACACAGGAACCCACACATCTGTATTCCTAGACACATGATGACATGCTATCCCTGATCTGGAAAGACAAAAATGAGTACTGGTTAAGTTCTATGACGCACGGTCCCAACAAGAATGTCCCGTTGTCTGCAGTGCAAGCGTGCTGTCCAGATTTCTCCAACAGCCCTGTGACTCTGAGCACCGGCTGACCCTGGAACCAGTCATCTGCACTCTCAGCAGCTCCCAGCATACTCTGTACTGAGCCTCTGGACTATTTCACAACCTACATTCTGATAAATGTGACTGCTTTAAAGGAAAAAAAAAATCTTAAAAGATTTTATTTATTTATTTGACAGAGATCACAGGTAGGCAGAGAGGCAGACAGAGAGAGAGGGGGAAGCAGGCTCCCCACTGAGCAGAGAGCCCGATGTGGGGCTCGATCCCAGGACCCTGAGATCATGACCTGAGCCGAAGGCCACTGAGCCACGCAGGCACTGCTAAAGGAAATTTCTAAAAGGAGAAAAAAATTCTTATTTTGGATCCTGTCCCTCAAGATGCCAGTCACTGTTTGTAAGCAAAGCGGCAGAGCCACACAGAGTAAATTCACACTCATTCATTCAGAACACAGGACCAGCTTCAGGCACAGAAAGGTGTCCTTCCTTTCCTGAAGATTTTGCTTAAAGGGCTCTTGCTCGGCAAAGCCCCCGGAAGCTCCGGGTGAGTGCACCTCAGGCCCAGCACGAGGAAACTAACTACAGGGAAACAATCCCGAGCACATTTCCTAGCCCAAGACTGAAATTCACTTTTTCTGTGTCTCTGACACGGGACTCCGGGTTCTTCAACTCCAGACTGATCGACATCCTGAGTCACATAATCCTTTGTGGAGTCTATCCCGGGCATTGTAGGGTGCCCAGGAGCACACCGGTCTCTACCCACCAGACACCACAGAAACGCCTCTCCCTCTTCCATTTGTGAAAACTGAAAACCTCCCCAGACGAGGAGCAAAACCGCCTCCCGGTGAGACCCACCGGCCGAACCTGACTATTCAGTTTTGCAGCTTTTGGTTTGGGGACAGAATTTTAAGCAGCATTATGGATAAAATTCAATGTATGAATGCTGTTTTATAAGAAGTACTCATGTGGCTCTATATGAACCTATTTGAATAAGGCTTAATAAAGCTCATTAAACATCCACGGAAATTTCAGAGGAATTATTTATGAGCTAAAAAAAGCTAATTACAGTACCTCGGAAAACTTCCAATATTAAGGCCCTTGAGTTTTTCCACCCATATCAGAATTCCACGATGTGGCAAAAATTATAGCACCATTATCTAAAGACAAATTAAAACTTCTAAAATGAAATCAAACCCCAAAATTCTGATTACAGGACGAAAAGTACTCATGCAAATCAATATGGAAAACTCTTAACACTTACATCCTTTCCCTGGGACCCTAATACTTGTTCCATTCTTCAGAGACATAAAGCAGATGTTTACGACATTCTGAACTCATCAAGACATGATTATTGCTTTTTACGCACTCATTTCAATCAGACTATTTCCGAATTGTTATTAGTCACTCTGATGTGCTGCGAATCAACATTCAGAATTCTGGTTTGCTTTTTTGTAGCTGTCTTCGGCCCCCTCATTCATCCAGAAATCACCAACACACCTGTATCGTGATGGATGCCTCCGCGACTTGCAGTCTTTGGGACAGAAAGTTACAACCTCGTTTTTAGAAAGACTTGAGGGTCCCGCTTCCTTCTGCAGACACCCCTGCTCCACTGTTCATCTGGGGAGATGCTGACTTGAGTTCTTAGCCACCAGCCGGCCCAGGCACACGGTGGGGTCCACGCACAGACATTCCCTAGGGTGGCGGTGGAGGGGCCACGCAGGCCTCTGATGGGATTTGGATGCTGAGCTTCCGAATAAGAACTGTCCACTTCAAAGCTGATTCTATCTCTAGTGCATGCAGGTATTTTCCTATCCCTGAGGATAAATGCAGGGGATAGAATGCGAGAGGAAGGAGCAAAATTACAGAAGACCTCAGGGGGCTTCCAGAGTTGGGGCACTGATGCTTTGAGGGCGCATCTGTGGAATGGATCGGATCCAAAACGGAACTGCGTACCTGCTGGACAGCTCTGTAGGCTCAAGAGACTTGGTCTGCCCCGTCCAGCATGGCAGCCGCTAGCCACATGTGCCTGTCTAAATTTATTTTTAAATTTTATTTTTTAAAGATTATTTTTGAGAGAGAGAGTGTGTGTGTGCATGTGCATGAGCAAGGGGAGGGGCAGAGGGAGAAGCAGACTCCCAGCTGAGCAGGGAGCCCGAGGTGGGGCTCCATCCCAGGACCAGGATCCCAGGATCGTGACCTGAGCCTGAGGCAGATGCCCGACTCACTGAGCCACCTGGGGGCCCCCACCTACTTAAATTTAAATGAATAAAAATGAAACAATGAAAAGTTCAATTCTTTGGTCACACCAGCCCCATTTCAAGTGCTCAGCAGACACACGGGGTTCGCAGCTACCATACTGGCCGGTGGAGATACAAAACACTTTCACCATCACGGAAAATTCCACTGGGCACTTGTGAATCCAGTGGTAACACTGGATGTTCTCCCAGCACCTGCCCTACTGCGTGGTGGCATGATTTCATAGCTGTTCTCATTCGACCCTCAGTACAACACTGTGAGGAGGGCATTCTTCTCAGGAAACTTGTATTTATGGAAGATTTGCAATTTCCCCAAAGTCTCCCAGTTGGTGAGCTTTCCTGAGTTCACGGCATGTGAGGCACTGCACTAAGTAGGCCCCTGTACTGTCTGGTTTCTTCATCACCCCCTCCTGGGAGGCAGGTACAAATGCCCCCATTTTATGGACGACGAAGCAGAGGGACTCACGGGAGGTCACGGCAGACTCCAGTCTGGATACTGGAGGTAGATTCTATCTTGAAATATCACTATTTAGGGCTAACACTTATGGTCTCACCTAATTCCTACAGCAACTCTGAGAGTCAGTCATTATCATCCACATTCCACAGATAAGGACATTAAAGTTTCACACTGTAAAGAAACTTCGCTTATAATAATACAAGAATACATAGTTACTGAACATTAACGAGCCAGGCATTGTTCTAAACACTGGGGTTAAAGTATTGAACAAGACCAATGAGGTGCCTGCCCTCCAGGGGCTTATAATCTAAAAAAGACAGAAAATAAACAGTACCAGTTCAGAGTAAGGTAGCACTGAATAAAATAAACAGAAAGCCATGCCAACAATTCTACTGGGTAGCCTGGAGGGGGAGGGGTGTAAGTAAGGGGACTTAGATAAGATCATCATTGAAGACTTTTGAAGAGGTGACATTTGAATTGAATCCAAGGGACACCAAGGAGCCAGTGAAGAACTGGAGAGGGAGGACGTGTTTTAGGGCAGAGGGCATGGCCAGTGCAAAGGCCCAGGGGCACAAAGCGGCTCAGGGAACAGAAAAGGAGTCAGTGTAGATGGAGTGAGTTAGTAAGGTTAACGGTGGAAAATGTGGGTCAGAGAGGCGGGAGAGAGCACTTTGCTTAGGATCTTGTGGGACAGGCCAAGGAGTCCTGATTTTGTTCTAAGTAATCTTTTATTTAAAAAAAAAAATACAAAATGAGTTTGATTTGCCTGTGTTAAAAAGAATCCCTCTGGACACAGAGGTGACGAGCTTGGACTTCCTGCAACCTTCACCACAATGAACATCTTCCACGGGGAGGCAGGAAAGCCTACAACTGGCTTAGAAGACTTGGGTATTACTTCCCATTTGCCAGAGAACCTTCAGCTCCATGCCATGGAGCCTCTGCCTACAAAGGGCTGGTTTCTGTTCCTGCCAACCTCAAAGGCCTAGTTGCCTATTAACGAGGACGTACAAATAAGAGCTGAAAAGATCAATCGGTACGATGAGAGTGTTGTTGCGACAAGGCCCACACCAAGGTTCTTGGGTCCTCTGGGCTCTGGTGGTCTGACTTGGCACAGACAGAGCTACCAAAAATACATATTATAAAAACGTCCACAAACATTGCGACACAATGAATCATTCCGAAAAGAGGCAAGGAACCCACTGAACCCTAAACTGGCACCCAGCAGCTAGCACGGGGCCTGGTAGCCTGCAGGCCCCTCCACCGGGATGAGCTGAGAGAAGAATGAGGGAACAAATGCGGCAGCAGCGCCATGCTCACTAATTATAGATGCCCACCCAAAAGCCTTTTGCCGGATCTTCCTTTCTGAGACTCTGTGGGTGGCCAGGTGACTAAGCATTGGCCAGTGGTAAGCACGTGGAAGTTGCTAGGCGGAGCTTTACAGAAAGCTCCTTGTAAATGGGAGCTGACTCAGCAGAGACTTCTTTACTTGTCCTCCTTCTTCCTTCTTGGAACGAGAATATGATGGCTGGACTGGAGAGGCCATTTTGCGACCACGAGGCAACTCTGAGGCCACACCCTAAGGAAGGCTGCACAGAAAGGATGGTGACTGTTAGGAGCTTAGACTAGCAGAAGGTAGTTCCTAATTTACACGCCAACTGTCCTGCTGGCCGTGGAAAGGGCTGCGTAAAAAATCACGTGAAAAGTGGCTAATGAGGAGAAATCACCAAGGCCAAGTTTAGAGCCTGTAGTTGTCTCATAAGTGTGAGATTCTAAGGCTGTGCCAGATTCTTGGTGTTAAGAATCTTAACTCCCTAACTTAAAAAATCAAGGAGCCAATCTGCGAAATCACAAACCACGTTTTAAGTCACCAACCTTATAGCATAAAACCACTTCAGGTTTTTCCAAGTTGTATTTTTAAGTGTTGATACAGACAATCGTTAATATGTTTGAGTCTCGGAAGGCTGCAGTTCAGACCAAACACTGCCAATCAGGATCTATACCACACAGATCTTTTCAGGGCCACCCTCAGCTTGTGGGGTGAGGACCTGGTTTCTCCTGCAGTGAAGCTGTCACCCCATTCTCACTGTGGCTGCAGGCTAACCTTCGTGGTTGGGGACACTGTGTCATTCACGGTGGGAGGTCTCTTCCAAACTGCCCTTTGGGCCTCTCTGGATCTACCTCTTACACACATTTTGTAATTTCTTATGTCTTTTGTGAAATCGGATTTTTTTGCTCCCTACCTCCTGTCCTCTCGTTTTTCTGCGACTTCTTTCAATTTTTAAGTCTTCCTTCCATTTGCAAATCCACAGAGGTACAGCTAGGATTCTGAACATAGTAGCCCCATTTGTGAGATGGGCAACAAGGACAACGGGGAAGAAGAGAGGAGAAAGGCCACGAGGGCCTTGCAGGGGAGGCAGCAGGTGGCACTGGACCCGAGGCGGCCTGGAGAGAGACACAAGACCAGACATTCGTCTCATGCCATCGTCCTCTGTGAGCAGTCCAACGAAACGATGCCAATTTATTTAACAAATTACTTTTGTTGTCGCTGAGTTTTTATTTGTTTTTAAAGCATCCACTATGTACTGGTAATTGTAGGGGCCTCGGGACACAAAGACGAGGAGCTCAGCATCTGCCCTAAGGGAGCACACGTTTTCACGGGGGCAGCTAGCCATCCAGCTCGACTGTTCAAGAACCAAGGAGGAGAGAATACGGCTCGTCAGAAATTGGCGTGAGTCATTCACTATATTAAAATCAATTCTGAAAGATACTAAAAACAAAAGAAAGGCTCATTAGCTGCCTTTAGGGAACCAATGAATTGCTCCTCAAACTGGCAAACGGAGGGCAAGAATCAAGTCTGTATCTTTTTTTTTTAATACAACTGTGTTTTGGAATAACCAAACCGCTGATGAGACAGACTCCCTTTCCAGAAGTGTCCAGGGAGTGAATGAAGGATTACAGTCCTGCAACTCCTGGTGTAAAAGATGATGACCAGGCCATCTGCCCCCAATGGAAAGATACGTATGACTACGGACGGCGTGTTCTTGCGGAAAACATTCAACCTGAATCCGATCAAGCCCCTGGGTCAACTGCGGTGTCCGGAAAATACAGGGCCAGAGGAATAATACGATGTAAACGATACCAGGAGGAAGCAATCACTAGTCCGGCCTGGGGAGCATCCTATAGGACAAATGAACCAGCATTTCCCACAGTAAGACTGCGAGGAAAAAAGTGCAGACTGACAGACGAAGAGGGACCCTGGGGAGATCTTATCTGGATCTTGACTTGGATGCACCAGTGGGTAAACTAAGGCTTGCCAGACCGTCGAGGACAATTGGACACGGACTGGGAATTTAATGACACTGAAGAGTTACGGCTAATTTTTTTAGGTGCTCTCTGAGGCTGGCGGAGGTGTGCTCTCCTCACCGTGTGCAGGAAATGCCACGGTCCTAGGCTCATCCCAGCCCCGTGTGTCAAGGCCGGGAGGCCAGGCCACAGACCAGACGTTTCTGCCCTGGGCCAGGGGAGCACACCTGGCGAGGCCATGCAGTGAGACGGGTGTGGGCTGTCCAGATGGGCGTCTCTCAGTTGGTTTCATGGAACCACCTGGATTCCCAAAAACAAGGGGACACCCTTTACCATGAACACAGTAGAAAAAAGGCACCAGGAAGCCTCCCACACCAGGTAGGCAGCCTGTGCAATACAAAAACAACACTGCAGAATTAATCGAGTCTGCTTTCTCACTGCCAGCATGGGGAGGGGATGAGAAGGGTCTGGCAGCGGCAGGGCACGGGGGAGGTAGAACCCAGGGCACAGATGTTGGGCCAAGTCTACCTGTGAGTAGAAAGTATGCGTGACACCCTTGCCTCGTTCTCTTGCTGCTTAGTTCAAAGAGGATGGTGGGGAAAATACTTGTTCTTTTGATCTCTATAAATCAAAGTATAAACTCTGTGCCAAAATAATTTAACAGCTGTGCCCTTTTTTCTTAAAATTATTAGTTCTGAAACCAGAAAACACAAAAAGTAGAAAAGTATCCAAATGCTATCTTATGAACCAAGTATTTCTTCATTAAAGAAAAAAGAAAAAAGAAAAAGGCAACCTAACCACAACAAATAAACTATACGAAAATACAAATGACATGGGCACATTTTTTTCCTCCTTTCTAACCTAAATTTGGGAGGACCTCAGGGACGATCTTTAGAAGACTTGGATAACAAAAAAAGGAGGGATGTTAACCGTGTAGGAACTTCTGAATGAAACAGAGCTGTAGGGGAGGAGCGGAAGAAAAAACAAAAACCAACACACACACAAGACATTTATACGTTCGGATAATTTTAACTAAGGTGGCCAACTACCCAAGCAAGCAGCTTTGTGTCTGGTGCCTGCTGCTTCAAGATAATGATGAAATTGTGAAAATTCTATGTAAAATTTTGCAGATATTTCTTTCAAGGACTTAACGAGAACTGGATTTTAAGAGTGAAGTGTTAAACAAAAAAAAAAAAAGAAAGAGAGAAAGCAACCTTAGATTTTCAAAATGAATTTTTAAAAAGAAAGGACCAGCATTAGTGACTTATGCCATCCTGATCAAAGCCTTAAAACCAGAAAGTTCAAGTGGTCCGTAGAGAGATTTTTACCTTCGCAAAGAACAGTCAGAGGGTACAGAACTGGGACAAGGCTTCTGGAAGCTGGTGGAGGGCTGGAAGATAATTGTGATGTTTGTTTGAGTGTGTGGAAAGATCATACAGTAATATGTAGGACAAAACAGGCAAATACAACCATATACAAGAAAAAGTTAGTAGTCTGAATTAAAGCGTTTCCTGAACTGAGACAACCAGTTCCCTCCACATTAGGTGAGTGAAATTATCATCCCTCAAGGCAAACTTCTATGATGTGTTAGGCTGGTTTATAAAAATGAACCAGAGCACGGAGGAGATTGGCGAGAGCCCTCTGGCCCGCTTCAACTACACGAAGTTTGGGAAGGGCCCCAGATCCGACAGCTCTTTGTTCTGTCCACTCTTTCCGGGATAAAGTAGACATGTGTCCATGCAGCGAAAGTGAGCTGCCCTGGACACCTAGCATTCCCAGAATTAAGAAAAAGAGCTTCAAAGAATGACAAGGTAAGAGGAAATAACGTTTTCAGGTGGAAACCAATTTAAAAGAAAAAAAAAAAAAACTTACAAAACTTTCCAGATGTCTCTTCTGCACCGAACCGAGTTATTTTTTAACATCTCTCAGATAAGTCATAAAAAAAAAACAGGTAATTTTAAAAATCTGCAGGAAGATATTCGGAGTAAGATAATTAAAAAAAGATTACAGGCTCTCTAAATCTTGATCTTAGATATACAAAGGAAAAAACATGGGTGGCTCAGCACTGAGATTATATCTTACCTGGGGTACTTAGTTTTAGTTCTTTTTAAACAGGGCTGTTTCTGACAAAAGCAACTCACTCTAAATGACATCTGTAGAAATGAAAATTCAACCTGGGGTAAAGCACGTTCCCCTTGCAAGTAATTTACCCTGTGGAACCTACAGGGGGACTCTTTTAGCGGCCACTGTCAAAATAACTTCTAAAGCCATATACACAGGCTAAGACACTTCTGCCCCTCACCCCTGTGGTTTAGTTTTACCGGCAAACCGAACTTTTAAAATGTTTACACTTATCCCTAGGCATTCATAAATGATAAGGGGATGCTGAAAGGACAATCATTATTTGTTCCACACGGAAACTTGTATGACTTTTCTGACCCAGTGGGGTGGATCTTCCTTCTTCCCAAGGTGATGATTCTGAAATACAGAATATGGGACTGGGACACAGGCCTAACTGCTTCAGGACAGAGATGTAAAAAGGAACCAATGACTAAAAATCACGCCCCATGCAAACCTTACACTTCCAATAGGAATTATTTCATGTGGGTTAATATTTCTTCTAATACGAATTATAATGAGAGCAGACAGCCTAACGAATATCAAGAGCCACAGAACCCCTCCCCGCTAACCACTTTCGGACTGGAACAGGGGCGGGTAACTAAATTCTTACTGCTCTGAGGGCAACAGCATTTATGGGTACAGATGATTTTCCAAATTAAATTATGCAGATGTCTGAACATAATTATGAGTTCCCGAAGCATAAGCCGTGTTTGCACTCAGGGAAGAGCTCACCACCTTTCCTCCGTGTTGAACTGTGACACCAACACGTTCAAACCGACAGCTGAGTTGAGATCCTTGTGCTTTCTTGGTGAAATTAAAGTTAGCAAGCCTATCCAATGAGAAAGTGAATGATGACTCACACCTTATTCTTTTAGGTCTGCCAGAACGGATAAAGCTATTTATCAAGATTTATCAGAGCAAACGAGGTGGTTATCTTTCCACACCCAAAGAAAGCAAAAATCCAGTCCTGGACAACTGGTCGTGTTTGTGAAGTCGTGTTGTTTTATGAGACACATGAAAATGCTATTCTGACATATCACACGGTGAATGAGGTTTTCATAATACCTATCAAGGGATCTGGGAGGGACACCAGAGGAGCCAGTATATTTACCACTGAACGAAAGTTTTAACACATAAGCACGTATATGCAAGCAAAGCATCTAAGGGAGAGTATGAAAAGGTTCCCCGAACTCTGCAAATTAAAACGGTAAACCGGGAATGAAAAGGCACCAGAAAGAAAGGGAGAAGGTAATCTGCCAAATGCTGTTTTTCAATTCACTTTTCGTAAAGCCAAAATCTTTATCACTTTCATGAGAATATATTTCTTAAAAAACTGCTGCTAGCTGTGCTGTGTCGGCCCAAGCTGCAGGAACACACGTCTTCCCCTGCACGCACACGCACACACACACTCACTCACACTCACTCACTGACAGGGATTCCCAGGACACCAGTGGGGCCTCTGCTAGGCCCCTTAAGTGTTAACAGCAGAGGCCTGGCTGCGACCAGGCGTCTGGCCCGATTTAAATGCCCTGTCTTCAGAGAACCGCGGTGAGCGCGGCCATAAAACTAGGGGACATAACTGAACCTCAGAGGGTCTGAACCCCCGCCCCACCAACACACACAATTTCAGTCCCACAATTAAGGCTGCTCGTTGGCATTCCATTTAACTGTCAAACTAGGACCGGTGGCAGCCCCACAGCCACAAAGGGATGCCTTAAATGAGAAGAGCATGTTCTTACACCGCGTCTGAGAAAGTTTGGCTCCGAGCTATGCGCTGATTAATATCAGATCTCCTCCTGCCCGCGCCTCTCCACAATCTTGTCACATCTGGCTGACAAATCCGTAGGGGCTGATGCAGAGCCAGGCGGCCGGCGGGGCTGGGGTCTGGCGGGCAGCGCCCGAGGGGGCAGGGGACAGGCGGCGCCCCCATCCCGCCCCCCACCCAAGCCCTGCGCGCCCCCGCCTCCGGGAGCCGACCCGGCGCGGCGCCCTCCCCGCCCGAGTTCCAGCCGCGAGCGCGCGGTCCCCGCGGTCCCCGTGTCCCTGGCGGCGCCGGGCACCGGCAGGTAAATGAGCACCACCGAGGAGCCGGCCGCGGGCCCGACCTGCTTCCACCCGCGGGCTCGGCGGGCACCCGTGTGGTCGCGCCCCCTCCGCGTCCTCGCGGCTCGGGGGCTTCCGGCGCGACCCGTCCGCCCCGCGCTCCGCGGCGCTTCCAAAGACCCGGCGCCCCGGGCCCCGCCACGCGCCGGTGTCCGCTCATCGCCGGCCGACCGCGGCTACCGCGCGCCCAGCTCTGCAGAAACAAAATCCAGGGAGCACTACCTCCGACTCGCACCGGAGGCGCCGAGGGCCCGGGAGGGGTGCGGGGGAGGCGCGCTCGCCGTGGACATTGCCCCGAGACTCGGCCGGACCGTCCGGGGGGCTCCGGGGACCCGCCTGGTGCCCGCGCGCGTCTGCGGCTCCGGGACGTCGGGCGGCGACCGCTCCCAGCTCCCCGGCCCGCGCCGCCGCGCAGGTGGCCTCGGGAAGTGGCCCCGGGCGCGCGCCCCGGAGCCGACGGAGCCCGGCCGGGCGGCGCCCCCCGGCTCCCCCCGCCCCGCCCCGCGCGCCGAGGGGGCCCCCCGCGCCGGGGGAGAGCCGCGCTTACCTCGGCCATCTTGCGGCCGCCGCAGCGCCGGGGGCTACCGGCGCGTGTCCCCGGCCCGGGCCAACCCCGCGTCCGCCCCGGCTCGGCGGGCGCCGCCGCATCCAAGCTTCGGCCGTCGGGGCCGCTGCGGCGAAGTGGGCGGCTCCCCGGGCGCCCCGGCCGCGCGGCGCGGTGGCCGCCCCCGTCCGCCGCGCACCGCGTGTGCCCGCACGCCCGCCCCCTGGCGCCCCGGGGGGTGCCCCTCCGCCCCGCCCCCCCGCCTCACCCCCCCCCCCCGCCGGGCCGCCGCGTCGCCCGAGGCCGTGGGCGCCGCCGCGCCGCCCGGGGAAGCGCCGCCCGCTGCGGCGGCCCGCGAACGACTAAATCAGCGCAGCTGGTGCGAGGCCGTGCCCCCGCCGACAGGGAGCCCTCGCCGGCGGCCGGCGCGGAGGTGTCTGCCCCCGCCGGGCTTGAAGGCACTTGTCGGCGAAGACACAGACGTGTCCGTGTTTGCCTCTCCCGGGAAGGGCGAAACGCTCTGAAGTTCCCTGGCTCGGGTCTCCGGGGATGATTCGGCCGCCCTGCCTCCCCCGGGGCGCCCTCGGGGTCCCACGGCGGCCAAGGAGGAGGGCCGCGCCCCCCTCGCCCCGGGGGAAGTTTATTTCCGGAGGAAGCGTGGGCGCGCGTCCCGGGAGGTGGGGAAAGGGGGTCCCCGCGAGGCTCAGAAAGCACCCCCTTCCTTGGGGCCGGGAGGTCCAGCCCCGGCTGCCCCGCTGTCCCAGCGCGAGGGACTTCGCTCTCGGAGCCTCCGTTGATTCCGTGGTTACCTCTGCGGTAGGCCGCTGAGGGTAAAGGAATTAAATGTCCCGGGACCACCGAACCGGAGCCGGGCCCGCAGGTGGGGACGGAGCCGATGGGGAGGAGCCTCTGGGAGAACCGGCTTGCTGGGCCCGAGAAGCCACGAGGCTGCATCGCCCGCAGCTGCTGCGGCCCGCGCGGCTCTCCCGACGCCCCGGGGCAGGCAGACACAGAATCTGAGCACAATCGGGCCTTCTCAAAAGACCCTCTGGAGACTGGACTGGATGGGGGAGGGGGCCCAGCTTCCTCCTCCCGCGGTGCATTATACCCACCTGGCTGCTGGTGTCCGGCCTGGGGCAGGCGACAAAACGCGTCCTGCATCCCAGGCTCGGAGGGGGAAGATGCGAGTCGGAAAGAAAGAGCGCGTTGCAGTCAGCCAGACAGGCAGGCAGCGGTGCCTGGTTCTGGCTCCAGAAGGCGCAGACCTCTGAGGGGAAGAGGGGGGAAAGGGCCGACAGCGTGTATGTGGGAGAAAGTGTGGGTCGGGGGCCCCTTGAGGTCCAGAGGGCTCTGCTGCCTCTCTACAGGCTAGACGCACATTCCTGGCCTTCTGGCCCCCTAAGTGTCTTGGTCTGTGGCATGGGACCCTTCCTCCTAAGTGTGAGGCCACCTGCTTTACAGGTGTTGGGAGGATTCGTGTTTTTTCACATGGAAGCTTTAGGATGAAGCTTTGCTTTGTGAATTCCAAACCTAAACTCCTCACCTTCCATTTCCGGGTGCACTTCCCCTCCCCCGGCCAGCCGGGGCTCAACCTTGAGGCCTTCCTGCTCCTCTCTTCTCCGTCCCCCCTTGTGACACAAGGTGTCCTTCAAGGTGCTTCTCAAATGTCACCGCTTCTCAGAAGTCTCCCGGGACCCACCAACCCATGGCTCATCTCAGTGGCTTCTGTGCCGTGAGCCACTGTAGCTGACAAAGCTTGGGGTTTGGAGTCAGAATGACCCACGTGAAGCCAGTTCCCAGCAACTGGAAACTGGCCGAGGAAGTTGGCTTTCCCGGCTCACTGTCCTTGTCCGTAAAAGCAGGCATGAAACCGTGTCCCTGGCCAGACTGGTGGGGTTAAGTAAAATTGTCTCTGTTCTACAAACGCGGCTCTCTTCCCCTCCGCTCTGCTGGACATAAAGCTGGTTTTTGTATTAATTTATTATTGCAGTAATTTAATATTGCAGTATTATCGAATGGCCATATATGCTTACGATTAATGTACCAAAATGTTTTAAGTCCCAGGCAGCGGCCTACTTTTAGTACCTTTAATCTGTCCAGTGGAAGAGTTTTGGTCAGCAACTTGGTGGCAGTTGCAACTGAATTATATTTTCTTTAGCAAAAATTTCCCACTAGCAACAAGTACTAGGATGAACCCGTTTTACTCTATTTCTGGTTGAAAACACAAGGAAGATTCTGGCAATCCAGAATTCGAAAAGTATCAAAACAGACTGCTTCTCCCAACACACACCATCCAGATCAATGGACACATTTCTTCAAATACGACAATTTTGACCTACACTGAGGGAGTCAGTAGGTCTAGATGAAAACTAATTAATTTCCTGCAGGTTCGTTTGCAATCGTGTATCTGATATTACCATGCGACTTCCGAAATCGGTTCTCAGATTTATTTCCAGATCTGATGGGCTTCTCTGCCATTCCTTGGAAACCTGGAAACAGAAGCCAGGACCGAGAAACCACCCCTTTGTGTAAAAAAGAGTATGTCACCGGCTGGGTGAAGACTGTTCAGATCACGCTTCTGTTCTACTGCTCAGTTGTGGGACCTGCGTGTGACCTTCACCTTCTCTAGGCCTGGCCAATGGGGGCATCCCCGAGGGCCCCTCCTGCTCTCAGAGTCCTTGCTTGCTGCTTTCTGTGTTTCAATCTTGTCATTTTCCTTTAGTGTTCAATTCTTTGTTTAGCACTAAAAACAGAATGTTTTCCTGAACCTTATATTACCAGGGATTTAAAAAAAAAAAAAGTTGATGAAAAAAGAAAAGCTGAGAAGACACAAAATCAGAAAAATCTGTGTCTTCTTAACTGAGACCAGGTTGGGTTGCTGTGTCTGAGGGAGGCCTTTTGCCCGGTGGGTGGGTGTGCCGTGACTGCTCACCCTGACATAGGCTGGGGTCTGTTTTGAGGTCCCAGGCAAGTTAAGTCGGAGGGAAGCCAGGGCAAGTGGGGAGCCGTGTGAACCAAGAAAACCTGTGCCTGTCTGAAGTGTGTAGTTGTTAGCCAGGAATGTGAGCTCGGTTTTGCCAGATTTCCTGAGTTTTCAAGAGAAGCTGAAAATATTCTGATATCTAGAAGTTGGCAACTAATTCACATTTTTGATAGATATGGTGCGAGTCAAACAAAATATGTTTGCAGGCTGGGTCTGGCCAACGTGCTGTTCATTTGCACCTTCTGCTACGTACAGTGACGTCTTCTTGAGGCCTGGGCTTACTTAGTTCCTAGTAGGTGCGCAGTAAACTTCCGCAGATTGTCTATTAAGTCTTGATGGCAAACGGCTCACAGCCTGCCTGAGCTTAAAATGCGATTCTCAGAAGCCACACAGAGATTAGTAACGACCTTTTTGTGTTGCATCGAAAAGTCCGCTAATGGGCTGGTAAGCTTTTCCAATATTTACACTCGGGGAAGAGTTGCTCTAGTCAATAATTCTGTTAAATACAGAATCTCTTCTCCGTGGGAAGTGTGAAATTTTTCCCCAGTGGGGACAAATGAATTTCCAAAAAGATTTTTTTTTTAATAAAAAAAAGGCATTTTTAATCATGGGACCATTGTATTAAAAAGAAACACCTTTAGCTGGGGAGGTTTGGGCACTAATGATGAAAGCCACATACTGGAGCAGAACAGGTGGGTAGCTGCCTCCCACCTGAGTCTCCCCGAAGCTCCGGGAAGGAGCCAGCCCCGGGGCTGTGGGCGGCACAGTGTGAGGGTCAAAGGGACAGGGCCAGCCAATGCATTGGACATGGCTGGGTGGCCAGAGAGCTGTGGCTCTGTCAGAGGCCTTCCAAGATGGCCTTGCCTGAGTCTTCCACATTCCTCTGAGGACAGTGTTGGGAAACCGCGGGAGGCAAGAGTCACATTTGTGCCGTCACCTCCCAGCCCAGACGCAGACACCTGGTGGTGGCAGGTCCGGGCACATCTGCAGCTCAGCTCAGCATGGGAGCCTGACTAAGCAGTGTTTGGGCCAAGCTGCACCCCCACCGCCCCCCCCCCCACACACCCCAGCTGCCTGCCGGGGGGCAGGCCTGGCTCAGATGTCGCAAGTTCTTCCCTCTGGCCGCAGTGCTGCTCCTTCTTGAGAGAGAGAGGAAGCCATTCCGAAGGTGGTGTTGCGGGCTTTTGGTGGCAGAAGACCATTCCTGTTCCTTCATCTTCCACACAGCGGGAGCGTCCAAGGGACAAAATGACACACACAGCCTGGGCTACACAGAAAGGAACGCTCCACGGGCCCGTCGCACTGTGGCTCACGGTGGTCCAGATCGCCAGAGCACCAAGGGGGGATGCCAGTGAGGAAGGGATCAATGTGATCGTAAATTCCAAACTGAAAAACCCAAGCCCGATGCGTCTTCTGAGGGCGCGTGTCCGGGGTGCAGGTTAGAAGCGTCGGCGGCGCCTTTGTCAGCAGGCAAGAACACTCACCTGCTGCACGGACACGGGGAGAGCTCAGGACGCTTCTTCCAAGGGGAAGGCTGGGGGAGAACATGGCCGGCTTGGCTACCCTTGTTTGGGTATGTCTGGGTGCAGGAAGTCTGTCTTCCACGGCCTTTCCACAGTCAAGGCTGGGATCTGCCCTCTGACCCGCTCCTTCTCTCCTCACCAAGGCGGTGGGAGGACTGTCACAGGCCGACTCGTCCCTGGACACTTGACTGACTACTCCAGTTACATCTCTGAACTTAATGGGATTCTGTTTCCAACAGAAGCGCAGAAGCAATCCTTCCTTGTTGGAGATCCCTGCGACTGGCACTTTGCGTGTGGAGATGATTAATTTGGGGGGTGGGGTGGCGGATTTTATGAGGACAGGACAGGGGCTGCTTTCACAAGTCTTGGGAGGCTGGTGAACATGCACCAGAAGGAAAGTTTTAAGGTTCATCATACCTTGGAGTGTGGCGCCTCCCACACTTCTCATGACCCATTATCCGAACCTTAAGGGAAAATATCTGGGTTTCTGTAACAGAGAATTCCAACTTGGTTTCGTGTTGCTTTTGGAAATTGGGAAGAAAGGGTTAGGGAAGATGGGCTTTAGGACAGATTTTTAAATCGTTCTCGATTACTAACTTAGATCAAACTTCAAAACCATTTCTTTGGGGGATTTTCGGGGTCTTCTTCAGCGAAAAGAGAGTTATGAAAGAACAAACAGAGTTAACCCATTTGGTTATGTTTTTGAAAAAGTAAAGCCATCTTTAAAGATCTGACTTAGCAAGTGTAGAGGGAAAATGGATTTGCCTTTACAGAGCTTGTGTCTGATATGGAATAAAAATCAATTAGTGATCCAGAGTCTGTGTATGAAGGACTGTAGCAGAGACTATGCTGGAATTGCCTCCTCAGACCTCCACTCTATGCCTACCTACCTACCCTAGCAGGTGGCAGCCATATCATCTGGGGAGGCACCCAACCTCAATCCCACAGGTGATTGGTATAGGTAACCCATGCGAAAACCAATCAGCACCCAGATGGTTTTCTGGCCTCAGAGATT
Source organism: Mustela lutreola (assembly GCF_030435805.1). Lineage (NCBI taxonomy): Eukaryota > Metazoa > Chordata > Mammalia > Carnivora > Mustelidae > Mustela > Mustela lutreola. The sequence goes on along the minus strand of NC_081296.1, from coordinate 6,543,016 downwards.
GGCTTCAGAATGGCCCAATCAGCTCAAAGCTCAGGACTTTTGTTCGGTGGTCTTGAGAAGCCAAGTTTTTTTCTACAGTTGTGAAGAAAAGAGCCATGTGATCCCTGTTGTTGCTGGTAGCATCTTGTGCTAATGGAAAATCAGAAGGGGAACAGAACTGACACATGGCGTTGGGTAGAGTTCAGAGAATTGTGGATAAAGTCAGCTGCAGCCCTGATCAAACCATGCCTGAAGCCTTTGACCTTTTTTGTGAACAATTAAATCATCTGTGTCATTTAAGCCAATTTGAGATTTTTTATTGTTGTTGTTTGTTTTGTAGAGTAGAGAAGTAGAAAGCTTCTCAACTGATAGAGAAACTTACATTCAGTTTTACTGGAAGATTGTTTTGGGAGGAAGAATAAAGGAAATACCAAGTGTCCTCTGGCATTACAGTCTTTCTTCTTTCACTTTCAGATGACATTAGTGATAGAAAGGTCAGGAGACACTCTTCTAACACAGGTCCTCAATTCACAAATCCTGGGCCAAGACAGGAGTTTCTTCTAATCACAGCACATTGATGCTGGAGTCATGATTTTCTCCTTGATCTGAATTATTTTCCAGAAGAGCACTGACCACGTATTTTAATTTTTGACGAGACTTTTCCTTCTTGGTTTTGAGATCTTGGAGAGTAAGTTCTGCTGATTTTCATGCTAAAATATGGCCTTTACCTATAAATGTATAAATGAAGAGATTTAAAAACACATTCCTGACTTGTAGCTTCTTAAAAGTACCCTCTTGTAAATGGCATAATTGAGGACTTCTACAAATGTAATTGCCAACTGCACTTGGAAATCCACTTTGTCAAACTGTGGCTTCTAACCCCTTGTCTTCGACACCGAATCAGCTTTGATACTGATGTTTCCCAGAGGTGTGGCTTTTAATCCTCAAATTACAACACAAGTTTCAACAGGCCAGGGTCCGTCCCCCCCCCCCCCCCCCCCCCCCGTCACCAGGAGTTTAGTAATTAACAAAAGGCCCCAGCACTAATGGTTTATCAAAAGGCCAGTAAGCACGTAAGAGCCTTTCTACAGGAAACAGACCTGGTACGCTCAGTGAAGGAACGTATTTAAGGAGCACTCCCCGCCAACCCCCGGCCCCGGCTCCATGTTTCGTCCTTTGGGGCTCTGTCACAGAAGTTCAACGGCAGCCTGTGAAAAGGTGGCCAAATGCAATGATCCTCGACAAGAACAAAATCTAGTGACCTCCTTCATGACCATTTTGGAGTTACACACCTTCCCACCGTGTTCACAGCCATGGGGATTTTGCAACAGGCTTTGCTACACATGCTTTCATAAAAGCTAGTGGTTTTGTTGGGAGTCTGAAGCAAGGCGTGTAACAGCCAGTGAGTAACCCACAAGTAATGCCCGTGGTGACAATTTTGCTTTGTTCTGCTGGAGCGCGAGAAGCCGAGTCAGGACACCGGTCGCTCTTCCTGAGTGTTGGGAAAGGAAAGTCTGCGTGTTCCGAGGGGAATGTTCTCTTTATCTGAGGTGACTGCCAAGTCTTAAACACTAAAATATGTAGGTGTACTTGAGTAAAGAGAAGACATTGACATTTCCAAGATAGCTTGAGAGGAGGAGAGAAAAAAGAGGAACCGGGGTCTTGGGCAGGGATGGGAGGCTACCCCTGGGAAGGTAACCTTTCGTGGAAGCCCGGGGTCCTCCGATTCTGACGGCGGGGTCCACACACATCCTCGAGCTCGCGTCTTCACGGGGCAGGCTTTCTGCTTGACCTTCTCCTCTCACTTTCTCTCTTCGGGACACCCCTAATGGGTTACAGATGTCCCATTTGGTTAGAAGCACGTTCCAGATACATCTGCCCTTCTTGCTTTTATGCAAAAAACACCTGCAAATCTTTATCTTTGGTTAGATTTACCACACGTTGGAAGCTTTGAAATTTTGGTCCGGTGGGGAAGAGGAGCATGTCGCCACCCTCCTTCTCAAGTTGGATTCCATAATGGACAATAGCCCTTGGGGAGATGTTTTCATTTTTCTTTAAGGATAATGGGAAGGCTTGAAGAGCCTCAGAACTGCTCGGCTGAAGGCTAATTAATTTCTTTAATCCTACAGAGTCTTTGGGAAAATCTGTGGTGACTACGGGTGGGCAGCTCTCGAATGTGTGTGCATTTCTTCCTGATTTTCTGAGTCTTAACAAAGGAGATGAGACCACGACCTCAGCAGAAGAGAGCACAATGAAATGTTGGCAAACGGGCAAGGGTATGATTACGGGACCAGCTTCCTTAGATGTGCCTTGAAAATACATGTGATGTATTTCCAATAAGTGAGTAAATCCCTCTAGGCCTCAAGGAACTTTTTTTTTCTTTTTTTTTCAATAAAACCACTCCCTTTTTTCATTCAGCTTCAGGATATTCCAACCCAACACCCAAGGAATGACAAAGGCCATTGAAATAGTTTTGAAATGATAAAATCATGAGCTGCCTCTGGGAGGCTTGAGAAGGAAATCCACATCCAGTGTGGTTTTGTAAGAGGTAGGACGCTGGGGCTAGCGGAACCTAGCTGCGTAACTTTGACCCTTTGGGAGCCTTGGCTTTGTGACCCGTAGACTGAGGATTAGAATCACGTGTTTATGCCACAAATAACTATTAATACTGAGTGCCTTCCACGTGCCAGGCACTCTACCGGTGCGTGAGGACCCAAGACACTCAGTCTTTGCTCTCATGAACAGCCCCTCGGCAGGACTGTCCCTTCCCGTCACCCCCTTCATTCGCTGCTGACCCCAGGGACTGGCTTAGAGCTTTGTGCCCCACCCGGGGCCTTCGTGAATCCCTGGGTTTCCGTGTTCACGTGGTCTGCCCGTCCAGGAACCCCATCCTACGATCCTTGCCCCTCCTTGGGCTTCCTCTTCTCTTCTCTTTCTCACATCTTCCCTCACACTGGAGTATGTTTTGAACCCAGAGAGACCTCCAGTGTCCTGACTCTATCCTCTCTCTCAGTCTTCTCCTGGCCTCTCTTTCTGACCTACGGACTCAGAGCCCTGTTCTATGATTCTCCTAACTCTCTCCAGTAACCCACAATTCCCTGGCATCACTATCCTCCTGAAGCGTCCAACAACCAAGTACTAAACCTGGACCCTTACTATAATCGGCCTCCTCGGCTTCAACATGCAGACTGAGTGTTGATGGAGGAACAAGATGGCGGCGGAGCTGGGGTTTCCACCAATGTCAAGTCTCTACCGCAGTGCGGCGTTTCCATGGACGACCCTCCCCTCTTTTCCTCCCTTCAGCAATTTAACCAAAACACATCTAGAACCCCTTTTTAATCTCTCTTCCCCCGTCTTAGAGGATCGTGTTTTTCTCTATCCTCCCCACCGAGCACACCCTCGGGGACCCCATTAGTAAGAATCTCTTTTGACTGTATCTTCAATGTCTCCCTTTCAATTAGCTTGGGCTTCTCATATACACATTCTTAACTCTCCCAGATTAAGGGAAAAAACCACCCTGATAGTGGCCTGTTGTATCAGTAGATCCCTCCACCCCATTCTCCTGAGGTGCACACCCTTGAGTAGTCCCCTACCAGGGGGACTCCAGGCTTGACCGTGTAATTCGTTTTGGCTAAACGGTCATGAGCAGGTGTGGTACAAGCAGAGCCTGGGCAAGCGTGCGCATACTGAGCTTATCTCTCTCAGATTATGCCCTTTGGGAGCCCAGCCACCATGTCTAAGAAAGTCCAGACTGTCCTGCTGGAGAGAATGGCCACGTGACATGTGACAGAGGCCCTGGAGCATGAGTGGCCATTCTGGTAAAGAGGATCCCCACCTCTTAGTGTCTCACCCTCCCAAGCAGGTGACCCACCCGCCGCACACAGCCCTGCGAGCGACCTCAGGGGAGACCAGCGGAAGAGTGGCCACATTCACTCACAGAATCCAGAAAAATAACAGATCCTCGCTTTAGGTCCTCGGTTTTAGAGCGGTTTGGCACGCAGCCCCAAATACCCAAAACAACCTTGAAAGCAAAACTCAGAGCACTCCCTCCATCTCACACCGCGCCTACTTTCTCTTCTCGTGGCCCCAGCTTTTCATACGCGTCTACACTGCCCCTCTTGACCTCTGATTTCTCTTCCAACAGGCCTTTGTCCGCGGCTTGCACTCCCCCTGTACCGTTCTCCCTGGACCACCGTCTCCCAGCGCGCCACGACCTCTCATGCTCCTGGCTCTCTTTGTTCCTCCTTCACTATCATTCCTCGTCCCCCTCCTGCCCTTTTCACGTTCCTCGGGTTCTGTCCGCACAGACTGTTCTAAGCATGCCCGCCTCTGTGCCTCCACGCCTGTCCCCCACACCGGGATAGCCCCACGCACCAACGTGGGGCCTCGCTCCCCACCCCTCCCTTTTGGTTAATTTATACTCTTCCTTGAGACTTAGCTCCAGCTCACTGTCCTCTGGGGAGTCTTTGCTGGGAGCCCCCATTTAACTCCTTGCTGGGCGGAGGGATGTCCCCACTCCACACTACACTCTGAGAATGACTGTATTTGCTTGTAACCTGTCTAATATTTAAAAAAAAAAAAACATTATTTTATTTATTTGACAGAGATCACAAGTAGGCAGAGAGGCAGAGAGAGAGAGGAGGAAGCAGGCTCCCCAGGGAGCAGAGAGTCCGATGTGGGGCTCGATCCCAGGACCCTGAGATCATGACCTGAGCCGAAGGCAGAGGCTTAACCCACTGAGCCACTCAGGCGCCCCACCATGACCATATCTTACTAATAATGTAGGGCTTCCCAGGGTTTAGCACAGTGTTGGAGTACCACCTGTGCCCAATAATAAAGACCCAGTAAATGATGTAGGACCGTAGAATCCACATCCCATGGCATTCCATCCATTGTAGGTTTTCATATCTGTATCTGTAAAGGAAATTGGCCTTCATATGTAACTCCTTCTATGTAAGTCACAGGAGTCTGGGCTCCGTACACATGTTTTTGTCCCATTAGTTGGTGGCCTCCCGTTCCCCGGTGCCATGGAAAAGGTTTTCAAACATGGCAACGATCTGCTTCTGTGAGATTTGACGTCATCGTCCTTTCTACTCACTTCCTCCCGATACCTGGTGACTGGGGTAGAGGTTTTGTTTTAATTACTGTGTTTTTCGATTCGTTTTCTTCTTTCTGGGTTGCCTACTCCTTCTACTTCAATTATTTATTTACTTCTGGGGAGCAATGTCCACCCAACTGCCGTTTTAAAATTCCGTATCACAGAATTAGGCACAATTACATGATAACTTTAAAATAGATTTTCGCTCTCATTATGTCAATTGTCTCGATTCTCGTCGCGTTTTTTTTCTCCCTCTTGTCCACGATATTTGTTTCTTCAAAGAGTCACGTTCTTTCATCTTTATTGTTTCCTTCTTCTTATTTTCCCTAGACGTTCTTTTTCGTTCTATTTCTAGCAGCTTACACTGAATACTAAATTCTTTCAAAACCTAATTTCGTTCTGTAAGTTCAATACTGGGTATATCATTAGTCCCATCTCCTATGTCTTCTTCTTTTTTTTAAGATTGTATTTATTTATTTGACAGAGAGATCACAAGTAATCAGAGAGGCAGGCAGAGAGAGAGAGGAGGAAGCAGGCTCCCTGCTGAGCAGAGAGCCCGATGCGGGGCTCGATCCCAAGACCCTGAGATCATGACCTGAGCCAAAGGCAGAGGCTTTAACCCATGGAGCCACCCAGGCGCCCCTTCCTATGTCTTCTTGTGTATTATTTCCCTAACCATTTTTTCTAAACCCTCTCTTCTTATGTTATTTTCCTTTGAGCCAGATACTACATAAGCCTTTCCAGTTGATTGATGGCTTTTATTTGGTCTTTGGCTTACGATTTCTTACTTTACAACCCTCTGACCAGAGATTATGTCCGATGTCATTTCTACTCGTTTGAATTTATTGACAGGGCTATGTCAAAAATTATTGGTGTCTACATTACACAAAAATAATTTGTGTAATAATTCTGCTTATAAAATACCATCTCCTAATTCTACCTTAAAAGTATATTATCCATATTCTCTAGTCTCTAATTCTTCTTTGGTGCAAAATCTATTTAATCTGTCACAATCTAATAACAGTGAATTAAAACTTTTCGTTGCAGTCCTGTGTATGTGTGTGTGTGCGTGTGTGTGCGCGTGTGTTAGGATTTTAGGGCTTGGGAATCTTGGAGGTCTACTTGGAGGAGTGTGCTGAACTGTGGATAGTCCAAAGCTGAAAGGGTTAACAATGTCACGGTAGAAAGAGTCCCCATCAGTCAGCTTTCTTATGTCCCGTACTTCCCTGGTTGTTGGACTTACGACTCTGTGTTGTAGTTTCTTATACGTAGTCTCCACCAGATGGGATCTGCCCAGCTCACCGAGTATCTTAGGAGAGGCATTCAACAGAGGCCTGTTTGTGGAATAAGTCAATATTGTTGGATTCTCTTTTTTTAAAACCAACTCGAGACTCCTGGCTCTCTAACATAACACCCGATCTAAGTGCCACCTGTGCTCTGACTTTAGAGATCTTGCCATGTGCTTCCTTAGTGTTTCCTTTGTTTTTGTGCTGACATAGGAAAGGAGCCCTGTCTACTTTTGGCTTCTTGGAAGCCCTCCCCCATATTGTTCACCCCAGTCACAATTTTCTCGAAACATTTTGTGAACTTCTGTTCTGTGCTCAACCAAAGCTGGAATCTTTGGACTCCCCTTTATAGACAAAAGAAATATCATGCCCTTCTGACCCTCCCTCTTCTTTCCTTACCTTTCCGATTCTTCTAACATTGAAAATCTGATAAGATTATAGGTATGTGTTGTCATGTAACAAATTATCCTAACGAATGGTTTAGTCCCAGGACATGGCTTAGCTGGGAGTCCTCTGGCTCGGTTTCTAGTAAGCCTGTAGTCAACTGGGGAAGCATTTGCTTCCAAGCCCCCTTCCCCCATGTGGCTATGGGCAAGTGTCAGATCTTGGTTGGCTTTTTTTTTTTTTTAAGATTTTATTTATTTATTTGAAAGACAGAGATCACAAGTAGGCAGAGAGGCAGGCAGAGAGAGAGAGAGGGAAGCAGGCTTCCTGCGGAGCAGGGAGCCTGATGCGGGGCTCGATCCCAGGACCCTGAGATCATGACCCGAGCCGAAGGCAGCAGCCCAAACCACTGAGCCACCCAGGCGCCCCTTGGTTGGCTTTTGATAACTCTGCCAGTTATCCGTTTCCTGCCACGTGGGTCTATCCATGGGGTGACTCAACATGGCGGCAGTGCTTTGCTCAGAGCAAGCAAGGGGGAAAGCGAGAGAGAACAAGAGATGGAGAGCAAGATGGAAGGCGGTGTCTTTCCGTAACGTGATCTCACAGGGCACATGCCATTACTTCTGCTGCAGTCTGTTAGAAGAGTGTCCCGCTCACATGGCAGGGCAGGGGATCTCACGAAGACCTGAACACCCAGGGGTGGGGGGGGGGGTGGGGAGGGGCTCTATGGGAGTCCCCTCCAAAGCTGTGTGTGCAGTATAAAAAAAGTCCTGTGTTCTTTTCAACTGTTTTCCCTTCTGTTCCAATATCTGCACCAGTTATTTAGAAAATAGTAACCCTTTCCCCCATTCATTGTAAAAACCTGATGTAGATTTTTATACTTCCGTCCATAACTTAATTTCAATAACAGTCACCATGATTTTTGCAATCGTAACTTCCCAATTAATAGTTCCTTCACTAATTCTGACCAATGATTTGAACACTCTTGAAGAAGATCCGCATGGACAGCACTAAGCTTATCAATGTTTTTGAGTCTCTCCAAACCTGACAATGTCTTTCAGCTTCCCTTGTATATGAACGACCCGTGACTAGAAATAAAATCCCCGTGGGTTGTATCAACGTCTTACTGGACTCCAGGTTTTTCTCCACTTTGAACATTGGCTATTTCAGAAGAGACATATGGAGCAAGCTTGTTTTTAACCCCCTTGAATGTTTCCCTTGAGGTTTAAGAATATGTGAAGATATGTATTAATATTGTTTCTTTTTTATTGATCAAAGCTGGGATAAGGCAAATCCTCCTGATTTCCAAGCTCATTTTTTTCCCTGCCAAATTCTGCGTGTACTTTTATAACTTATTTCTTTTCTTTTTTTTTTTTTTTTTTTAATTTTAAAGTAGGCTCCGTGCCCAACATGGGGCTTGAACTCACGACCCTGAGATCAAGAGTTGTGTGCTCTATGGGCTGAGCCAGCCCGGTGCCCATAACCTATTCTTAATCAGCTGTTGTTTTCTTTTTCAGGAAAGTTTTATTCAGTTTGGTGGAGAGGTCGGTGTCTTGTTCTTCATAGACATTATCTTCTTTTGCTTCATTTAAAATATTTTATTTGGACTTACCCAGCTTTTGGCATCTAATTTATGGTTTATCATCTATTTGGATGACCAGCTTTTCTGCAGTTTACATTCTGCTCTTACCACCTTTAAATGAAGATCCAATTTCAGTTATTATGGATATAATTTTGTGGCATTCTCTTTTTGTGCTGACCTGTTTATTGGTGTAATGAATTCCTTCATCTCCTTGGAAATAGCAACTTTATCTTCAAGTTAATCTAATGAAAAGAAAGACTCTCCTTTGGGTCTTCCATATTCTTCAGGACTGTGGAATTTCTTCATAGGTCCCACGTTTCTTTGGGCTTTTCTAAAAGTCTAAAGTGTGTTTGTCTGGAAGACTAGAGGGACTGGATTTCCCAAAAACCTCACATCCCGTGATTCATTTGAACACGGAGTGCTCTCCCTGGGACCAGTGCCAAAGGTTCAATCAAAAGGCTGCCAACAACTCTCTTAGGAAGTTCCTGGGTCTGAAAATGAAGGAGAGACCAGGAAAAGCTGCAGGTTAGCTAACCTAATTCTTCCTCAGAGTAAGACTGGAGTATAAATCAATCAGGAGGTATAGGTCACTCAGCCTGCTTCTGCTCGATGGCTGAACAAAGCAACTCTAGAGTAGACTGAGTGTTTTCTCATTCACACTGCTGAATTATTTGTGTTGGCTTGTGTTACAACATTTCCTTCTTATCTTAAGCATCTTCGGGTAACTTCTACCCAAATTTACAGTCCACAGTTCATCTACTATTCTATTTCCCCCCTCATTTGGGCTTTCTTTGTTCACAATCCATTCCCATCTCTTTGGGTTCACTTTTCTTCTTGCTGAAGTAAGTCCTTTGGTGTTTTTTCAGTGAGAATCTGTGAAGGGCAGATACCCGTTGACTTTGCAAATCTGAACAAGCTTTTCTTTTGCTCTGACTTGTGAATGATACTTTAGCTGTGTGAAGAACTCAGAACAGATTCTTTTTGCTTTCCGCACTTCGACCCCGTTATTCCACTGTAAGTCTCTGGCTTCTGATACTGCTCACGAGTGGTCCACTGTTGATCTGTCTAATACACCACTGCAGAAACTGTCTTGCCTCTTACATGACTTTGACTTTTTTTCCTTTTTATCCTTAATTTTTTGCGGCTTAATAGGACGTATCTACAAATGATTTAATTGCATGCTCTGTTTTTGGGTGTTTTTTCTTGCACTATGAGGAAAAAATCTCAGCCAACATTTTTCAACTGTTGTTCTCCTATCCTCCGATCTTCACTACCCTCTTACTTGAGACTGTACTATTAGACCTATCCTGGGGCCTGCTGGAGTCTCTCTATCCATCCTCTGGCACATCCCAGCACAATAAAGATCGGTAACAAAGAGAGTTTTGAACTACGGGAGTTTTGAACTCTCTTTGTTACCGATCTTTATTGTGCTGGGTAAAATTCTTGGTACTCTCTCTCAATTTGCTACTTTTCTTTTTATGTTCCATACAGAGGAGTATTTTTTTTTACCTTAGTGAATACATTCTTCAGTTCTAAGATTTATTTTAAGTTCTTTATCGTTTTCCCTTGTTCTGGTTTCTTTTCTGCCTGTTTTGTTTTTTTATTTTTATTTTATGTTATTATTTTATTTTATTTTTATTTATTTTTAAAAAATAAATATTTTTATTTATAGCTTTTTTATTCTTTTATGGAGGTTATTCATTTATTTATCCCTTTGAAGACCCTAAAATAGTCATTTTCAGGCAGGTCTATTCTTATCATGTCAGCTGGAATGAATTCACCTACTCACTGTTGATTTAAAACTTAATGCAAGAGTCGGAACCAGATCTAAGATCAGTGTGTACAACTGAGATTGCCGTGGGACTCCCTGACCCATTAAGGAAGCCTGAAAAAAAAAATATGGCCTTTTGGGTGGTAACGATCTCCACGAGTACATGCCCCTTGTGAAGGACCTCCTCCACCCATCCCTGGAAGAGAAGAGGAAGCCGAGGAAGAAAGGCCTGGAAGAGAGCCCCAAACCCTACGCCATGGATGTGAAGTGCCATGCAGAGACAGTAGTTTTGTGTGTGGGCTGCCCCACTGTCCTTTGCCAGCCCACAGGAGGAAAAGCAAGGCTTACAGAAGGATGCTTCTTCTTAAGGAAGCAGCACGAAAGCATCCTGAATCAAGGTGAGTGGGCAATCATTCCAATAAGCACATTTTGGATAAAAAATATGCTAAGGCTTCCCCACTTGTCAGCTATGATTTCCGAAAAATTTAGAGTCCACGAAAGTACTTATTTTCTTTTTGAGCTTGGCTATGTATTTGTCCTGCTCTGTTTTTTACATCTTATCTATCATTGTCACCTGTAGAAGTAAAGAGGAACCCAGAGTGTGAACTTAATCCAACTTTGACTCGAGTCCTGCTTCTAAACATATAATTTATATGGGCAGTTCCATCTCCGTTCATGCCTTCAGTGTCTCTCCATCTCAGTAAGGTGTTCTGAGTCCTGCAACAACTTCAGAGACCGCTTGCAACAAGCAAGTGTCAGATGCGGTTCCTGAATTGTGAATTTCTATTTTACCACCCATTTTGAAAATTAGCATAATCATACGACCTATTAGCATCCCCAGCGCAGCTTTTATCTACATCTAAATGCCGTGTGAATCTTTGAGTCACAGAGATCATTTCAAGGGGTGTGACCATTATGTTGCCCTACTACCAGTGCTACGTTATTTCTAGTGCTCAGCTCTTACACTGATTTGCTTGGTTCTCCTAGGCAGAGATATTTACTGAGGACTTCGCTCCTGGTCCAGTGCTACCCTGGGGCTGGGGGGCCATTGAGTGCACAGGGCATCCACGGAGGCTCTGGCCCTCCGTGCACACTTACATGGTTACACAGAAGTGTAATAGTTGGAACAAAGAGAAAGCACAGTGGAGAGGGCGGGATGTCCTGCCGACGCCCAGGGAGCAGATCTGAGGTGATGGTCACTGCCATATCCTCTTCTTGCCATCCCCCAGGCACCTAGGTATCACTGCAACCTCTCCCCTTTACTTCCTTGGCCCCGGGGTGCTCGTGTGCACATGTGTGTGTGTGTGTGTCCGTCCCTCCTTATGCTTTGTGGCTGGAAGGTATAAACCTTGCAGACAACTGCCTTAGCTCCCCACTGTCCTGCTCCTTTTTTTTTTTTTTTTAAAGATTTTATTTATGTATTTGACAGAGATCACAAGTAGATAGAGATGCAGGCAGAGAGAGAGAGGGAAGTAGGCTCCCTGCTGAGCAGAGAGCCCGATGTGGGGCTCGATCCCAGGACCCTGAGATCATAACCTGAGCCAAAGGCAGAAGCTCAGCCCACGGAACTACCCAGGTGCCCCACTGTCCTGCTCTTAAGGAAGGACTCCTGTCCAGGGTTTAGTAGGCGGTGCTAGGAGCGCAAAACGGAGGACACTGAGAGGCAAAGGGCTCGCGGCTCCTATCAGGAGCTCAATCTGGAGTGCAGTGGCCAGTGAGGCTGAGTAGCAGGCGTCTACATTCTGATTTGTTGAGAGCCTCCAGGATCGCGCAGCAAGGCCGATGGGGGCTAGTCAGCCAGCCCACGCACACTGCGACACAGAGAATGCCACAGAGTGGAGAATGCCTGCAAAAATGTGGCCAGAAGTGGCGCGCTAGGAGAAGGAGCCCGTCACCACTCCTCGTCTGCTCCCTTGGGCGGCTGAAGGTGAGACAACTCATCCGTTCCCACCTGCACGCTTGTCCTGTTGCACGCAAGAGAGAGGAGGGAGTTTTCGCGTTTCTAAATTTTGTTTCGCATCTTGCCAATCTTGTTATGTAGGAGTTCTGAGAAGGGACTCTCCACTCGATACATATCCTTCTTATAAGGAGGCACTCTCATATTTTTATTCTGTTCTGTTTCCTTCTATCACAGTCTATTTTATTTAAAGATAGAAACCCTGCAAATTTCATGAATGGATGAATGGTTGAACAAAATACGATTTCTATCTTCTTATCTATCTAGCTATCTCCATGATGGATATTTACGGAATGGAATATTGTTTTACCTTAAAAAGGATGGAAATCCTGTCATATGCTATCCTATGGATGAAGTTTAAGGACATTACACTAAGTGAAATAGCCAGATACTGGCTATTTCAAAATACTAAAAGTAAGTATTGTATGCTGCCACTTGTTATATGAGGCACCTAAGGGTCGTCACATTTGCAGAGACAGAAAGCAGAAGGGTGGTGGCCAGGGGCTGGGGGAGAGGGGAAAGGGGAGCTATGACGGTTATGGAGTTTCAGTTTTGCAAGATAAGAAAGTTCTGGCGTTGGACGGTGGTGCTTGTTGGTGACTGTACTTAACCCGACTGAGGTGTATAAATAGCGAAGACGGTACATTTTATGTTAGGTGGTGTTTGTCCTTGTCGTTTTAACCCCACATAAAACACAATGAGGTCATTGTGACAAAGCACGGGGGGCTCTGAGGGGCCCTGCCTAAAGTGGGGTCAGTCAGGGAGGGCTCCCCAGAAGAAGTGGCATTTAAAGCCAAGACCTAAGGGGCGAATGAAGTTAACCATGGCAGGGAGTGGAGGCTCCAGACGGAAGAAGCCTCCTGACTGTGAACAGGCTAAGCCTTATCAAGTCCTATGTGGGTTCCTGCTGTCAAACGGCTTCCTGCTCTCAATCTCTTTCCACCTACACACTGATCCAGATTAATTTTCTAGAGCACTGCCTGGATCATGCCAGTCTCCCACCTTCCTGGTTAATCCTTCCAGAACATTCTTCTTTTGCCTGCTGAACAACCCCTCTGCCTGCCGCTCAAGGCCCTCTCTCCTCCCAGCCCCACCGTGGCCAGTCAGCACCCCGCTCCCCCCACCCAGGTGAACCCTCGCCCCAGACGTCCCTGCGCCACAGTCCCTGGACACACCTCTGCTCTTCTAGGTGCGCCCTCCTCTCCACCCCCACCCCCATGTCCCCGTCCCTCTTGCGCCTTCGACCCCCTCTCCACTCCCTTCCTGCAGTCTGTGGCCTGGTGTTTAGCTGTTTTTTAACTCCTCCTCCTCCTTCCCCACCTCTGCACACACCCTTCTCCAGGGAACGGAGCCTTACTCAAGGTCAGGGTCGCTGGTGCTGCTCCGTCCGAGCCCTGTCCAAGGGCCTAACAACACTTCCCGGGGCCTAACAGTCATGGTGATCCTGAGTCCCCCAAGGTCCGCAGCTCTCACCAACCCCGGGGCAGCTGCTGACCTGAGGCCGCTGTGCGCCAGGAAGCAGCCGGTTTACCCTCCGCCCTGAGTCCCGCTCCAGCACCTTCCATCTCCTCCTGACATTCTTGAGCTGAACCTCTCCTGACCAGGCCCTCCAGATGCTTAACAGGATTATCTGCCTAACAGCGCAGCCCTCCCAGGCTGGTGATTTTATCCCCCCGAAAAGCAGGGCAGGGACAAGCATGAAGGCACATTTTCCCAGAGGCCAGAGGACAGACACCCTCTGGAGCTGGGGGTGGGGGGCTGAGGGGTGCAGAGGATTCAGGGGGCCCTCCACCTTGGGCCTGCTCTCTTGAGAAGCCCAGCCAGGGGTCTGACCTGGAGCAAGGCGACCACCACAAAGCCGGGTTTTGCACCCGGGATCTCGGCGACTGGCAAAGGCTGCGGGGCTGTGGGGCGGAGAGGAGCGGCGAGGGCGGAGGGGGGAGGCACGGGGGTGGGGAAATCCACCTGGATGCCATCAGTCTTGCCAGAGTAAACAGAGCTGACAGGAGTGCTTGCCGGCAGCCTGGTACAGGTTAGGGGGGGTCACCGCAGCGGCCTGGTGACCCGCCTGCCTGAAGGTAGAGCCGCTCTGGAATCTGTCACAAAGGACAGAGCTGAAAGCTCATTCCTCGTGGAATGAACCCGTTTCCTGGCATTCCACACAACGGGGAGTGAGGATGCTTTTAAAAATGTCTTAAATGTAAATCTGAGCTGGGATCAAATACACACATTTAAAGCAAAACAAACAAAAGAGATTCACCCTCACCAACCTCAAAGCAGGATCCCTAGTCTAGATGTCACTAGCCATAAAAAAAATACCTTTCTCAGAGCTCTTTCTCAGTTTTCTGGATGCGGGAGGGTTTAGAAAGCATAGCTGGACTTAGCAGGAGAACCTACCACGTAATTATCTAGAACTCCCCATCACAACGGCAGGGCCGAACTCGAGCAAAGGTCTTTTATTAATATCCTATAATATCGGGGATGGAAACCTCTCTGTCTCTTCCTAAGAGCAAACCCTGCAAACACTCACTTCTTCTTAGTGTGACTATGAAAGTGACAGCAGTGGCATAGTTAGCATACTTCCCAGCACTCTCCCACGAGCTAGACCGAGTGGGACAGAAATTGTGGGGGGAAAAAAAAAAGTTTGAGTAACTCACAAGGAATTTTGAATCATCGGAAGCACCAGCAAGACGATTGTTAATCCCTCCCTTCAGCAGGCGGCGGGGGTGGTGGGGTGTGGGGGGCTGGTAAGTGCCTCAAACGGGCCAGAGTTTGGGATGGGGGGACCACCCAGACGCTGAAAGTCACGGCCACGGTGACTTCAGCTCGAAGACCCACACAAACGGTTTCTTTCGGAAGAAAGCCAGTCACCACCCAAACCTGCCTAAGCCCTAGCAAGATGTCCGGCTGATTTGTTTTGTGACCTTGGGCAAGTCACTTCACCAGCCCTGGTCTTGTTTCTTCACCTATAAAACAAAGATAGTAAAACCAGGGTGCCTTCGGGGTACTCCTGGCACTAATGAAGGCTTGTAAAGGGCTTTGAGATCCCCAGGATGAAAGTCTCTGCAGAACAGTAAAGCCTGATTATTACGCTTCGAACACGACATTCCCATGAAAACCCTGGTCAGGCTCTTACCCCACCTCTCCGTGAAGATTTAATAGCAGAGAGTTGTAATAAGTTCGTGAAGGACAGAGACCTCCATTACCGATACAAAATATGCTGCAGCGAACTAGTATATTAAGGCTATTATCATGAATAATTAAGGCCAGGTTCTACTCACAGATTAATGAACCAAGTGTGTGTTGTGAGCTAGTGGGTTTTCACTGTGGCTTCCTCAACCCGCTCACGTCACGAAATTTATTTATCCTCCGTGGGTCCCTCAGCTTGCGTGGATTAGCAGGTTTACCCCACCAAAGAGGCTGGCGGAGTAAACTTCTGAGGGATGCTTTCATGCCTACTGTAAGAAATAAACCCAATTAGAGGTCTCTTAGCACAGATGAAGAAGGTTCATTAATGATAATGAAGGGCTGACCTACCCTAGGCCCCTAAGTTTGTAATTAATCTTGCACAGACCTTCCAGCTTGCATATATTGAAGAATATCAAAGTCATGTACATTGCTCCGGGCTAACACACATGCACGTGGAAAGGAGAAGTGCAGGTTCATGTGCAGACATCTTGGCTGATCTCGGACAAGGAGATGCTACGTCTGATGGTGCATTCGCGTTCCAAGGTAGAGCCATAATTAGATAAAATAAAAGCCTTTAGATAACTCACAGGGCCCGAATATAAAAATCCGTAATTTCTCAATTCATTCACGACATTAAAAAAAAAAAAAATGTCCGGGGGAAGGGAGAGAATGTGGATTGTAAGAGAGATGGCCAAGAGGAATTACAGACATTCACGTGAGTGTATCGATCAGTGGAATGACTTAGGCTCTAACTGTCCCAAGATGAGTTTCAGCAAATATCCCGAGGATTCGTGTTTACACCGTGTGCTCCTTTTTCTGGAATTTCCATCTTGCCCCGTGCTTTTAAAAGTAGTGCCGCCACTGGGCACGGGTGGCTAAGTGGGATAAAGCCTCTGTCTTCGGCTCAGGTCATGATCCCAGGGTCCTAGGATCAAACCCCATTATGGGACTCTCTGCTCAGCAGGGAGCCTGCTTCCCCCACTCTCTCTCTGCCTGCCTCTCTGCCTACTTGCCATCTCTGTCAAATAAATAAAGAAAATCTTTAAAAAAAAATAATGCTGCCACTGGAATTGGCCAAGGTAAGGTAATTAGCAACACCAGGGTGCAGGGACTGTATACAGTGAGAGAGGAAAAGAGACGACTTGCTGCTGGAGATAAGGGTCACTTGTAGATTTCTGGAATGCTCTTTAAAAAGGAGAGGTGCTGGGTAACAAAAGAGAGATGCTGTGGCCGTGAGGTCCGTCTTTGCAGCTGGGAAACTCATCTGCAACTCACCTCGAAGGGCCACATACTGAAAAAAATTACTGAGGCCATTCAGGACCATTAGGTGTATAGATAAGCAGGATAAAGTAACTTTCAAGGGAACCTGGAATTCTTTTCCTGACTCGAAGCCAAGTTTTCCAAACATGCTGGGCAGTAGGCCGCCTGGATGCAAGGACTTCCACGCACTCACCCCCTCCTCTGCCTGGGAAACTCCTACTCATCTTCTAAGACGCCCATCTAAATGACTCTTGTTCTGTGAGCCTTCATCGGTGTTTGCAGGTCGAAGTCTATGATTCCCCCTTGATGCTCTCACGTACTCGGCACACAACCTCCTGGATGGTGTAGCACATCCCATGGGGAGGATGGCCCAATCCACGTCCCCCTCCAGGCGTGAGGCTTGGAGCGTGGTGGCCCTATCTTACTCACCTTTGTTGTGGATCTAACAACAGCAGTGATAGGACCAAGTGCCTGGCGCCCGAGACATGTCCATTATTTCTAAACATAAATGTTTACCAACCAGCGTGGCACCCGGCACTGACCCGTCAGAGTACATTCTGGCTGTGAACAGTCCTTAGGGTTGTTCTGGAATACAGCCCTCCCCAGGCTGCATAATAAACACTGAGTGTTTACTAAAATAAATTCAACTGCAGCTGGAGTTACCCAGTCGGGCTTTTACGGCCCCAGGGCTAGGTATCTCCATTTTCCCACCTGTAAAATGGGAGAGTAATACCTTCATGATGTTGTCGTTGCAGATCTAAGATGGGGCGTCACGTGAGAAAGTGCTTTGTGCTTAATATAGGTTGATTCTGAATGTGCCTATGGCTAAAGTCGCCATCTATTAAGGCTCTAGAAAAGTGGCCCTGAAGTCATCCTTTCAGTATATGTGCTGCCGAAGCGAGCACTCAAGTCATCCTTTTAAAAGGGATCATATCTTCCAAGTCATTAGGGATCCTTTGGGGAGTTTGGCCTGGACCCCTTTCAGGGAAGGTCAGGTTCAAGGGTCCGGGTGAGGTGGTACTTCTGTGCCCAGGTGGCCCAGCCTTGGGTCAAGGGAACTGATCTGTTTAGAGATAAGCAGTGCTGGTGGAATGCAGCCTGGTTCAGAGCTCTCTCAAGGGCAGAGTCTCTCCGATTTTGCCGCACATTAGCGTCAGCTGTTGGGCTTTTAAGACTGCCGTCCAGGCTGCACCCCAGGTGGATTAAATCAGAATCTCTACGGGTGGGACCCAGACATTGGTATTTTCTAAAGCCCCCTTGGAATATTCCAACAGGCAGCCAGGGTTGGTAGTCCAGAGCATAGCGGGTCACAGACCTCGATGCCCACAGAGGAGGCCCGGCCGGTCACGTGACCAACCTGTCATAAGACATTTGGGAGTAGTGAGGACTGTGGTTGTCTGGAAAGCACCTGTCCTAGTTGCAGATTTTCAGCTTTAAAAAAAGAGAACACACTGTTTGAGCCAAATGCAACACAGCTGTAAGCTGGACCTGGCCCACGGGACATGGGTTTGCAAACCTGGCCTGGGCGAATACTGCCAGAGGCCTCGGGGGGCTCTGAGCATTGGGGAAAGGAAGCTGGGCCTCAGGAAGGGCTGCAAAAGCCATCAGCCGGGGCTTCCCCAGGCTTCCCCCTCCATCCTGTCCCCTTCCCCCTCTATCTCCCCAGATGTGACTGTTAATTGGCTTTTATTTATTTTACATGCTTTGACATTTCAGGTGCCTCGAAAAGTGTATTTTAACACGCCGCTCCAGCAGACGTTGGATTTCATCTTGGCAGAACGTTCTTCGCACTGATTCCTGCTGACAGGCCTCGGTGGGAGTCCCCCGGGGGGATCCCCTGTGGCAAGGGAAGGAAGCAGACTGGCCAGGGTTCTGCAGGACCCCCTCTCCTCTGGCAGGGCAGACCGTCCTCGCCGCTGGGGCGTGGCCTTCCTGCAGGAGGGCTGACTTGTGCGTCGCTGCACAAGCGGGTTGGCAGTTTGATTGTGAAGCCCTAGGTCCAAGCGCCACTGTGTTCCTTTGCGTTCTCTGGATTCAGAAGTCGTTGACTAAACTGGGTGTGGCCTGGACAAGGCCGGACGCGTCCCGTCGCATCTCCCTCCCGGCCCCTCCCCACCCGTGATTAGTAAGTCCTTCCAGTCCTACACGGAGGCCCCAGCAAAGCCGTAGATCGAGGCCGGCCGGGACACAGACTGAATGAACCACACACACTTCCTGTGGCGCAAGTCGGCATTTCTTTCCAGAAATGTCCCCCCTTGCCCTGAGTGCGGTTCCTCTATAGGCTTGGCCACTGAATGCCTTCCACAAAGGAAATCCCTCAGATGAAGGGCAGTGAAGAGACAGGCCCCTAGTGATCATTGCATAAGAATAAACCAGCATCCCTGGAACCGGGAACCCATGAATGAAAAGCACCTCGCTCCTGCCCCTAGTTATCACGACTGACAGCGGACACGTTTCCTGGGGGAAAGATGAAGACAGCGTGGGATTCGTTTTTCGTTTTTCGGGGTCACTGAACACTTTTGAGCCCGGGGAACAGAGAGGAACAAGTCAGTCCCTGCCCTCAGGGAGCCCCATGCGTTCTAACAAGGGGTGTACAAAGCCGCTCTGTGGGACTGCAGGAGGAAGTGACTAACTTGGCCTTGGGGCACAGGGGATGTCTCGCAGATGCTGGGACAGGAGGGCGGGGTCTCCAAGGCACGCCCTGTTCCCAGCAGGAGCCTGACTCCAAGTTGGGGACAATGTCTGCCCTCAGGGGAGAGTTGGTTCAGGCCCGGTTTCCCAGCTCCGGCTTCCCAGACAACAGCCCTCACCTGGGAGGAGAAGGAGTCACAGGCTTCCTTTAAAGGCCGGTCCGCTGCCTCCCTCCCGCCCTCCCATCATCCGCTCTTCACCCATCCGTCTCCCCCCGTCACTTGGGGTACCGCGTACCCAGAACCTAAGAAAAGCTGGGAATGACAGCTGTGGTCGGCCAAGCCCTGTGTGCGGAGTGGATGGTGGGAGAGGTCCAATTCACCAGATGGGGGTCTTTTTTTTTTTTATAAGATTTTTGGGGCGCCTGGGTGGCTCAGTGGGTAAAAGCCTCTGCCTTCGGCTCAGGTCATGATCTCAGGGTCCTGGGATCGAGCCCCGCATCGGGCTCTCTGCTCAGCGGGGGGCCTGCTTCCTCCTCTCTCTCTGCCTGCCTCTCTGCCTACTGGTGATCTCTGTCAAATAAGTACAATCTTAAAAAAAAATAAATAAGTAAAATAAATTTTAGTTTATTTTTCTGACAAAGAGAGACACAGCCAGGGAGGGAACACAAGCCGGGGGAGTGGGAGAGAGAGAAGCAGTCTTCCTGCTGAGCAGGGAGCCTGATGTGGGGCTCAATCCCAGGACCCTGGGACCAGGACCTGAACCAAACAAAAGCAGACACTTAAGGACTGAGCCAAGGGGTGCCCCCAGATTGGGGTCTTTTATCACCAACATTGTTTAGAATCACTGGCGCACGGAGATGCTAAAAAACAGACTTTGCATCAACTCCAAGGCAAACAAATAAGCTGATAGGACCGAGTTTTGTTATTTTAAAATCCTCTAGAGACTACAGGCTCCTTTATTCCAAGCATGGTGTCCCCTGCTCCATCCCCACGTTTGTTACTGAATAAAGCAACATCCTGAAAATTCAGAAAAAACCCTGAAAATTCAAGAGCACTGTCCGTGCCTCCGAGTTTCAAAGAGGAGCTGCAGGTGTGTGACTGGCGGGCTGTGCCGGCAGGAAGGACGGCGACACAGTTTGCTAACCTGAACACGCCTGAGCAGAAGGGGCTTGGAGGATCCACCCCTCCAACAGCCCAGCGGCGGCCCATCCCTATCTTGCTCTCCAGATGGGAACCCTAGAGGCACTGGGATTGGGGAACAGGGAAGGAGATCTAGGGGGGTCCAAGGAACCCCGTGTCTTCAAGGATCAGGAGTGGCAAGAAATCTCGAGGACTACTCGGACCCTTTTGGGAGGACAGAGTGCAGCCTGAGGAGGAGGTACAGGAACTTTCCCAGAAGATAGTAGCAAGATGTTTATTTGGACCCAGAAGTTTAAAGTTATTGTTAAATAGACTCTGGAAAGTCTTATAGGACTTTATAGCCAGAGGGGCACCTGAGTGGCTCAGTCGGTTCTGTGTCTTCTTTCGGCTAGATCACGATCTCTGGGTCCTGGGATCGAGCCCTGCTGAGGGCTCCCTGCCTGGTGGGGAGTCTGCTTCTCCCTCTCCCTCTGCTCCTTTCTTGCACACACTCTCGCTCTTTTTTTCACTCAAATAAACAAAATCTTAAAAAAAAAAAAAAAACTTTATAGCCAGAAAGTTTAGATTTGAATATTATGAGCTTGGGCATGTGGCTTGCCCTCTCTGTGCCTCAGTTTCTCATTCTAAAGTGGGGATAATAGTTGGACCTAGCATATTGGGTTGCCGTGAGGAGTCAGTAAGTTAATACAGGGAACGTACCTGGGAGTAGCTATTCTCACTGGTGACGACCCCCCACCCCCACCCAGTAAGGTGTTCAAGTCTGGTGTCCTTACCTGCTCAGTGATGTGGAGTCTCTGAAGTCTCTCCCAGATAAAATATTTAGGGAAATGAAAAATTTCTCCAAGAACGTTTGCTGCTCTTCAAGAAGCACCTTCTTGAAGCTGCCAAGTCTCCTCAAAAAAACAGAGTGCCTCTGGTTAGGTTAGCAGAATTGTGCACTTTTATGCACAATGAACAGAGAATGAACAGAGGAGGTATTATTGCAGGAACAGGGCAGAAAGAGTGGGGCCCCTAGGCATCTCTGCCCCATTCTGCAGTTTGCTCCCGGTTTCCATTTCCTGTACATCAGAGTGTCATCATGGAAAATGGAGTGTCCCCCTCAATTTTACATGACATTCTTTTAGAAAGTGCAAATTGTTTCATTACAAAAGCACTGCATAGTACTTGGAGAAAAAACAGCTTGAAAAGAAAAAAAAAATCTTATTCTCATCACCCAGAGACACCTTCTGTAACCCCAGGTGTATGGCTTTCTGGATCTGTTATATTACAGACAGAGCTTAAAAACACTTGGCTCACTAGATAAATAATTTTGTGACCTGTATTTTCCACTTGACTGTGTATCGTGAGCATCTTTCCATGGCAATAAATATTAATTCTACAACATCATTTTTAATGGCTGAGGTCATCTCATTTCATTTAAATGGCCGAGGACCATCTTTCAATACAACTCTGACTGTTTCACACGCAGCTCCTTTCTGATGCTGGAAATCTTAAACAGGGTTGTTGATCAACCACCTGCTGGAAGATTGCTTGGAGGAACTCTTAACTCTTTCTTTCTTTTCCTTTTTCTTTGTTTTGTTTTGTTTTGTTTTGGTGGTGGTGGTGGTGGGGGGGGGGTGGGGCAGGGGCAGAGGGAGAGAAACAGTCTCAAGAAGGCTCCACGCCCAGCACAGAGCTGACCTGGGGATGATCTCACGACCCTGAGATCGTGACCTGAGCTGAAATCCAGAGTCAGATGCTTAACTGAGCCGCCCAGGTGCCCCTGAACTATTCCTTTAGTATAAAATCATGTCAGTGATGTCGTAGGATCCGAGGATACGAAAGGATACATCCGCTTGAAAGGTTTGAGATAAACATTGCCAGGTCGTCCCTCTCCCTTCCTGAAGTCTGCCGTCTCATCTACCAAAGATTTTTTTTTTAACTTTTTGCCAATTTTTTTGGCAAAAAAAAAAAAAGTCCCTTAGTTTAACTTCTATTTTTGATAGGTAATTAGACTGACTATTTTAAGTACATTTTCTAAGCAAGGTGTATTTCAGCTTTTAAGAACTCCCAGTTCAGGTCTTTTTTTTTTTTTTTTTTTAAGATTTATTTATTTGACAGAGACACAGTGAGAGGGAACACAAGCAGGGGGAATGGGAGAGAGAGGGGGAAGCAGGCTTCCCGCTGAGCGGAGAGCCTGATGTGGGGCTCGATCCCAGGACCCTGAGTTCATGACCTGAGCCGAAGGCAGAGGCTTAAGCGACTGAGCCCTCCCACCCCAGCACCCCCCAGTTTAGGTCTTTAATCCAGTTTCCTTAAGTGTTGGTCTTTTTCTTTTGTAATAACTTGTAAAGTCTGAAAGAGTAAGATTATTGACGCTACTGATGAGGGAGCAGGAGGCTGGCTGAGGACAAAGCAAGAGCTGGCGCCTTGCACCCCCCCCCTTTCATCCGCTCCCCTCCATATGTGTAGCATTCCTCAGGCACCCCTGACTGCCATAAAATGATAAATAGTTAACTTGCTGAGATCACAATCCTACAAGACAGGAGTCTCCCTTGGTTTGCAAATGTCCTTGAGATTACAACCAAGAAGTTACCTTATCAATAGCCCAATTTCCAGGGACACAGAACTCAGTTCCTCAAGCCTAATGTCACCCTCCCCTCCATAAAAAACCGAAGGAGGTGGAAGTAGAAGGAAAAGTAAATAAAGTTAAATTTCTTCTAAACCTAAATCTCATTAACAGGGATGCTTGATAGCAGGAATGTAACATTCCACCAGGAGACTCTCAATTGTTTTTACTTGATAGTAACTAAGCCTTCAATATTCTGATAGTATTCTTTGCCCCAATAGCCCTTCTGAACACCCCTTTGTCCTCACCTACCCAACTCCTGTGTATATAACCAACCACTCCTCACAACCCCGGGGCAGCAGCTCTTCCTGCCCACGGGTCCTGTCCCCGTGCTTTAATAAACCACCATTTTGCACCAACGACGTCTTAAGAATTCTTTCTTTAGTCGTCGGCTCCGGACCTCCTCACCCCACCGAACCTGACTTAGGTTCTGGGACTTCATCACTACTCTATTTGTTGCAAATAGGGTTTTGAAGTTTACTATTTCTCAAGTTTTTTTTTTTTTAGACACACGGAGTCAAATCTAGAATCTTTTCATTTTGAGTGTTGATCTTCACCCAAGAATACACAGAAAGCCACTTATATTCTCTTTTGGTAAGCTTTAGGGTTACATTTAAAAATTGATGTCTGGTTAATATAGCGTATAACTTGCCATTTTAAAATGTAGAATTCAGTGGTTTAGCATATTCACAAGGTCATGCAACTATCATCACTGTCTAATTCCTAAGCATTTTCATCACCCACCCACCCCCCATAGAAACCCCACACCAATACCATCCCTCTGCATTCCCCTTCTCCCAACCTTTGAACACCACTCATCTGCTTTCTGTCTCTATGGATTTGCCTATCCCAGATCTTTGATGTAAACGAAACCATACACTCTGTGGCCTTTTGCGTCTGGCTTCTTTCATTCAGCATCATGTTCCCAAGGTTCCTCTATGTTCTAGGGCGGATCAATACGTTGTTCCTTTTTTATAGTTTCCTATAAAAGAACATATAGAAACTTTTTAAAGTTTCCATTGTATGGATATACGTTTTCTTTATCCGTCCATCAGTCATTTTATTTTTATAAGACACTTTCTAGTCCTCCACGGTTCTTAAAGTGGATTCCTAGGACCTTCAGCGTTGCCCGGGAACTTGTTCAAAATGCCAATTTTCAAGTCTCACCCAGACCCATTGAATTATAACCCCTTGGGGCATGGAGTTTAGCAAACTGTGTTTTAACAAGTTTTCCAGGTCACTCTGAGGCATACTTGTTTAAGAACCACTAGTAACACCGTCATTCTTTCTTGGCTTTTCTAAGGTGTATAACTTCCTCTAGCCCAAGTCTAGTATTTAAAACACATATATCCAGGTTCTAATTTTGTGACTTATTAGTCTTGCAAAGTCTGCTTTCCTCCACACTCTTTCCTTGTTAGGGTTGGTAAGCAGCTGATATTTAAATATTTCTCCCCTCTGCTTCTCTTGTTTATAAATTCAGTCTGCGGGGTTAGATACAGATTCTACTTCTTTTTCTTCAAAATGTAGATTCTCTTCCAGAAAAAGATGTTCACAGGTGTATTTAATGGTACGTTACTGAGAAGGTCATCTATTTAAGCTGGTGTTGGGGCTCATGGTAATTGCCCTATGCACGGCTAGTCTCTTTTATACTCTGAATTGCTATAGAACACAAAAACTACAATTCCCAGCATGCCTTGCTACCCAGGGTCTTTTGTCTCCATTGCTTCACTTCTGGGAACCAGGACTCAGGATATCCAGGATTTGTCACCATGTGCCTGACCTCCTTCTGCCAGGGTGGTCCTTCTCTGTGTAGAGATGTTTCTACTGGGTGGGGTGGATGGGGCAGACATGGCCCCCAAAAGGCAGAAGGCTAGCTGCCTGATTTTCTGGTGATAATAAGGAAGCCACAGATATTTATTTCCCTTTCTTTGCTTCTGCTGGTCTGGATTTTTTTTTTAAAGATTTTATTTATTCTATTTGACAGACAGAGAGCACAAGTAAGCAGAGAGGCAGGCAGAGAGAGAGGAGGAAGCAGGCTCCCTGCTGAGTAGAGAGCTCAATGTGGGACTTGATTCCAGGACTCTGAGATCATGACCTGAGCCTAAGGCAGAGGCTTTAACCCACTGAGCCACCCAGGTGCCCCTGCTGGTCTCTGTTTTGAGGCGTGAAACCAGATCATTCCCTGAGCTTAAAAATGACAGTAAGTTTATGAAATTTTTGCTCTAACTAATTAATATCGGTTTCCCTGAGATTTTATCTTTTTCTTGGGGCAAGGGGTGTCTTAGTTTTCAGCAATGAGAATTAAAAAAAACCAAAATTCCCTGTGTCTTCATGGGCGTGTTAGTAGCCGGTTGAGAGATTGTTGGGTGTGATGGCCACACACCAGTGTGAAATGGACCAGCACATTCACTGCAGGGCCTGAGTCTCTGGAGAGTCTCTGTACCTCAGGTTTAAGAAATCACAGTTGAGGTGGGCATGTGGCTGGCTCAGTTGGTAGAGCATGTGACTCTTGATCTCAGGGTCATGAGTTCAAGTCCCACATTGGGCATGGAGCCTACTTGAAAAAAAAAAAAAAGATTAAAGAAATCATAGTCAGTGTGAAAAGGAAAGAGACAATACAACATGAAAAGAGATCTTTGGACTCCCAGAATCCCATTGGCAAGAAGCACATAAAATCGTGCAGCTGCAAACCTAGGTCACCTTTCCTGGAAAAGGAAGACAGAGTCGGAGGTCGAACCAAGAGCCATGAGAATCACTCCCGAGCAGATGCAGGACTGAATCCTAGTCAGGGAACTTCCAACATCTGTCCAGTTGCATTTCAGGACTGCTACTGGGCAATGGCTTTGGGGTGACTACTCTTTTACCCCCTTTTCAACAGGTGCATCTATGGTGGCTGCCCTGTGCCCGTACCATCACTGCATGTTGGGTGTGTGTGTTGGGAGGGGATGGTGCAGATAACTGGGATCTTTAGCTTATAGTGAGAGAAAGTGTTTTCAAGGACTATTCCTGAAGAGCTTCATCTGCCCCCGAACTTGATTCAGCGAATGAGATCTGGGATTTGAGCTGATGCTCACATGGGGGAGAATTCTGGTGGTCTTGGAAGGCAATAACTGTCTTTTACATATGGGAAGAATGTAAATACTTTGTGCTTTGGAGATGGACGTTGATGGTTTTAAAAACATATCCACAAATTCTTTGATATTTCTCTTTCAAGGGGTGGACATTAATTCCCCTCCCTTTGAGTGTGGGCTGGACTTCATGACTCGTTTCTGATGACTAGAATATGGTAGGAGAGACAACGTGGGACTTCTGAGATTAAGGGATAAAAAACACTGAGGCTGTTCCTTCCACTCTTTCTCTCTTGCTCTGGGGGATGCCAGCCGCTATATTGTGAGGACACTCAAGCAGTCCTACAGAGAGATCCACATGGTGAGAACTCGGGCCTCCTTCCCACAGGCATGTCATCAGGTCATTCTGGGGCTGGAGACCACAGACCCAGACTGCAGCTCCTGCCTACATCTTGCTTGAAACCTCATGAGAGACTCTGAGTAGGACTTCTTGGCTAAGTTGTTCCTTGATTCCTGACCAGTGGAAGCTCCACGATGATGAACGGTTGCTCTGTGAAACCACTGTGTTTTGGGGTAGTTTGTTACACAGCAGCAGAGAACTAATACACAGGTGTCCGGTCATTGCGGCAGAGCTTGAACCCTGATACTTTTTGTTTATTTATTTATTTTTAGAGAGCGGGGGTGGGGTGGGGTGGGAGGGAGAGACTCTCAAGCAGGCTGCACGCCCAGCATGGACCCTGACGTGACGCTTGATCTCACGACCCTGAGATCATGACCTCAGTCAAAATCAAGAGTTAGACACTCAACTGACTAAGCCACCCAGATGCCCCTTTTGTTCCTTGACATGGAAAGAAGGATCCAGGCCAAAGTCTCTCCAGAAACAGTGCATGTGGCAGAGCTATGCCCAGAGAGAGGTACCTGTGTCATAGCTGAAGCAGGCAATAAATCGTTATAGACTGAAAACTTGTACAGTCAGCACCCGAATCAAGAGACCAGTTTACCAGAACTTCCCCTCGTGTTCCCCTCCAGTCCTTACGCTTCTAAGGGAAGTCACTACCTTGACCTCCAACAGCAAACACTAGTGTTGCCTTTTGTTGAACTTTACCTAAAGGAGATTATACTCTTTTGTGTCTGGTGTCTTTTACTCAACATTGTGTTAATGACATTTAGCCAAATTGTTGCCTGTAATGGTAGATTGTTATTGTCATTGCCCTGTGATATTCTGTTGTGTGAAATCTGACAATTTATTATCCGTTCTGCTAGGGACAGGCATCTGGATGGTTTCCAGCTTTGGGCTATTATAAATGGTCCAACTAGGAATCCACAAAGATAAGTTTTATGATATACATGCATAATGATTGACAAGTGAACGTGCAGATGACTTTCCATAGCTTGATTTTTGGACACGCGAAAGAGGAAACGAAAGGTGGTAATCATCGAAATCCGGGTTCCCAAAAGCTAATCCGAATCACTTCTGAATCACGAAAGGGTTCCCATTGGAACCTTTCGTTCTTGCATATTCACTGCCTGCCTGCCATGTGTAACGCTCTTGAAAATATGGTATGTCAATTATACCGTAATTAAAAAAAATATCTCGGGGAGAGGCTGGTTCTGTTCTCCGGGAGTTTTCTAGAGAGCGCAGTTTTCTAGAGAGCTCTCCACGGGGCTGGAGAGCAGGGTAGAATTCTGCAGAAGCCGCGGAGACACTTTAATGAAGCGAGTCAGGGACATTCAGGGGGGCTTTGTGGAATGTGGGTCTCAGATAACAGACACAATTAGGTACTCAAAGTTGGGGCTGGGGTGGATAAAAGGACATCTTAGGAGGAGGAAACGGGAGGAGGAGAGTCGCAGAAGTTGACGTGACTTGTAGATAACCCACCTCATTAAAAATGATTTGAGGAAGCTCAGGGGTGGGAAATGCATCTTCACTCCAGCATCCCCGTTGTTAAAATGCACGCAGAGCAATTTTTCTTTTTCTCTTGCAAGGAAACCTCACTTCAGATGCCGTCTTTCTTCTGAACCTAAGCTTATTTTATCAAAGATGAGTATGTCAGAAATAGAGGCTTAGTTTAAGTTCAAAGATGCCAAGTTCAGCCATTCACCATGGAACAGCTCTTGCATGTAAGTCACAGTGTAAGTCACTGTCCCGCTCCCCCGGGGACGTGGGTGGACGAGGGATGACTCCAGACAGAGCAGTCCCCGGCCATCCTAATAATACAGCAGTCCCCACGGTGCGGCTGTGAAATGATTAAGCAGCACATTCCTAGAGAGGCCTTGCTACAGGAAGCTCGCTGAAGCTGATGATCTCTGCATGGTGGGGGAGATATTTTCAAGTTGTTCTCAGCCTGGAAATTGCTGCCTTCACCAAAAACCACCCCTTGACCATGGTGGTGGTCAGGGAGGCAGACTGCTGAAGGGAAGGAACTTCTAAGCCGTGGCCCTGATAGGGCCGCACAAGGGGCCTTTGCGGGACTGTGTGCGCACGGTCTGTGCAGTAGCTAGCCAGCCAGCTACCCAGTGCTATATCGATGTGCTTCTAGTGTACACTCTGAGCTGCTCTCCAACATGGGGCATTTGCATTATAGGAACACACACACACCTGCTGATTCTTCTGGAAGCTGCAACAAATTCAGGGCTCAGTAGTAGGAGGTGCCTGGATGAGACCAGCCCAGTCAAAGAAAAGACTCAACACAGAAATTCTTCCTGCTATCTTGAAGGTCTTGAAAAAGCCTTCTCGGAACATTGCCGGACAAAGAGGACTGCAGCCCGGGGACCAGAGCCCGTTGTACAAACTGGATGCCCACAAGGGTTGCTCGGTCTGACCAGGAGAGCCCCACGATGTGGTAACAAAGAAGCTCCCCCACCCCCGGGGTGTTCTGTCCCGCGATGTGTTTAGTTCTGCCAAAAACACCAGCTCCCCAAGCACCGGGAGTCTGTGTGACGTCGCTACGCGGAGAGTCGGCCTCCACAGACAGTGAACTTGGCCACGAAGAAGGAAAAGTCCACTCTTCTGCCATGGAAACACATCCTACCTCCCTCCTCCCTGGGGTTCTCAAAGTTATCTGCCAAGTCCCACCTTGTCCAAGTCCCCCCGTGAGCGCAGATGCAGTGACCCTTCGGATGTGCCCTTTGCCCCAGGCGCTCACGGAAGGAACCTCTTCTCCAGGGCATCTTTAAGGGCTGCCTGGCGTCAGCACAGCCAGATACCCAGGGCCCTCGGGGAGCCTAAGGAAATTCAGCTTCTCGATCTGCAGTTAGAGAAGCTAAGGGATGCGTTCATTCAAAACCCTACATCGCTGGCAGCCATGTGCCCAGCAGGCTTCCCCCTGGCCCTGCTCTCAGCAAAACAGCTCTGCCCACATCGTGCAGACGGGGAATGGACAGCAGGGATGCTGCGGCCCGTCCAGGTCCCACGGACGGTCAGTGTCGGACCCTGGCAAAAACAGCTCTTGTTCTGGACTCTTCCATTAGCTTTCTTGTGCCTAGCGTCCCCTTCTCCTGCCCCCCTCTAAATGTAACTGGAAATCCTTCCAAGTGGGTGCCTTCAAATCTAAGCATAAAAGTAGAGTGTTGACGAGCTGAACCCTCCAGAAAAGGTGTGCCCGTGCTGCTGAGGCCAGTGTCCCTCTGGGCAGGGGCTCGTGGTGACGGCTGTTCCTGAGAGAGGGCAGCTGGACAGGCAGGTCCACCGAGGACAGTCGCAGAAGGGAGACGCCGGGCACCAGAACACTCAGCAGGGTTTAATCCCGTCTCCCGCGGCCCTTTCTCTTGGTATTTCCTGAGGACAGTGTGAGGCCTGCAGGGACTAGCTCTGGGTCTGACTAAG
This sequence comes from Mustela lutreola, assembly GCF_030435805.1. NCBI lineage: Eukaryota > Metazoa > Chordata > Mammalia > Carnivora > Mustelidae > Mustela > Mustela lutreola. The sequence continues at coordinate 6,513,235 of NC_081296.1, read as the reverse complement.
CGTTTTCTCCTCGAGCAAGCTCCAACGTGGGCCTCATTCCTGGACGGGAGTAAGACCCGGCAGAGGCGCCTCAAGGAGGAGAGCCGAGGCTCTGGGCCCGAGGCCTGGGTGTCCTTCAGCGCAGGGGGAGAGCCTGAAGGCGTGTGGCTGTGCTTTGACAGGTGTAGGAGCTCAGCCTCGAGGCCCCTTAGGAAGCGAGACCAAGCTGAGAAGTGTCCCCCATGGCCAAAGACAAAGTTTCCCTCCAGGACCATTTCCTCCTCAATCGTGAGACATTGGCTCTGGGAGGACCCCCACGAACCGTGACATGGGAGGGGCCCCAAATCCCTTAATCTGGGCCTCAACTCGGGTCTGCTGTGCAAATTTGGGGCCATTTTCCAAAATTGCAGTCCTTTTCGTCTGCTGTGTGTTTGTGAAGCAGCAAGACCCCCAAATCAAAATGCCTTTCCTACTGCTCTCTGGTGATAGAGACCAGAACAGTGGGGATGTGCACTGGGGGGGCTGCTGACAACGAGGGGAAGCCTGGGAGCCTTCTGGAAAGCTGGTGGTGTCCTAACCCCTTGTTCTGGGTTGGGGCACTGAGGGGTTTGTGCATGTGTGAAAACTAAACGGTTACCAAGGTGTGCACTTAAAGATTTGTGCATTTTACTCAACACAAATTATGCCTTCATGTGAAAGAAAAGTTAGAATTTTAAACGCCCTTTTCCTGGCTTCTATAAACCAGTAGTTTGGGCAGGGGGACTTTGATTTCCAGAAGCTCCAACAGACGTAACATATATATTTCAAGCCATCTCTGGGCCCCGTTCCTCCGGAGCCTTCTGTGCCCCAGAGCTCTTACCTCACAGAACATGACCGGCTTTCAAGGGTCAGAGACGAATCTTCTCCATCTGTCATTCTTGTCCGTGGCAAATGTGGACATGTCATTCGGAATGTAGCACGGAGGCCCTGATGAAATTGGAAAAGCATGTGGAGATAAAAATCATTCTGGGATGAATCCAGACGCTTCCTGCCACTCTCCAGATGTCACAGGGCTGGCAGCCACCCTCCCGGGGGAAGTGATTCAGCCAGCCCCGGCCAGATGTGTAGGAAGCCGCCTTGGACCCACAGGCCGACACCGTCCTGATTGTGCGCAGCAGATGCTTGCTGTCAAGAGTGAAAAATGCAGGAGGGGCACAAGCCCACCGGCAGCCTGCAGCGGGAGGCACTGACCCGTCCAGTCGGCAGACGTGTGTCACTGCCACGCAGGCCGAGGCTAGTTGAGCAGCCACAGAGCCCGGTGACCTCATGCACACACTCAGCCCTTCCTGGGAACCTTGCACTGCAGGTATCCCGCCATGGGCTGCGTGTCTGCGCCGTGCCGAGCCTGCCTGCCACGTCTGCCCTTGAGTGGCGCGAAGGGGCAGGAACCCTCCTTCCCGGCCCCCGGCCGAGCAGTGTGCAGGTGCCGGATGCAGACTTCGCGCTCCGTGTCACTTTGAGTCCTCTTAAATGCAGCTGCATGGGGTCGTTTGGGGAACCATGTCTCGTTCCCAGGGTCTCTCTCTCTCTCCTGGTCGGGCTTCCCAGGACCCCAGGCAGCCTGCAGCTGTGTCCCCCTCCCCTATATACCCCTTCCAGGACTCCCAACTGCGCCCCCCACACCGTGTATAGAGCGCCCCGAGTGTGGATTTGCTCCAAATGCTCTGGACTCCCTGAGAAAAGCCTTTGCAGGAATCCCGCCTGCTCCCATGAACAACAGGGAAAGGTGAATTGTACTTGCTCACGGGCACACGTGTGCACGCGCGTACACACGTGTTTCTAGGAGAAGAAACCGCCAGCCGTGGGTGATGTCCCTTGGCAAGAGCCAGACATGAGGCAGGGACAGAGACAACGGTAGATGAAGCCGGAAGACCTCGCAGGAAGGCCTCTGTGTGCCCACGGTCCGTCCGCTGGCCAACAGCAGCCGACACTGCTCTGAAGCAGAAATCGTGGTATGCGGTTCTCGTGGGCGAGTAGGGCTGGGCAGATGGAGAACATTTCTCAATGTTTGTTCCCAGGCCTTGGAGAGCTCTGCCCCCCACCCCCACCCCCGCCCCAGTGCTTTTTCCTGCAGACCTCCCGGCCTCTGAGGAATTCACGGATGGCGCGGGAAGGACTCCTTCTCCCGGGGCGTCCGCAGACTCAGAGGCTGTCATTTTTGGCAAAGGTGTGCACCTGTTCTCTTTCCACCCAGACACCAGGAAAGCCAAAATGACTTCAATCATCACTCCAACTCATCAAAAAACTATTGCCTTCCTGTCCACACAGAGATCTCCCTTTATAATCCTGGCTCGGGTTGCCTCCAACCTGATCCCCGGAATGGCAAGCCCAGAGGGGTTCCGCCTTCGCCTGGAACCTCCCCCCTTCCCTGAGGTGTGAGCGGTACACACTTGGACTGTGCAGACAGACCTATCTGCCAGTCCCTATGTCAGTACCAAGCACGAAGAGCAGTTGCTAAAAAGTTGGCTGAACATCGCATCTGCGGGGCGGGTCCCCTCCCCTCGCACAGAGAATTCTCGGCGAAAGCAGCAGTTGTGATAATACATACCTGGGGCTCATCACCAGTCATCCCCTTGGCTGCAGAATCTGTTTTTGTGCTCAGGCTGCAGTACGGGTCTGCCGAAGGCTGTGGGAATCCAACGTGCTTTAGATAAACTCAGTGTTCTTCCCCTTAAAGACCTGACTCGGGCAGAAGTCGACGTGGGCCGGTCTCCGTTGTGCTCCCGGCTCTGACTCGGACATCAAGAAGGCCCCCGAGTCTTTCCCGGGGAGGCCCAAGTGTCTTTGGCTGCCAGTGAGCTGCAGGAGGGGACGAGCCTTCCCTGTCCCACCACCCGCCCTCGTGCTCCCAGCTTGCTGCCTCCCCCTGACATCTGACCTCCCAAAGAGCTTCTTCCCAGCATGGGTTTTTGGGCCCCCTCCCCAAAAGACCAAAAGAGGTGCCTGCCACGTGAGTGTCTCAGACTGTTGGGCGGACATGGCTCAGAAGGTTCACTGTCTTTAGGGAAAAGGACTAGAGAGGTAAGTATAAGGCCGGAAATTATGGGGGACAGTCAGTGCCTGAGAAAGAATCCCGTCCCTAGAAGGTGAATGTTCCAAGGGCAGGGGTTTGTCTGTTCCTCCAGCATCTGGAACGGCGTTGGGACAGCATGGGAAGCCACAAGCATTTGTGGAATGAATGAGGCGAATCGAGGGCTCTAGATATTCTGCGAGGTAGTTCTCTTAAAGACGGCAAACGAACGAGCAGGTGCACACACACACGTATCCAGAAAAACCCCAAAGGAAAAACCCTCAAAGCATTAACTCGTGATTTTCCGAGGAAATGGTAAAGAAGGTCTGCTTGGGTTCACGTGTTCACTCGGCACACATTTCTCGCACCGGTTCCTGTGCCAAGCCCTGGGCCCGGGACGTGTGGGGCTGGAGCCAAAGGGAGACCGCGAGCCCCCTGCCCGCTGGCTGGCGGACGGGGCCCGAGGCTCACCCGCACCGGGTGCTGAGTGCTCTCCGGGGCTGGAGACGGGCTCAGGAGCCGGGGAGGGAGTGACTAACTTCTGACTTTGCCTGGGGGCCCCGGGGAAGGCTGGGACTTGAAGCCTCAACAGGAGTTCACATGCCTGGCAAGGGGCAGAGGGAGGGAAGGAGTCCAAATTCTCCTCTTGGACCGTGGTTCCATCAGATTACACATTTACCATAGTTGCTGACAAGGAGCCAAACGGACAAGCAAAAGTTGGCTCTTCTGGCCTGTTCCCTCTTCTCCCGAGAGAGATACTAATGAACAGCAGTGGCCAAAAAGCAGGGGACGGTCAGGAAGACACGGGAGCGAGGGTCCCCTGGAGACCCACCCCCTCGGTATCTGATATCAGCGATGCCAGCCTGAGGTCTGAGAGCCCCATGGCTTTCCCCATCAGGCTGCACCCTCCAAGGCCCCAGCAGCGACGTCCACGTGCTTATCGCCCTGCGGAGCGCCAGCCACTGGGGGGGTGCTGAACCAGGGGGACCACGATAGACACGCAGTCCTGAGACAAAGGGTGCTCTTAGCCGAGTGGGTGCTCCTGAAAACCTCCTGCCCGTTAATTGCCAGGGAGTAGACTATGCCAAGGTATCTTAATTCAAATCTTACCTCACCGTCCTAGGGACCTTTTGTTGCTGTAAGTAAGGATGGTCCTCGGTTCCAAGAAGAAAATTAAAGGCTGCTCCTGAGATGAGCACAGTCATTTGGATGAAAGAAAACACATGGTTGTGTTGAGAGATCAGATCTCGACAAGACGGGGCACTACCTCCTGCCCAGAGAGGATCGGGCCCCAGGACGCGAAACTGGAATTCACGTGAGAATCCTTCGCCCCTGTTCTAGCACCTCTAGCTGGCGATCTCCACGCTCATCACAGGAGCTAATTAGTTCTTGTCGCCACTGCCGCACGCGCGCAGGGTACGTGCCCATTTTCCTGATGGAAAAACTGACAAGGAGCACACGGGCAGGAAAGACGTTCTTGGAGGGAAAAGATACTCCATCTGCTTCGCCGTGGTCGCCTCGGGAGACCTGTCCGTGTTCCTTTTGCCCCGGGGGCTCTGTTTGCTGCTGAGCCCAGAGGCTCTACCCTCCAGGGTGTGGTTCTGCCATCCGTCCCCAACTTTGGAATAAACGTGGCAAAGTACTAGGCTGGAAGGGAACTGCTCACCAGAGCACCGCCTTTGGAAAATAATGCACTCGTCTGGGGCCTGCCCTCTGGAGCCAGCATCCACGGTTTGAACCCCGGGTCTTGCACTTACCAGCTGTGTGACCTTGGTAAGTTTCTCCAGGAGGAGATTAGGCCCTGGTTCCCTCAGCTGTGACCCAGCCTTGATGGCCATAATAACCCCTTTCTCCTAAGATCCAAGGGGCTTCCCTGAGTATTTGTGAAGGTTTTGCGACAACACTTCACCCCCAGTGAAAGCAAAACATTAGGCTGGCCCATACAGAGCTTTGCGCGTTTGACTGCATTCCAGCTACCACAACGGTGGGTTCGTACGGCAGCTCGTTCTAATCTGTTTAACGATAAAGAAAGGGTTTTATTTAAAGATCATTTGCAGAATTACCACCTTTATCATATTTTCGTATCTTACTGTTATTCTCTTAGTTACTGGCACTTAGTTTATTACTTTATTACTGTACTTAGAATACTGGTTTGTAATATGCTTGTTTTTTGTTCACTCACTTACTTATATACACTTTAAAAGCAATGTGTAACTCCTCCCCCCCCTTTTTAAAAAATCAATAATCACGTATCCCAGGATGGTGTTAGGTCCCATGTCCCTGAATTGGTAAAGCAAACGCAGCAGATAGGGAAGGAAGATGTCAAGGGGCCTGCCTTTTCGGCCGGAGAACCGTGGCCTAGGGCTGCTGGGGAAACCTCTTTGGCAGAAAGGGTGAGTGTCAGCCCCTCCTCCCCCTGCCCCCTACCCCCCCAACACTAGCTCTAAGGACTGGAGGGGCACAGACCTGGCCTGTCGGTGGGGGAGATATGCACCAGGATGCTGGGAGCTGGGCAGGAAGATACAGGCCCGGCGTCGTGAGGGACCATCGATGCTGATGGGAGATTCCCAGGAGGGAGCCCTCCCCTGGGGCCTCCTGAAGGCACCGCCCGCCCTCATCCTGGCCACGTAGGGCACGACGTTATCGCTGGGTCAGAGGAACGTCCCCCTTGCCGGCCCACGTGTGGGGTGTCCACAGTCAGCTGTGGGATGACAGCTGTCTTCTAGGGCCTCCTCTAGGCCCCAGCGCTGGCCTCACTGTGGAGAGATGGCAGGAGAAGGAAGGAGAATGAGGGAGACCACCTAGAGCCGCATCAGACAAAACCACAGGTCTAGCCTTGCCTCGGGGAGAGCAGGAGAGGAACTCTGAACTGGGTATAATAATAGCAAAACTTACATAATGCTTACTGGGCGCACTTGGCACTCTCCTAGTGCTTTAATCGCAGCAACCTTACCCCTGTGAGGTAAGCCCCGTCATTATCCCCATTTAACAGATGACAAGGCTAGGGGCACAGAGAGGTTAAGTAACTTGCCCCCGGCTCTCAGCTAGTGAGTGCAGAGCTGGAGTCCCAACCCAGGCCGCTGCCTCCAGGATCTTTCATTTTTCGGTGAACAGAACAGAGTCTTAAAAAATTGAAAGAAGTCTGTTCAAAGCAACAACAGAGAGGATGAACCGAAGAGAGAGCCGAGATGTTACAGAACCAGAAGGACATCCCAGCGACCGTGCTGCTGCTGCCCACCAGGAAGACGGGGTTTGACACAACATGCCTAATGACAAGTTTTTGGTAAATAAAACAATTCCGTGTTTACCTACCCCAGTGAGTCGAGATCCCCTGATAAACCGCCTCCCCACAGCCTTCTTTGTTCCTTCCTGCAAGCCTGCAGGGCAGGCACCGTCAGCATTCTCGTCTTACAGACAAGGAAACCGGGGTTCAGAGAGGTTCAGCGAGTTCCCAGGGTCACCCAGCTCCAAGGCGGGTGTTTGAAACTCGTCCTTATTGGTTTTAGAACCTGGGCTTTCAATGCCTTTGGTGCTGCGGGGGACACTGAGCTGAAGTCAACGCGGGAGGGAGAGAGTAGAACCTTCTACCAGAATGGGACGGAGCCCGGTGGGAAGAGCCAGGAGGCGGGGGGTGGGGGGGGAGTGCCACACGGGACATTTCGGTGGACGTGCTTGCGGAAAGCAAAGTCATATGAAGTGGGTAGAGGAGGAAGGTAGTTACAACTACGAGCTCTGCCCATGTAACCAGCTCCAGGAATGAGGATTTCTTTCGTATTTTGTTATGAATATGATTGTGGATGTGCATCATGTAACACGAGGTGGCTGTAGTGACTTTATAGGATAGTATTTAAGTATTAAATTTTGTTTCCCAGCCTTATGGAGCTATAACTGACATATAACATTGTATAAGTATTTCTACCTTCCTATCACAGTATTTAAGATATGAGATCTCGAGGACAAGAGTAAAAATCATCCAAGGAGTTTGCACCCTCTCCGGGGGAAAGGTTTGTGTGTTTTCGATTGTGCGACAGGTGGTTGTGTCGTGTGTCATCTCTTTATTCAGAGATCAAGTGTGGTTTAATGAGATGTGTATGGGTGCCATGATGACAAGGGGTGGACTTGTGGTAGTTAATTTTGTGTGCCAATTAGTGTGGGCCAAGTGTCCTGGTGTGTGGCCACACATTATTCTGGATGGTTCTGTGAGAATGCTTTTGGATGAGATTAACGGTTACATCAGTGGGCTTTGAGTAAAATGTTATTTCCCTCCACAAGGTAGGTGGACCTCATCTAATCAGTTGAAGGCCTCCAGAGAAGAAAGGCCAGCCTCCCCTGAGCCCGAAGGAATTCTGCCAGCAGATGGACTTTTGAAGTTGAACTGCAACTTTGCATTGTCTTTGGGTCTGATTTTGGACTTGTCAGCCTCCATAACTGTGAACCAGTTCCCTAAAATCTCTCTATATATACACAAGCGCACACGCACACGTGTGCGTGCACACACACACACACATCTTCTGTTTCTTTGGAGAACGCTGACTTATACAGCTACCCCTCAGACCATGGGGCAAGCGGATCCTCCCCTCACCTACTGGACTCCACATTCTCAAATAGATAAATGGGGGGTGGTGGGGGTCTTTAGAGCTACCCAATGACATTCATGCATGGCACGGTATATACCCACATTTAAACATAAGGAAGCAGGGCCTTATTTCCACACCCCCGATCTGTCCAGCTAAGTCCCAACAAGGTACCTTTGGGCGCCCCTTCTCCCTGGGGCCAGCCCTAGTGACTGAGTCCTTGCTGTTCCCTCCACGAACAGAGGATGTGCCCTGATGTTCAGCCCAGCTAGACCCCTCACTCAGAGATCACCTGGACCATCACTGTCTATTCTCAGATGGGAAAGCTGAGGCCCCAAAGAGGAAGAGACTCACCCAAGGTCATAAGTCAATTACATGTAGAGCTCAGTGAATTACGCATTGGAACTAAAACCGTGTGGCTGGGTTCCTGCTCTAGGGCCCTCATTATGGGCCACCAGCCCGTTCATCTATTTCTTCTCCGTTTCCAGAGTTGTTTCCCTCGGGACAGGGCCCCTACGGAGTGGGATGGGAGCTAGTCCAGCCCTTTGTGCTCAAAGAGGCTGAGATTTTAAAATAATCAAGGTTTTACTGATCTAAAACGCTTCACTGTCTCGGCAAGGTAAACACTTAGATCAACAGTGTGATAATGGGTTGTAATTCATAATGTCACAAGGTGGTTAACAAGAATCTGGAAACATAATCCATGACAAGTGCTCTTTAAATGGCTGTAAATCTAAACCTGGTTTCCTTTTGTGTTCCAACTGCAGAGGTGTTCAAAATTAGGCAAATAGCACAGAAAAGATTTAATGCCATTTGGGCTATCACCAGAAATAGAGACAAAAAATTAAAAGGTTGTACTGCCAGTTTAATTGATGACTGTGAAAGTTTGGGTTCTACTGTCTCTTAAATATCTTCAGGCGTAGCCACCTTAAAGGTGAGGTCCAGGTAACATGTTCTCTTGAGCTTCTCAGGCTCCCATATTGAATAATCCTGGGGATTTCCTATTTTCCTTATTACCTAACCCACAAAATTCGAAGTTTACCGGACATTGTGAGCTGTGACAATTGTAATGAGTATTTTATCAAATCAAAGTTGATTGAGAGCTATCCTTGTTGAGAATTTTCTTTCATGCCTGTGGGAACTGTAGTGATGTACCCTTTATCGTTCCTGATATCGGCCATTTGTGCCTTTTCCCTTTTCTTCCCGATTAACATTGCCAAGTTTTATTGTTCTTTGTACAGACTCAACTTGGGGCTCAACTGACCCTCTCAACTGTCTTTCAGCTCTTTATTTCACTAGTTCCTGCTCTTATCTGAATTCTTTCCTTAATTTAGCTCTTTCTCCAACTTCCCAAGATAAACACTCAAATAATTGACCTCATGCTCTCCTAATATATGCATTTAAAGCCATAAATTCCCTTCTAAACCTAGCATTAGCTGCAGCCCACACACGGAGATATTAGATATCACTTAGCATATACTTTGAAATATTTTACAATTTCTCTTGTGATTTCTTCTTTGGCCTAGGGGCCAAATAAGCAGGTACACTGGCAATTTTTATAGGAAACTACGTTTTGGAACAAGAATGGAAAGCAGCTCAGCTTAGGGAGATAGCCATTACAGTTAGGACTGCATAAGCTGATCAAATATCTTTATGAAGTGGTGTTGAAATTGCGGGTAATTAATTGCTTTTCCTGGTTACCATTGGTTATAGAATGAGTACAGTTGGGGAGGAGGACCCCAAAGTAAAAAATCTCACCGAACACATTATCAGTTAACCACACCTGTGATTTGGGTTCTAGGTTGAACGACATAAAGACGGTACTTTTATCCACCCCTGGATCAGCTTCCTTCTAATCTTTTAAATTTCATATTCTCCTATTTTTTCAAAGAGATAAAAATTCTCTGAAGAAAATTTCTGCTTCCAGCAATGACAGACTAGCTCATTGCCAACTGGTCTTCCTACTGACATCACCCGGATAAATATTCAGAAGATACAGCCTCTTGAAGTCACCCAAGAGCTATGCAGACCGCCAATCTGAGGGGCCAACGTCCTGGCAAGAAGGGGTCCGTATTTTCAAAATTGAATCTATCGTAAGTACTTTCAAATGGCTTTCTTTTAAAATGCGTGCGATTTTATTTCCCCAGGTTGATTTTTTTTTTTCCTTTTTTTGGTCCTTCACATAGTGAAGGAAAATCCATCAAAATGTTTCCCTCATGACCTCTTTGAGTACCTTTTGCTGGCCCCTTGCATTTGCTGAGGATGTATTTTAGAACCGCACCCCCCCCCGCCATATTGAGAAACTCTATGGGTATTACTTGGTGTAGTAAGAAAGAGGCAGGTGCACAGATGATATGAGAATGGAGTCATGCCCTTGCCACGGAGAAACTTGCCTTCTGGGTGGGGGGTGATGAGTGTTCTCTGCACACAGCTCCTCATGTCAATCTAATTGTGATGAGGCGTGGAACAGAGGCATCAAGAAAGTGTCTGGGAAGCAGCAGGAAGAATTAGGGGAAAGCAAGGTAAGTGCTGCTTCCTAATAGGGTCCTTCAGACTTGGGGGGATCAGGGCAGACTTTGCTGAGAAGTTGAGCAGAGTAGGAAGGAGCAGTAGAGAAAGAGTAGAAGGAATTCTAGGCAGAGGGTCAAGTGCATGCCAAGACCCGGAAGCCTGGGAGCTGATGTCGAAGTCCGGGGACGGTAAGCTGGTAAGTGAGGCGCGTTTTGAGAGTGGGGGCCATGCGGCGTCAAGGTGGCCACAGTGGTAGGCTCAAGTCTCTCTTGCTTCTTCACCCAGTCAAAGTTCCTCTCCTCCAGGTGCTGACATCAGCAAGGATTGACCGCCATCAGGTTGGACTCCAAGGGCTTTTGAATAGGCATCCAGGCTAATCTACCTGGGGCACGGCAGACAGACACTGTCCTGGGCAGGGATCTTCTGCGCCTGTTCCAGACCACCGTCTCCTGCTCTCTGGGGGAAAACCTTTCCTATCCCTTCCTTTCTTTGGCAATTTGGACCCGGTGAAAATAAACATATATTGCTTAAGTTGGCACCTAGAGCCACAACATTTTCATCAGCCGGTTAATGAGAATTTCTGAATAACTCTTTATTAAGAGAACCAGAAGTCACTATGAGCTCAGATCAGTGTTTTCGAGTTGCACGCAGCTGTTTCAAGAACTCAAATATCCTACGTACGCCATAATGCTGGACGGCGTGGTCGTAGAGAAGTCATTTGATCACTGTCGTCAACTCCAAGTTAGAATTATGACAGGGGAATGAGCTTTGTTTATTTGTTCTTAATGGAGAAAAATGGAAAAGAAAGAACCACCACATTTTTCACCCTAGTGATGAACTTCGTCGTTCTTCGTTCTTGCTTCTCTCCTGCGGTCATTTCGCCACAGGTGTCCCTAGCCTTCCTTCGTGCACACATCACTGGCTGACCTGCAGAGCTTTCCAGCAGACCCACAATTTGGCCCCCGTTTCTTCACAACTGTATCCCCAAAGATCACGGTCGATGGATGGTAGGTGTTGGGGAGGTGAGAGCTATGTGCTACTCACCCCAGCATCACCTCTGGATTCTCTTTATCGTCTTGGACATGGGAAACCTTACGCTTAGAACACGGGTCTCCAGCGCTGTGGCCCCGGTCTGGCCCCATTGACAGGGTCATTATCCTTCTCCCTCTCTGATGACAGACGAGTATCTTAACATTCACCTAACAGAACCGTCGATGGCAAAATAGCCAGGCTGGGGATTTCTCTACCAGCAAGGAACCACCTGCCTAGCAATCTTTTCCAAATCGGAGGAGAATAATTCTAAAAAAGAACACAAAGAAACCAGCCCTCTTTACCAAAATAGTCCTAGCTGTGGGATTCCCTGGGGAAAAAAAAAAAAAAAATTTTTTTTTTTAAGTGTAAGTGATGGGAAAGAGATGGCTCTGAATTGGCCGCAGCTTCCTGGCACAGAAGGCTTTCCTTTATAAAGCTTCCGTTTGAACTCACACCAGACTATTTACATTACAAAAATAGGGCATATGTGTTGATTGTAAAAACAGCCACAAAATATGAAGTAAAGTGCAAAAGTCCCCATTCTTCCTTCCAATTCCCTAAGGGTAATTCCTGTTAGAAGATCTTCAAGACAGTCTTCTGTGCAGATGGAAATCTCTCTGTGTGTAGTGAGAAGAGTTCTGAACAAGAAGATTGGACCGCACAGATGACTGTGAAATTGACTTTATTTCCTCCAAATGATCGATATGTGCGTGTATGGAAACGTATCTCCCCTGGTTAGCACTTACACGTCTTGCCCGTTCTTTTGGGAGCTGAATGCTTTTTCCTATGCGCACGCGCCACAATTACTGACCTTTCCTCCAAGTACTAAATTTTTACACTATTGCAAATAGCGCGATAAAAACCAGCCTTATGTACCTGTGGGTGCGTAACTGTCCACTTATACTTTGGGACAGCTTTTATAAGACACATAACCAGAAGTGACCTTTCCGGATTTGAAGATCTCTACGCTGGAAGGTTTTAGGAGAACGTACCCTCTACTTTTACTAACACCAGATACTATCAGTCTTTTTGATTTTTCCCAAAAGAGTAATCTTTAAAGAAAAATCCTTACATTTCCCTGACCCCTAAGACAGGTTAAATATTCTGCCTTCCATCCACTCCTCTGCGTTCGCTTCTGTTCCCACAAGCAGAGGGCAGTCAGTTCCGAGGGTCCTGTTCCACAGCCTTGACCCCGAAGTCAGGAAAAGAAAACCAACGCCGGTCGTTGGAGATCCATGCATAAAGATGCTCTGTGCTGTTTACTCTTAGCCTCTCTCCTTAGACCCGGGAACTACCCAGGTTGGAGGCGAGGTGGGGGTGAGGGTGGGGACAGGTGGGGCTACCAGTTTTGTCTTAGAGGGAGGTCACATGCCTGGAGCCACATGGCATCCTCAAACCCGACACGTGGTTTCAGAGTTTGATCAAAATGCCCTAGGCCGAAGGCATGAAGGCCAAGAGCCGTGACCCGAAAGGGAACATCAGCGTGGGGAGGCAAGATGCCGGCCGTGCAGGATGTCAGGAGGGTGGTCCCACGTGGGCCCACCACTGATTTCTCCCACTGGTGGAAGGAGGGGCTGGTGGGCTCTGCAAGGCCTCTTCCAGCTGTGCGTGCCTTTGGCCCAGAAAACCACAACCCCCCAATCCGCATTTGGAATCTAGTTGCTCAGTGATAAAGTCCAGAGTGAGGTTTTGATGATAACTCCTCCCCAGTGTATGGTTCTTTCTTCTTAAGGTAGAGGTCCGTGACTCATTCATGAGTCTTGTATAACATCTAGTGCTCGTAACATCACATGTCCATCCACCAGTGACCCCATCCCTCCTCCCCTCTCCCCTCCAGCAACCCTCAGATTGTTTCCTGTGATTAAGATTCTCTTATGTTTCGTCTCCCTCTCCAGTACCATGTTGCTTTATATTTTCCTCTCTTCTCCTGTGATGCTGTTTTGTTTCTTAAATGCCACAAATGAGTGAGATCATATGACGATTGTCTTTCTCTGACTGACTTATCTCACTTAGCATAATACCCTCTAGTTCCATCCATGTCCTTGCAAATGGCGAGATATCATTTTTGATGGCTGCATAATATTTCATTGTGTCTGTATACACACACACACACACAATGGAATATGCACACACATGCGTGCGCACACACACACACACCACTTTATCCATTCATCTGTTGATGGACATCTAGGTTCCTTCCATAGTTTGGCTATTGGGTGCAGGTACCCCTTCGGATCACTACATTTGTATCTTTGGGGTAAATACCCAGTAGTGCGATTGCTGGGTCATAGGGTAGCTCTGTTTTCAACTTTTTGAGGAACCTCCATACTGTTTTCCAGAGTGGCTGCCCCAGCCTGCATTCCCACCAGCAGTGTAGGAGGGTTCCCCTTTCTCCGCATCCTTGCCAGATCTGTCGTTTCCTGACTTGTTAATTTTAGCCATTCTGACTGGTGTGAGGTTGTATCTCACTGTGGCTTTGATCTGTATTTCCCTGATGCTGAGTGATGTGGAGCCTTTTTTTCAAGTGTCTGTTGGCCATCTGGATGTCTTCTTTGCAGAAATGTCTGTTCATATCTTATGCCCATTTCTTGATTGGATTATTTGTTCTTTGGGTGTTGAGTTTGAGAAGTTCTTTTTTAAAAATTTTTATTTATTTGAGAGAGAAAGAGAGAGAGTGAGAAAGAGAGAGAGCACAAGCAGGGGAGGGATAGAGGGAGAAGCAGGCTCCCCACTGTGCACAGAGCACGATGCGGGACTTGTTGCCAGGACCCTGGGATCAGGACCTGAGCCGAAGGCGGATGCTTCACCGACTGAACCACCCAGGCGCCCTGAGTTTGATAAGTTCTTTACAGATTTTGGATACTAGCCCTTTATCTGATAAGACATTTGCAAATTTCTTCTCCCATTCTGTCAGCTTTTGTTGACTGTTTCCTTTGCTGTGCAAAAGCTTTTTATTTTGATGAAGTCCCGACAGTTCATTTTTGCAACCCAAACAATTAGAATAGTTCCTATATCCTGGTCATTATTTCAAAGATAAATTGTCTATGAGTAAGAGAAATCACTTTCACTAGGGCACATAGTTTCCCACAGAGAGCGCCTCAATTTTACTTCTGGCTCAAGTCTCCAGATTACCAAAAGGTGGATCTTTTGTATTTGACCACCGTAAAGCTAAAACATTGAGATTATGAAGTAATAATTAACCTGATGAGGAGTTGTCCCTAGGCACTGGACTGGCTAGGTCTCACGTGAACGCAGCATCAATGCTGGACTATGTTAATGACTTCCATCCAGCCAACTTGCCTGTGTTCCCCCATCTTTTCCCTCAACGAACAGTTTAATAACAATACAACTGGAAATGTCTGTACAAAGCGTTCATTTGCAAAAAAACTTGACGGCAGCGAGGTGAATACACGCTGTACTGTGCAGCTCGGAGAATCTCCCACAGAGAACGCACTGGGGTGAGACTTTTATTTATTTATTTTGGTTTTGGTTTTTTTTAAAAGATTTTATTCTCTTATTTGAGAGTGAGAGAGAGCGGGCAGGCAGGGGGAGGAGCAGAGGGAGATGGAGACAATCTCCAGCAGACTCCATGCTGAGTAGTTCAGAGCCCGTCTCAGGGCTTGATCCCAGGACCCCAAGATCATGACCTGAGCCAGAACCAAGAGTCGGGCGCTCAACTGTCAGATCCACCCAGGTGCTCTGGGGGTGAACATTCTAAAGCACCTGCACCTATGCCCTCTCGTCGAACCTTCACAGCCGTCCTCGAGCTGGGCAAGATGGATACTATTATTTCTAATCCAGCACTGAGCAAACTGAAGCAAACTCCCTCTGCCGGGAGTTGACCCCTGGTCTCCTGACTCCTGCAGTCAACCCACGGTCTCCACCTTCTGTGCTGGGCGCACTCTCCACAGCAGAAAGAATGAGGCACAGGAAGGTGGAAAGACCACACTAAGTCACATTTCTGGGTGCTGGGGCACCACGGAGAGGAACTGCTCATTTGCTTTCAGTAAAGAAAAAACTGAGACTTAACAGTAAGACCTCTTGCATTAAATCTCGCCATATTCTGTAAACAGTTCTTGGTTCTCAGACGTTCCCAGAGTGGAACAGACACGGAGCAGACACGTATGGAGTCTCTCGTCAGTGCGAGGATGACAGTGGACACAGAGATTAAGAATGCACGGGTGTTCCTTGAAGACTGGGAAATCTGTGCAGGGGGAGGAGGTGTGGGTCATTTCCAAGGACAGCGTGGGCCGCCCTAGGAGGCGCGGGCTAGCATGTGAGTGGCACCTGTGCCGCATTTAGTTTGAGAATGGGGGAGACAGGTAGACAGAGGCCGGCCGGGGACGGGACAAGCAGAGGACATCTGATACGGCACAGTGCAGGGGGAACAGGGACAACGGACGGAAGGGAGCCGTCCATGCTTCTGCACACACCTTTGTTGATGCGATCTACCTTCTCCCGGGGAGCTACCTGAGGGAACCTGTGGAATTATATACCTGGCAGTTGGAGAACAAAGGTAAACAAAGGGCAGACAGAGCCTGAGGTCACAGCGTGAGCTGGTAATAACATCACAAATTCCTAAAGGGAAGGGTAGTCTGGTTGCAGCTGCAAACGCCTACAGGGAGGAGGTAGGCACTCGCCCAGGTTCCAGCACCCTCCATCAAATAGGCTTTTCCCGATCCTAGCTGCAGACCTGGGGCCCCGCTGAGCCCTCGCACACGGCCAGATCCAACGCGCTTCTCAGTCAAGAATCAAACCTCCTGGGAGCACCTACAAACAGTCAAGGTCATGGGCAAACGGGCTTCCTTCCCCAGCGTCCTACATCTTGAAATGGTTGCCAATTCCGGCTCCCTTTGGAAGATCAGGACCTGCTGGGCCTCCATCTGAGAGCATTCGTACCGACGTGGACTTAAACAGCCACACACGCAAGGGACAGGATGTCGTATGTGCCTCGTAGGCAACGTGCGTTTTGCTTTAAAAACGGAAAACCGGCACAGAACCCAGAATTCAGTAACGTGGCCCAAAATAAAATATTAACGAGTCTAAGCTTTAACAGAATCAGAAACCAGATGCCGATGGCTCCTGTCTGGTGCTCATCGTGGAAGATAAGCTTCATGGGGGTGTGGCCGGGAGAACCTGGGTCCCTGCCGGATCTCCAAGGCCTGGATTAGAGCCTCACCGTGGCTTGGACAACCGCGACTCAGGCTGAATAGTGGAAATGACCATGGGGGGCTCTAGTCTTTTCCTGACGGCTGAGCCTGCCTAAAAGTTTTCATTTTTTTAAAAAACATTTTATTTATTTATTTATTTGACAGACAGTGAAAGAGGGAACACAAGCAGAGGGAGTGGAGAGGGGGAAGCAGGCTTCCCGCTGAGCAGGGAGCCCAATGCAGGGCTTGATCTCAGAACCCTGGGATCATGACCTGAGCCGAAGGCAGATGCTTAACCACTGAGCCACCCAGGCGCCCCAAAGTTTCTGGTTTTGACTGGAACACATCTTCTTAATCTCACACACGTTTTAACTCAGCAGTTCACAGGCTTTTCCCTGAGAAAGCTGGTGTTTTCAGAACAAGAGCATATGGACACACGCGCACGCATTCGCGTCCCGGAAATGTTTCAGAGGCTGGCATCATTTGGAAGTCTGTTTCCAGGTTCACATCTGATTCCCGGCTGCCCTGGGGTGGGGGCAGCCTGCTTGGGGTTCTTGTCAGCAACTGGTGCAGTCAGAGCCTGCCCCTCTTCACCCCCAACCCCTGGGTGACGAAAGCTGAGTTCCTCTGGGCTCTGTTCTGGGGCACACGGGACCGAGGTGCTATATTCACATCTCATGACAGCCAGGTCCTTGGATGGGTCCCCCAGGCCCAAGAGGTGCCCTGCGCCCTACTTTACAACAGTGCACCCCCCAAACCACTTCTCATAGTATTTTCTTTCATATCATCCTGCAGTTGGGGGGAGTGCACACAGCTCAGAACAATGAGCTCCCAAGTCAGCCCCACTGCTGGGCCATCCCTCTTCCCCCAGCAAACGTCTAAGTAGGGGAGGGCAGAGGCAGCGAGGAGATGTGGGAACCTGGAATCTTCTTGGAGCCTCACAGGCTAAGTGTGAACCTCCCCGCCCCCCTCCCCTTCTTACCCCTACCTCCCCCCCCCCACCTCTTCTCCCCTCCCCTCTTCTCTTGTTGGGGCTTTTACAGCAGTCATGTCTTCTATGAAAGGCAAGGCCTGTCCGGACATGAAGCAGCCACGGAAGGTCCTCCAGGCAAGGCTTCCCATAGACAATTTGGCCAAAATCATAAATTAAGTTGAAAATTTGATCCTGCTTGCTGCCAAGCGGGGCTAATTAATTTCTGTAGAGACTGATGAACAGGAAGCACACTATTCATATTATTTCATCAACAATTAATTCACTAAGCTCAGATTCATTAGTTTCCTGGCATTCGCCTTCCTAAACAGTGCTGGAAGGTGCTTGCGGAGGGAGCCGGCTATTTTAAGCCTCGCGGAGAACACCTGAGGCTGAGCTGCCTGTTTGCAGGTGACTTCACCCTCCCGGGGAGAGGACTCATTAGGGATTGCTTTGCAGCCCCGGGAGGCCAGGCCTGGGTGGTGCTCCATTCCTCCCTGGAATGTTCTGGAGCTTTGCGGCCTCCCTGGCAGGGGGAAGTCCTGCTCTGGGCCCCATATTAATCGCTGCTGCACTAATGAGCTTCACAAATGCCCCGGGGTGCTCTGAGGACAGGAAGCTGGGGGGGGGGCGCTCTAGCTTGGTTGGCTTCAGGTTGGTCTCCTCAGCCCCACCTGGCTCCCCCCGCCCCAGGAGATGCCTTGCATTCTAGAGCAGAAGGTCCCTAAGCCAGAGCCATTCCTCAGTTGATCAGCAGGCACCTGCAGCATTCATGGGTGCAGACCTGGAAGACAGAGGAAGAACGGTATAAACACTCCACAAGAATGATAAGCTCCAGGGGCGCCTGGGTGGCTCAGTGGGTTAAGCCGCTGCCTTCAGCTCAGGTCATGATCTCAGGGTCCTGGGATCGAGTCCCACATCGGGCTCTCTGCTGAGCAGGGAGCCTGCTCCCTCCTCTCTCTCTCTGCCTGCCTCTCTGCCTACTTGTAATCTCTCTCTGTCAAATAAATAAATAAATCTTTAAAAAAAAAAAAAAAAAGAATGATAAGCTCCACAGGGTTGGGACCCTATCTGTTTCTCAACTGTATATCCAGCTTCTAGCCCAGGTCTTGATGTATAGTACGTGCTCAATAAATGTGAGGGATAGGAAGAAAGAGAGGGAGGGAAGTAGGAAAGAAGGAAGGGAAAAAAATGCAATGACTAAGCCAAAAGCTGAGATGACTATGAGCTACCCCTAGATAGGAGAAATGGGGTGAGATGACAGTCAAAGCCATGCTGTGCAGTCGTACAGGTTGTGCACTGCACCTTTCTGAGGGCACCATTCACATGTGTAAATAGATCTAGAATTATGCAGTCTGCAACCCGCACAACTGTACACAGCATGGGGATAAACAGAACATTCAGGCTGAGCGCACAGTGTGTGCAAAGGCCTGGAAGTAAACAAGAAAAAGCAAGAGCATTGAGTGAGCTCGGATTAGCAGCTCGGATTAGCTAGAAATCACCTTGAGGGTGGAGATGGTATTTTCTACCTCTCTGTATCTTCCACATGGTACCTCACGTGTAGTGGCAGGTGAGGGATGGCCCCCGAATTAAACTTCAGGTTTCCTCCCAGAACAAAGAGAACCCAGGACTCCATGCTGATGTCCAGTCCTGGGATCACGCCCAGCACCACAAAGGCAGTGCTCACTCCACCAGGGCCATCAGACAAGGGAGAAGAGATGTCTATCACTTCCAGGCATTGTGCTGTGACTCCAGGAGGAGAAAGATGCCTTTCGGTGGTGCCTCGTCACCCTCTCTCTCTTTGGAACCGTGACTTGCAGGAGGCTGTGGTCTGAGCCCGTGTTCACTGTACTATCGCTTAGAGCCATGAAAGGCTAGAGAAATTGTCTTGTCCAGTCCTCATGTCACTCTGGAGGAGACAGGAGCCTGGAGGAGGAAGAAAGCCCACCCTGCTGGTTAGCAAAGGAATGAGGGCTCCAATCTCATCCTTTGGAAATTCCTGCCCATCACAGGCCTCGGCAAACGTTCCCTCCTCTTCCAGCTCCCACCTCCCCAAACGGCACGACCAGCCTGAAGGTGGACAAGGTATGCTCATCGGTCCTGATCTGTTCTGAGTTCAAGTCAGGAGGTACTGTCGGCTCCTGGGTCTTAAGGGACACTGTGAAGCTCCATTCAGGTCATGGGGTTCCCCAGAACCTTCTCCAGCAAAGAGCAGAGGCAAGGCAGGCTGGCTGGCTGGCTGGGAATTGTAGGAGAAAAGAAGGCAACATGGTTTGGAGAGAGCCCAAGCAGCCCCTCCCCACAGCCCCCCACTCCCCAAGGAAGCTGCAAGTTGTGGGTCTGCACAGGACAGGAACTTGGCCTGCACACCTGGCTTGGGGACAATGGGCATCCTCACTCAGGCCAAGGAGAAGCCGTAAACAACCGTGCAAGGACAGGCTTCCGTCAGCCAGCCACGGGCTTGCGCACAGAGACGTGGTCCAGTTGGTTTACCTGGTGGTGCTCCACCCTCGTGAACGAGGACAGGCCAAGGAGAAGCCTTGGAGACAGCCAGGAGGATCTGGCTCTGGTTCTTGGCAGCAACCATACACTTGACATTCTCTGTGCTCGTGAATTTCCTTTTTTGTCTGTGCATAGTAAACGGCTGGGGCTTACAGCAAGCTTTGGCCCATGGGGCGGGCAAGTCAGAGCCCTTGAGGGCAGCCTTGCTCAGAAGCCCTGGCGTGCTCAGACCCCGTATCACTGCAAAGAAACACACACTCTTTTCCCCAGGAGGGGTTTGCCCATTACCACCCCCCCCCCCCCGTCCCCTGCGTGGTGCCAGGAACAGCATTTTACGGAGGCTCCAATATTTGAAACGTTTTGCAAAAAATATGAAATAGTGCCCTCTTTCCAATCTCAAGTGGGAAGAGAGGCTGCGTTTTGAAGTTGCAATCGTTCACTTAAGAAAGATTCTAGGTAGAAGGAGCGAAACACAGCACACCCAGCTTTTTAGGAACCCAGGCCCCCTGGTTACGACCCTTACATTATGGAAGATCCGTAAAAACAGGGGAAAACTTTGATGTTTTCCCCCGAAAACATCAAGGAGTATCTGTTAGATTGAGAATAAATGGTACAAAATGAAAAACAAAACAAAACAAAACAAAACAAAACAAAAACGGGGCCTCAATTCAACCTATAACCCACTGAGCTTCCGAAGGAGCCAAACTTCAGGAGATACGCGGGGCCGATGCTGGACATCATGAATGTCTTTTAGCTTAAAGAGGCAGAAGGTGGAGGGAGCGGAGGACTCAGGGCTGAGGCCCAGGCTCGGGAGCGGCGCTGAGCTGGAGGCTTGACGGATGGGGGTGGCAGGGAGGGAAGGCACGAGTCCCCGCAGCAGCCGCTGGAGGCAATTTGGGTAAATTTGGGGGCCACTGAGTTGGAAGGTCTGCTGCCAAGGCAGCCTTTCATTCAGCTTCAGGCCCCTGGAGGCACCCGTGTGGTGGGAGCTACCCCCCGGGCCCAGGGTTGGGGGGTCCATGGGGAGGCACACAGTGAAAATACTTGGGGAGGGCTGTTCATGCCCCAAGACCAGAGCCCGGGGGCAGAATCTAGTAGCAGAAACATGCACTTTGCAAGAATCCGCTTCCCTCTCCTTATCCCTGGGGCCCCTCTCCTTAGCCCCAGTGGCGAGGCCACTGAACGCTTCTGTTTTAAGATCACCTAACCTGCGTGTCTCAGTCGTTAAGCCTCCGGCTCAGGTCATGATCCCAGGGTCCTGGGATCAAGCCCCACATCAGGCTCCCTGCGTGGCAGG
Source organism: Mustela lutreola (assembly GCF_030435805.1). Lineage (NCBI taxonomy): Eukaryota > Metazoa > Chordata > Mammalia > Carnivora > Mustelidae > Mustela > Mustela lutreola. Next base: position 6,492,171 of record NC_081296.1, on the reverse strand, counting down.
AAGCCTACTTTTCCCTTTTCCACTCCCCTTGCTTGTGTTCTCTCTCTCTCTCTCGCTGTGTCTTTCTCTGTCAAATAAATAAAATCTTAAAAAAAAAAAAAAGATCACATAGCAAACCCAATCAAAGATCAATACGAAGACCAAGAGTGCAGGAGGACAGAGTCAAGAAGCACTGAAAACCTGGGTTTTGTTTTTGCTTCGCGGAGTGGGGAAACAGGTCTCAAGGAAATTCTGATGGCGCAAGGGTAGGAGAATCCCAATGGCGAGGAGAGTCTGAGGACAGTTTATAAAATGTCAGTGATGATCGTAACAATCATATAATTCTAGCAGCAGAGGCTAACACTTGTTATAAGTGACAAATGGCCAGAAATAAGGCTCTAAGTGGTTTCGTCCTCACAAGAAAACCCCCAGGAGACCTCTTAGTGTTGCTGTGCCCATTTCACAGATGTGCATGTGGAGGCTCGGAGAGGCTGAAGCACTTGGAGGATGGGGGAGGGCAAGAACACACTTCTGAAAAAATATTTACTGCAAAAAAAAAAATACATTTCACATGGCATCCGCTTTATTCTCTCTATAAAATTCAGGAATGCTTTCAAGACACAAAACCTGAATTAAGATGAAAGAAACCTAGGAAGGAAGTCGGATGACATAACAATAAAACGACGTGAATCTAAAATGTTATGGTGGAATTCGAAGCCTTAGAAGCAGGAAAGAACAGTATTTATCCCAGAGAAAATGAAAATAGAATCCGTTTCTTCCTCTGTGGATAGCCTGGCCAGAAGGAGGGGCTGGGGGGGGGGATGGTAAGGCTTAGCATCATTGGAGGCCCGGGGCCCACTGCTTGATTCTTTCGCTGGAAACATTTACACACTTTCATCTGCCTGGAAAGATCTGGATTTGATCCTGCCAACAGAGAGATGATCAAACTGGATGACTTTGCTGGCTCTCCAGCCCCTCCGGTCTGCAAATTTTCCTTCTATCAAATCACGTAAATGGGTCCTATCAAAAGTTAGGTTTGAGGGATAGTGATTTTTGAGGGGGGGGGGGCGGAAGGGGAGGGTGAGGCCTATTTTCCTTTCTTGGATTCAATAAGAAGTCCAGGACCTTGCTCTTTCTATGGGGCCCTGCCTCGCTGACTCTCAGCCGGGTGCTTTGGGCGGGTCTCTCTTCCCTCCCTAGCTCCCCAGGTGGGCGCTGACTTCAGCTCTCTCCATCCTGATGCATAAACTGAGCTGCGGTAGCTTCTGACCTGGGGAAGGGGTTTGGGGGGTGGGGAGATATGGCCCAAGAAGAGAATCAGCACACTTGCAAACACGGAGCTGGGCTGAGTCCACTACATCCCTCAGACCCTGGCCGGCGTCAGGGGGCACTGTCCACCTAGCCTGACCCCGCCAGGACAGTGCAGGAACATCTGCCATCAGGCTCCCCAGCTTGTAACTCGAAGAGGTCCAACTGATTCAGGGGCGCAGAATAAATCAATAACGTGATCTAAAGCTAACCTTCCTTTTCTGAGACTCTGCGGGTGTTGAATACAGCATTCTAGTAGACTCTGTGCTCACGAGAGCATTCTGTCTTCAGGTCCTTCTTAAGAACAATCAACAGAAGGAAAATCAATGAGCAGTACATAAACGGCACGCACATAAACAGAACTCCCTTCATGTATGCTTTTAGCATTTTAATAGTCGTGAGGGTTGCCTTCCTCACCAGGTTACAGACCCTCAGGGCCTCAAAGACCAAAGGAAGGAAGGAGCTGCGTGAGTTGAAGGTGACATGACTTGTTCCCCGACCCCAATGCCAAGCCCACCCAGTCTGAAGACGAGCCTGCTGGGTTTCCAAATGGGCAAGGTCTCTCGTAAGATGTCTATGGCCGTGCCAAGGGAGAAAAGAGGAACAGAGGAGAAAATCTCTTTTGTTCCTCTAACCAACATTCCCCGAACCTCCCTCTGTGCTCTGGCTTCCCAGCCTCCTTCCAGTTCCCTAAATGCGCCCTGCTTCTCTCTGCTTTTCCCTCCACTGTGTTTTCCGTCACGGCACCTACCTACCGCTGTAGGAAATAAAATGCTTATCGATGTTTCTTTGTTGAACATCAGACTCTTTCTCAACAGTCAGGTCTGCAAGGCAGAGACCACACAGGTCTCGGCCTCTACTCCAGACTCAAGAGGGCAGACAGGCTCAGCACACAGTGCTCGCTGAATAAACGAATGTAGGAACCAGGGCTTATTGCTTCTTTGGGGTTAGGAGGGATGAAGGAGTGAGTTTCTTCGTGCGTTGTTTCTGAACTGAGATTTTCTTTTACTTCTCAAGCTGCTTCTTTACTGAAAGGCTGCTATACTGTCAACAGCAGTCTTTGATGTTTCGTTTCTACAGAGGAGGGGAAGGAAGGTGAGCACGCTCGGAGCCCCGTGGAGGGAGAAGGAGGTACTTGGGCTCCTCAGAAACGGGTCCTGTGAGTTTATCTTTCTCTGGATGCTTGAGGGGGTTTTCCAGCCGAGGGAATGAAAGCGATGTCGATTCTACTTCCAGAAGCGAGTCTAACCTCTGCCGTCAGAAGTCAGCTGGTGGGTACTGGCAGAGCGTTCAAATTCTGACTTCTGAATAAAAGAACATCGACCTTACTTAGAATTTTCCGATTTGCCAAAGATGTTGGAGAACTAGGAGGGGAATGTGAAACTCAGAAAGACAAGTTCTCTCTCTCTCCCTCTCCTTTTAAATTAAGGAAATGGTGCCTCATCCACTGGGGGGGAAGGTCTGTACCCATTATGGTAGTGGGTAATCATGTTTGATTATGCCGCAGAAGCAAGTCCGAACCCAGAAACAGAAACAGAAGCAGGATCCAGTCTTGCAGCTACAGAATTGCGACGGGCATCCTGCGTGGCAGGGCCTGGCTTGGCTCTCTAGCAGCACTTCCCGTCCCCCCTGCTGCTGGGGGCCCCTGCCCACTGCCCGACGGCCATTCTAAACCCGCCTTTCACTCATGCCTGCACCCCCACGGCCACCCCTCCCCTCTCTTGCCCAACTCCCCTTGATTCTTCAGATCTCACCTTAACACATCTCTTCTGCTAGAAACCCTTTGCTAGACCCCATGGTCTGAGCAAGGGCCCTGAGGTCAGGCCCAAACCACAGGGGCTCCCAGGCCATCACACTCAGCGAGGATCTCTCCCTCTTGGCGGTACTGAGTCCTTCACTGGCCCATACCTAGCACCATGCCTGGCACAGGGTCTCAGTTAGTATTTGTGGAATACAGACCAGAGGGAAAGAGGCCAAAACGTTGCCAGTGGTTTTGCCTTGACCGTACAGCAACTCACGCTGATGAGTGTTCCTTCTTCCTCCTTTTCTGTATTTTTCAAAATTTCTACTATAAGCACAGATTACATTTGCAATAGAGAACAACAGCTACTCTGGGATCGTAACATATCTGGAGAGGGCGTGAATTGATGTAATATCAACCGTCTTTTCTTTTCTCATAGAAGGACAGAGGTATTTTGTGCTTAGGTCCTTCTCTGGGGAAAAGAAACCTTACAAATCTGTGAGGGAGAGTCATGGGGCCGGTGAGCTCTGTGAGGACGTTCTCCCACGGAGCTGCGGATGCTGGGGGGGGGGGCCCACCCTGGCAGGAACAGGCTTTTCGGGATCTCTGGCACCCCACTCGAGGCCTGGATTGGTGCAGGCACTCACACATGTTTGCTGAACTCCTTGGCATCAGTTTTAGGCATGAAACGAAACTAGATGATGCAAAAGAAAGCACCCTGTGCTTTGTGCCGTTGTTCTGGAAGTCTGGGGCACGCGAGAGGGGAAATTTCACTGTCACAGAAACAGAAGTGTGCTGGCAGGTGTGTAAATGCACAGTTCTGCTCCACTCATGTAGAGGTAAGACTGAATGGACTTCAATTGTCCAGACAATGATTAAAAACACAAACAAGCAGGGCACCTGGGTGGCTCAGTGGGTTAAGCCTTTGCCTTCAGCTCAGGTCATGATCTTGGGGTCCCGGGATTGAGCCCCACATTGGGCTCCCTGCTCGGCGGGGAGCCTGCTTCCTCCTCTCTCTCTGCCTGCCTCTCTGACTGTTTGTGATCTCTCTCTCTGTCAAATAAATAAATAACGTCTTTTTAAAAAACCTTAAAAAAAAAGAACACCCACAGACAACCAAAAAATTAAAAAAAAGAAAGAAAGAAAGAAAGAAAAAGAAAAGAAGGGGAAAAAAAGAAGGAAAGAAAAAGAAAAGGAAAAAAAAATCCACAAAAACCCAAAGGATAGTCCATTAAGTGCATGAGGCCATGGTGTCTGGTTCATGCCCTGGAAACCCCAAGAGCTTGGCGGAGCCTCCTTCCGAGACGCGCGTGCGGCCTTGGGCCCCGGAGCTACGGCAGGAGCCCCACACTGTCGTGGTCGCGCCGTCTTCCACTGACAAGGCACGTGGGACCGTTCTGATGGCACAACACGAAAGGTATGTATCAGAACTAGAAATGGCCCTTCAAGAACATCTACCCTGTCCTTTTACAAAGAAGCACAATTCGGGAGGTCGGTGGACCTTCTTCAAATCGCACAGCAATAATCGTAAAACCGTGATATAACGGACAGACCAAAAAAAAAAAAAAAAAAAAAATCGCAGGCTCCCAGTTCCCTCTGCCAAGGGGACTGTAACCTGGGGTTGGCCTGACCCAGTGAGATCCAGGATGGCGGGGGAGGGAGCCCTATGCTTCAGGGTGAGTTCCAACAAACATTCTTTTCATCTTTTTTTAATGGGTTCTGAAGAGCGATTACCCTCAGTGGAAGGAACCACTGACTTCTGGGGCAAAGTCCCACTGCCCAACCTTGCCGGACAGAAAAAGTATTCCTTAGTAATTACTGCAAAGTGGGTTCAGAACAAGCCCTCTCCAGCAAAACACACACACACACACACACACACACACACACGCACAGGTTCCTACATCACTGGGCAGACTGGGTGCTCCCTGAAGGCAGGGTCCAACTTGCCCATTTTTGTAGAGTGCCCGGAGTGATGCTTTTTCTGGATGAACGAACGAATGAGTGAACCAGTGAACGAACAGTGAAGACTTCGCAGTCAGGCCGTCCTACCTCACCGCCGGTGTAGCACACCCATGTCTCGAGGCCAGTTCTTACGATCCACACTGCAGATGCATTCGGGATGACAGGAAGTAATTAAAATACACCCGAAGCACCGAGGGAACGTTGTCAACGCTCATTTCTATAACCGACAAGCAATGTGGAAACTGCATTTCGCATCCTCCCCCAGGAAACGGGGGCATGCTGACAAGTGGGACATGCAAAAATCTCACAACACGTAACATCTAGTTGGGAAGAAAGATGCCACGCGAAGGAGAAAGACGCCACACATTTGGGTCTGGTTTTTTTGGGGAGGGGGTGGCAGATTTTAGGTCCTTTATGATAGGACTTTGATTTTGTCCTTTCAGTAATTGTTCTATCTTTCCAAATAATTTTTCTCAGGGAAAAAAAAACCACCCACTGCAACCATCAGTGATGTATACACACATGCAACTTTGTTTCTTCTGCGGACTCACCTTTTCCTCCACGTGTAACTGTGAAAACCATCCTAGCGCTTAGGTCCCTTATTCAGCACCTCCTTAAAATTCAGGCTATTGTTTCTTTTAATGAGCAACATTTGGGGATATCCCCCTGCTCATCTGCGCTTCTCGGAGACTACAAATTATCAGGACGCAGCTCATGTCTAGACACCCGCCGGTGTCATTTGAATCACTGATTTAAGCTGTTTACACCCCACATTGTTTTATTTATCCTTCAACATCACATCTCTGTTTAATTAAACTTGACTTTGGTCCTCCTGGCGCACGCCGGAGGGATCTCCATCCCAGCACGGAGGCGGTTTCGCCCTTTCGAATTCCATCTTCGCCTCTGTCTGTTCTAGCACAAGAACACCCTGGCGGCCCCTGTCCCGAGGGCTTGCTTTCCCCGAGAGCCCGAGTCCTGAAAACCACAGGCAGTTGCCAAGGATGTCTCCCATTTACAAGCTGTTCTCCGGCGAACGCTGATCTTCCCCAGACGCTAAATCATAATCTTCATGTTTTTCGTATTTCACATTCTAGCCACAATTTCAACATCCCATCCCCGTGACATTAGGGAATGATAAATCAGCAGGCGGGACAGCTCCCCTGTACAGACTGGTACGGGCGGACCGGGCTCTGCCAACGCCCTCACTCCCGCCAGATGTCGGCGCCCGCTGGGTTAACCCTTTCTCGCAGCTCTGCCCCCCTCCCTCCCAGGGCCCCGAGCTTCCCCAGGGGCCTAGTGTCAACAGCATACAACAGCATTAGTTTCTTCTCTTTTTAAACTTTCCCTTTTTTTTTTCCCCCTTTCCTTCTCATGGCCTCACTAGACCTAATAGCACTTTAGGGCAAATAAAAATGCTCTCGAGCCAGATACGATGTAAACACATTTTTTTTCTTAAAGGAGTCTGTATTAACATCATTTTGCTGTCTCTTATTCACCATGTATCGTTAGAGGGGGAGGAGGCCGGAAAAGCATATTCTCAGGTGCTCGAACACTGAACGCTCATGTTCTGTTGTTACCCTTCAAAGAGCTTTATGGAAATGTGATATACACACCATGGAATTTGTCTATTCAGTGGTGTGCGGGTATATTTATAGACTTGTGCAGCGATAGCCATAATCTAATTTTAGAACGTTTCTACCAGCCTCCAACACAAACCCCTCAATGCCCATTTGTAGTTTCTGCCCGCCGCGCCCCCCACCCCCACCCCTCCTCCCCAGCCCCCACCCCAGGTAACAGCTAATTCACCTTCTCTCTCCACGGGCATTTCATACAAATGGAATCCTACAATAGGTGGTCTTTTGTGTCTGGCTTCTTTCACTTAGCCTAATGCTTTTGAAGTTCAGTGCTAATGGCTTTTATTAGTTGGCAAAGCCATTTGGACCGGCCAAACTGTCCCAGAAGGCTACGTAATCTAATGCGTACATGCTAAGTGTGTTCTCAGAACACGTGCCGCATAGACATGTCCTCTGCATAGAGTGAGCAACTCACTTTTCTGTTCAGGGTCAAGTTCTAAGGGGTCGCAGGGGAGGGGGCCGGCGGAGGGCTGTTTGCAAACACAAAGGCTCTCCGTCACCAGCTGGTACTGGTTTTGAGTTACAGAGAGAAAAATCCCACCCCTCCAATTTACCTGCCCATTTAGATGACAGATCAGGACCAGGTACCTTATTAGAGAAACAGAAAGGCCTTACACGTTCTACCTTTCATGTTAGAGTACTTTGCATATGGAAATAACACGCTCCTGGGGGGTCTTTATTACCTTAGCTAATATAGACCATGGAGTTAGGGAGAAAGAGAAAGTGAACACTGAACGGGGGTGGGGGTGTCCCAGGCGAGCAGGAGGGAGAGAGGTGTGGGAAGGAGGCAGGTCTTGGGGGAGCAGGGAACGCCGTCCCTTTCCCAGCTCTACTCACCCCCAGTGATGACTTCACAGCCCTGCCGTGGCCGATTGGCCAGGCTGCCCCGCCAAGGAGCCCTTCTCCCACCTGAAGGTTGTGGCTGGGGCCCAGGTCCACAGCCACGGCTGCACGTCAGGACCGCTGTGCGTCTTTTAAATGACACCCAGGCCCAGGGTCACCTAAATCAGTTAGATCCAAGTCTCTGGAGATGGGGCCTGGGCATAAGCATGTTGGAAGACCTCCTCTGGGTAACTCTCATGCAGGGTCGGGCCCGAGAGCCCGTGGGCTGTGCAGACCAATGCTTATCAAACTTCCACGCATGCGAATCACCCAAGGATCTTGTTAAGCTGCAGATTAGGTCTGGGGGCCCGTGGTTCCCGTGCTTTTAGAACAAGCTCCCAGAGGATGCTGATGCCGTTGGGCCCCTGACCACACTCTGAAAGCTGGGGAGCTGGAGAAAAATCAGGGTTTCTGGCGAGCACGGGGTATTCTGCATCTACCTCTGTTCCCGACCAGCAGCATTAGCATCACCTGAGAACTTGCTGGAAACACCCTTCCGTGGGCCTTACCCCCGACGTATTAAATCAGAAAGTCCAAGGGCAGAGCCCAGCCACAAGCTCTTCAGGTGATGCTGACACACCTTAGGGTTTGCGAACCATGGGTGCACTTGGTTTTCCTAAACATACAATTGCCCCGATATAGGTATTCTTCCTGGCTAGACGACTTTTCTTCCCCCTGATCCTCCCTCCACCGAACTCCTATTCATCCCTCAAAACACATCTCTTCTGTGGTATTTGCCATCCTGTGCTGCACTGCTAAGTGTTTAACGATCGACTCTCTAGAACCCGCTTTTATAGCTTTGGTCAATTTCTTTCTTTCTTTCATTCTTTTTTTCCTTCTTTCTTTCTTTGGTCAATTTCTTTCTTTCTTTCTTTCTTTCTTTCTTTCTCAGCTTTGGTCAGTTTCATGCTATCAGCGTGACAATGATAAAGGCAGAGCTGGGATGCATGCTTGCTAGCAAGACATGGGCTCCTGTCAGCCTGCTCCAGCACGTCACCCCCTCTATCCTAGATGTCCTTAACCCGCTGCAGTTAAGTATTTTGGCTGGCCGGCTGACTTCTTGCAAGGTGGTAAATTCTTTGAAGGCTGGTTCCATGTCTCTCCTCTGTCTCCCTCCCCCGTCTTCCAGAGGGGCCTGTGCATACAAAGTCCTTCCTGTATCTTTACTGAATTGAAGCTGACCTCTGTAGTGACATCATCTACCCACACCCATACAGGCGACTGAAATTTTCAACACTGTTCATTAGTGAGATCCTTGCTTTAACTTAAAAACCTAATTTTAGATGGAGCACAATGCCAGAGATACCCTCCATATTTTATTTCAGGATTTGGGTGCGAGCTATCAAGTTGATGACGATGGTATCCCCATTAGAAATCGCGTGAGGGAGGAGCACGGTGTTTGTTTCGTGGGAAGGCAGGCACGGAAGAGGAAGGCTGCACATGGTGGCCTCATGGAGGAGAGACCTCGGGGCCAGGGGACGTGCTCCTGGCTCTGCCATGGACCTGGTCTCAGGGTTCCCTACCCTGGACACCCACCTGTGAAGGAAGTTGCTACAGTAGCAATTAGCTCTGAAGATCTGTCTCTAGTTGGTAAATTCCAACTTAGGACTCTAAACGCTGTCTACCCAGAGAAGAAAGCATGAATTCAGAAATGTTTTCTTCATTAAAAGAGAAAAAAAAAAAAAAGCTTCTCTGCTTTATGGAAAGGGTTAAGTATCTAATAAGCCCTAAAGCCTTAGGGGCTTGGTATCTTGCCCTCCTTCCTCCTGATGAATCGCCTGACACTTCCCTGATCCCGCAGCTCCTGTCTTTGGAAAGCAACATTTGGTTCTAGTCATGGCAGAAGCCTGGGCTTTGCTGATTTAAGGCTAGGAAGGAATGTGACAGCAAATTTAAATACTTTCATATCTATAAAAGCACAGGGTCCTGAAACACACATATGTTAACAGAAAACGCTTCTCAGGTCCAACAGAGTTATCTCTCATCATCAGCGTTCAGTTAGCGTTTGTTTTCCTTCCATTCTCGTTAGCAACTGTGAAACTTGGACCCGGTTACGGTTTTCTGTACCGCTGTACCATGTTGAGGCTGGGCTGTCCTTCCAAGGTTCAGATCTCCACGGATTAACTTTACAGAATGAACAATTAGGACACGCATTTTCTCTTATGAAGACTGAGGCTTACAGCTCAGGGATGGCAGCAGCAATTCTGTAGAGACAGAATTTATTGATAAGGTGTATTTTGGAGTTTGAAGGTTATTACAAATAAACCACGGTGCCAGTAAGAGGCTCCTCTGAAAAGCCTCTCCAAGGAGGCTTAAATATTTTTTGGCAAGTGGGAGTTCAGGGATAACTATTCCCTTGGCAATTCAGAAACATAAATTAGGATAATTGTTTCAGAAAATGGTTGGAGAAGGGGGTGTGCTGATCAGTTTGAGGTCCAATTAAGCAGAGTCCTTTTCAGATTGTGCTTCGACTCCAGATACGACCCCTTCTGTTCCTCGACACGGCCCCAGACCCACCGACTTCACGATCATGGGTCTTGGGGCAGCTGGGTGGCTCAGTCGTTAAGATCATCCGTCTTGTGCCTTCATAAGGCATAAGGGTTTGACAACTCGGGTTTCAACATTAGTAGAGGGCAAAGAATAAAAGGTCGTTCTGAATTTGAACAAAGAATGAATTTCAGAAAACACCTCAGCAATGTTTTTACTCATTTCCCACTAGGGGCTCCAGACTGCGTCAAACTGAAGGTGTAACAACTGAATTGATTAGCTCAGCTGCGAAAATCAGTTTGGGGCTCCTGCCGTTGGTTCCGGGGGATGCACTGTCCCAGCTCCACATTCCGTCGGGAGGGTTTTCTTTCTTCGCTCTCCTTCAACATCCCCTACCCACACAATCACGAGATTCTGCCAACTCTTGCCTGTAACATGTCTAGAATACAGCCTCTCGTTATTCTGTTCCTTCTTAACTTGAGAAGGCGTCCTTATCACCCGGGAGCTTTGTAAAAATGTACAATTCCAGCGCCCCCCCCCCCAAGATTCCGATGCAGGATGTCCACGGCGGGTCCCAAGAAGTCTGCGTTTCTAACAACGCAGCCCGGTGATCTGAGGGCCAGCGGCGCGGAGCGATGGGAGCCAGATTTGAAAGGAAGAAGCATGTTCCAGGCGGTGAGGCTGGGAGGTGAGAGCCCTGGGCAGGAGGAAGCTGATAAGGAGGGACAGAAAGGACAGAGAGGCAGGGGGCAGCCTGACGGGCAGCTTCAATGTGGGGGCTTCCCAGGTCATGGGAGACAGGCATGCTTTGGACACGTGGCCGTGTCGGCTGGAGGCAGAAGATGAGGGTCAGTAGCTGGGGAGCGAGGTCTGGGCTGGACGTGATCATTCACCCTCCAGGATGGAGCTGGCCAGCTGCCACGAGAAGGTTGTCGAGAGGGAACCCCATTTCAACAGCGACTGGGGAAGACGAGCCAGCAGACAGCATAGGAGGAAGGAAGAAAACTATTGTGGAAAACCAGGAGACCCAAGAGGAAGCGGTTAGCTGGGGAACCGTCACCCTTGTATTTGGGGGGGCCCGGAACAGAGCAGGGATATAAAAAAACGCTTTCCCAATGGAACGGAGGTGCTGCTGGGTCATGGAAGGTAAGAACTGTGTGTGGGGGGTGCTGTCCCCTGCAGCATTTAGAGGGTCCTTCTGGGACCCTGGCAAGGACAGCCTCAGTGGAAGGGGGGTGGGCGGGTCGCAGGGGGGTGCGGAGGAACTAAGAGCTGTGGCGTCTAGTTGGCAGGAGTGCAGGAAGCATCACTGAACAAGACGAGGGGGGCAGCAGGGGGGCTGAGTCGGCTTCGAAGACGGGGAGTGGTAAGAAGCAGAGGGGAAGGCTATTTGGTGTTTTCCTGGGGAGGGGACCCCCTTCCATCCCTTCCATCTGGGGTACATGGGCTTTCTTTTTTTTTTTTTTTTAAAGATTTTATTTATTTATTTGAGAGAGAGAGCACGAGCAGGGGGAGTGGCAGAGGCTGAGGGTGAAGCAGGCTCCCCACTGAGCAGAGAGCCCAGGGCTCGATCCCAGGAACCCAGGATCATGACCTGAGCCGAAGGCAGATGCTCCGCCGACGGAGCCCCCCAGGCGCCTCTACGTGGGCTTTTAACACCTGCGCTGACGAGAGAGCTTCCCTCACAGGCCTCCCGTCTCTGTGCTCTTCTGGGTTGTTCAAAATGTGACGGTGGCCAGGATTTCCTTTTTTTGAAGAAACTGTTCCTTAAAAAGCCACGGTTAAAACTACGTTTGGTCTGAGTGTGTGGCCTCTGCTCTCCCGACCCAAGGGAATTGTGACCCAGTGTGGTCCCATCACGACACGTGTTCCTGGGCCGGGTGCCTCGTGTGCAGGACCCACAGGGATGCCCGAGGTGGGGACCTCCCTCCGCGCTCCCGCAGCATCCCTCCTCCCGCCGGCGGCCACGCTGGGATTCCAGCCTCGCCGCGTCTGACTCAGAGGCCTCGGGACGGTGCCGGCCTGCCCCTGCTCCCGCTGCCTACATTCCAGAATGACAGGACCACGTCTCCCCCAACGCTCCTGACCTTTTCACATTCCAGACTGGTCCCTCTAATTGAGGTGTGGCGTCTGCCGTCGCTCGGGGCAAAGCCTTGCTGCTCTGTCCAGGCTTCCCCGCCCGTCTCGTCCCTTCTCTGGCCACCTCACCTCCCGGCGCAAGGATGGGTGGAGTCATAGCCCCGGAGCCGGGGGGGGGGGGGCTCGGAGCAGGGACGTTCCGGGAGGGATTCAGACAGGAAGACTTAGGAGAGATGACTGCGTAAGCCCACCTGTCACTATGTTGCATGTTTCGGTAATAATTCCATGATTTCAGGGTTGGAGCTATTAAACCCAACCTACCCAGTGGGATACATCTCCCTTTCGCCGTGTGTGTCTTGGTGCCCCTTCCATAGTAGTGTCCAGCCAGGGAGGGATTTTCAGAAACCTGTTTCTCACGGGAGATGCTACAGGCGGCTTTCACGGCCAGACGCGAAGCCGCTGATCGGACCACAAGGAAGATTCAGCTTGAAGAGAGGACAGAAGAGAAACAAGTAGGAGGGCGGGGAGCAGAAATCTTCATGTCCACACTGACCTCCTGGGCCACCCTTAGTCTGGTTTGTTCCGGAATCAAAGCAGAGCTGCAGGGTCCACAGCCTGACACAAATCCCGGGAAGGTGTGGCTTTGAGTGTCCACCCCCCTTCTTCGGAGGAGGGGACGGCGTGCCAGTGCGTCTGGTCTGGGGAGGTGTGGACCCTCCCCCGGCGGGCGTCCTTTGGCCCAGGACCACGGCGCAGACTGCCGGCACCCCGGCTGGCCAGGGGGCTTCCCTCCGGCCCGAAGACCAGACACCATTCAGAGCATTTGGTACCCTGGCTGCTGGGGGTGGCGGGGAGGGAACCCTCCATCACCCCCACTCGCCTTGCCAAGGAGGTGAGGCAGAGGAGGGATGAGCCATGGCACACCTGTGCCTACGGGGACAGAATTCCTTAACTTCTGGGATCCCCCGGGATTTTAAAGTGGAAAGCAGAGTAAGTTCATGAATTTGATGGAGATTTCCCGGTCTTTTTGTCAAGCAGTGAAGGCGTTCCTTAGGAGTCTCCCAGACAAGGTGTGGGAAGATGTCCCCAGAAGCGGCACTCAAGACACCCTCTTCCCCGAGTTGTTCTGGGGTCATGGATCCTAGCTGACCATCCAGCCCCCGACACGGTGGCTTTATATCCAAGATTCACGACACCCCACCGTAGGCTTCAGTTGCTCTAGGAATCCTCCTCAAGCATATGTAATATTTCAAGTTTTTTCTTCTCTGTTACTATCACTGGAGTTTCAAGGCACCTGTGGCCCAAGAGGCCAAGTGCCACTTGCCTTGTGTTTCAGAGCCAATGGTCAGTGGGGTTGTTAGGAGATGGGCAACAGAAGGCTTTCAGAAGACTTGGGGTTTAATACAAAGTATGGTGTTTTGATGCTGTGTCTTCCCTCTGTTGGGTGATCCTTGGGGTTGAAGAGGTTGGCCCACAATGCTTTTTCAAGGTGCATTTAAAAAAAATTCCAGTAGAAATAACATACAGAGTTGTTTTACTTTCACATGTACAAAGATGGTGACTCAACAACTCTTTGACTCACTGCTCATCATGTCAGTGTCCCCTTTAATTCCCATCACCTGTTTCACCCACTCTCTATTCACCTCCCCCTGACGACAGCACTTTGTTCTCTAGAGTTAGGTCTGTTTCTTGGTTTACCTGTGTTTTTTTCCTTTCCAAGTTTGTTTCTTAAATTCCACGGATGCGTGAAATCATATAGTATTTGCCTTTCTGTGGCTGACTTATTTCACTAAGCTTTATACTCTCTAGATCTACGCATGTGGTTACAAATGGCAAAATTTCATTCTTTTTTAAGGCCAAGTAATATTCCATTGTGGATACACACAGCCTTTCTTCTTTAGCTGTTCATCATTTGATGGACACTTGGGCTGCTTCCGCAATTTGGCTATTGTAGATAACACTGCCCTAAACATCAGGAGGGCGTGTATCTCTTCCAATTAGTGGTTCCGTGTTCTTTGGGTATTCTAGAGTATTTATACCTGGGTCCTAGGGTAGTTCTACTTGTGACTTCTTGAGGACCTTCCATACTGCTTTCCACAACAGCGGCACCAGTGTGCGTTCCCACCAACACTGCTCGAGGGTTCCTTTTCCTCCACATCCTTGCCAACCCCTGTTGTTTTTCAGGGTGCCCTTGGATAAGCTGATTTTATTTCTGTTCTTTCAGGTACCAGGAAGGAGAAGGGAGGGGAGGGTGCGTAGCAGAAAAATGCGCTGAGAAATCCTGCTCTCTTCACGATGAAGCTTGTCCGAAGAACTGCTTATCCTGGTTTCTCCCCGTTTGGGTTCTCTCATTTACCCCCTAACACCTCCGTGATTTGATCTCCTCTTGCCTGTGTCCCCAAATCGCCCACCTCAGGTCACCACTGACAGTCAACTTCACTGTCCTTAAGATCCTTTTCAGCTCCTGCTTTAACCTAACTTGTTTACGGTTCTTTATATGGAGCTGAATAACGGATCTTTACCCATTTCTGTCAAAGCATGCACAGTCTACACACTACTAGCTATTATTCACAAACTCTCTGGAGAAAACAAAGAATCTTCACGAAATTTAACCGCCAGTTCTGACCCTGATAAATTAACTTGGTACCAATAGTCATACGTTCCTTAAATAATTGTCAAGGACCCGCTGGGTGCCCTTCACTGTATTGGGTCCTGATGACGTAATGGTGGGCCAGCCCGTGGTGTGGTTTTTCTAGATGCTGCAGGAAAGGAGCAAGTGAGGTCTGGGTGCTCTTAGGAAAATCGTTCTGGGGCTGGGATTTCAATTGTTCCAATTGGAACTACATTACCCATCTGGGCTGCTCTAGGCTCCCCGGAGACCTTACCTCTCAGGAACGAAGACAATCGCAAAGTACTTTTCCATTACACACACACACACACACACACACGAGTCAGCAATAGTTCCAAAGTTGGGCTAAATTGACCAACAGGGCTTCAATTTTCTAAAATACCCAAGGGACCCCCAAACAGATATATATATATATATATATATGGCAGAAATATGGCCAAAAGGACTTAAAAGACTCAGAAAATACAGCATAGCTGCACCTCCAACTTGCAAGGTTCCCAAGGTTCTTGCAAGGCAGAAAGAGGAGGCTGACCATGCAGCCCCTGTGGGCCTACGCAAGAGGAGGGGATGACTCACCAGGAAGTAGCAGGATGAGAGAGGGATTCTCCTGTTGCCTTGGAATTACAGTAAGCCACTCAGTCTGGGGTCCGGGGTCTTGCAGTGAGAGCAGCCACCATCAGCAAGGCTTGCCGGGAGGACCAATCCCGCTCCCAGAGAGCTGCCCTCTCTCTCACTCCCAATGGAAAAAGCCACGAGAAGGTTTCTGGCCTTCAAGGGTTGGGTATGCTTGGGCTGTACCTTCCCTTCTCCATGTGCAAGAGGGGAATGAAGTACCCCCCCCCCCCCCGCAAGCTAGGTGATGATGGAGACTCCAAGAGAATGGCCAGACAGGACTGCAAGTTCTGGGCCAAGGGGGCTGGCGGGAGGGGCGGTGGAGGAGATTGGCTCGTGTTCCTGCTGGCTGAGCTGTGGAACCTGCAGGTGGTCAGTGGAGGAAAAAGCACAGGAGTGGAGGTGGGGAAAGTCCCCTGGGAAGGCAAGAGCTTCAGGTGTTTGGCTCAGGTCCTATCAACCCACTTGCCAAGTCCTCACTATCTCCAGCCCCTTCTCCTGCTGGTACGAGGCCACATTGCCCAACTCCTGGGGTGCTCCCACTAGATCACAGCATGAACTGTGCACACAGTGGCCCTGCCCACTGTGCCCACTTAGGAGGCATTTAGCTGCATGGAACAGTAAACCACAGATGGCTTAATCCAAGATGGCGTTTACTGGTCACCAGGGCAGCAGCTCCGCCTTGCCATCAAAGACCCAGGCTCCGTTTTTATACCCTATCATCCGCAGCACACTGGCCTTGTGTCCACTGCTCATCTCCTGGCGTTGCAAAAGGGCTGCCATAGCTCCGGATATTGTATTCTGACACCAGTGGCTCAAGGTGGAAGGAGAGGGGCAGAGACAGAAAGCTATGGACTGAGAAGAGCTATGGTCCAGAGCTCCGATGTCACGCTGACCCAAAGAGAAGAGAACAGGATTGCCAACCACAGAGCTTGCCCTGAGGTGAAGGGCCCACCCGCGTCCTTTTACCAGTAGTCAACAGGCTGAGCACATGGGTTGAAGAGGCCATGACCAGACCCTTGGATCTGCCTTCGAGTGTCTTCTTCACAAGCTAGAACACAGGTTCATTTCATGTATCCCTTCCTTCACGCACGAATTCAGTGACCATTTATGGGGCAATGTCCACACGACAGGCTTTGTGCCAGGTCCTGGAATCATGGGTCACCCTCTTGAACAACACGCTCAGGAGTTCGCTGTCTCTTAGTCCTGTCCTCTTCTCTACGCCTCCTGACCAGCACCGGTCCTAGTCCAGCCTGATCATTTGCCTCCTTGGTACTCACTCCTGCCGGAATGGTGCTGATTGGGCCCTCAAGATCCCAGATGTTCAGCCCTATAACCAGGTTCTTTCTTTCTTTCTTTATTTTTTAAAGATTTTATTTATTTATTTGTCAGAGAGAGAGTGAGTGAGAGCGAGCACAGGCAGACAGAGTGGAAGGCAGAGTCAGAGGGAGAAGCAGGCTCCCTGCGGAGCAAGGAGCCCGATGTGGGACTCGATCCCAGGACGCTGGGCTCATGACCTGAGCCGAAGGCAGTTGCTTAACCAACTGAGCCACCCAGGCGCCCCTATAACCAGGTTCTTGATAGAACCCTTCAGTTCTTACACCTGCCCCCAAGGTGGCTATTCCAAACATCTCCCATGGCCCATCAAGCCCCTACTCTTCTCATCAAGTCTTTCCTACTTCCTCCCTGGGCAAGCAGAGGTCATGAACATGTTCTCCCAGCTTTACTCTCCCGGACGGACATGCTTAGTGCCCAGAACTTCTCTCAAGACTCACCTAGAGCTACTCTTTCTTTCCTTGTCCTCTCCTAAGCCTCGGTTCAAAGGTCTCCTCTTTTTAAAACCTTAGCAGCAGTAAGACCATCACTAGCAAATATGTATTTGGCACCGGGCTGAGCATTTCACAGGAACTGTCCCAATTCTATCCTCGCACAAAGCTGGGGAAGGGTTCAGGTCCACTTGGCAGACGAGAAACGGAAGCACAGGGTAAGTTAACTTGCCCCACGTTCCTCCAGGGTGGGGCCAGGATTCAAGCCCTGATCTGCCCGGGACTCGGAAAGTGCTGCTCCCCAGGACCGGGCGAACTCTCCTGGGCTCACCCCACCCCTGTCACTTGTGCCTTCCCGGCGCACGCGCACACATCCTCTCCCCAGACAATCAACCCACTGATGAGATCTGTCTCTCTTCTGGTCGGCTTCCCGCCCTGGACTGGGAGTGCCCCGAGGGCAGAGATCCTGTCTGATTCACAGTGTCCTCCCCAACACCTGCCACTCCCGTGGTGCGGTCACCAGCGGCAGAGTTGGAGTCATGAGCGAGGGGATGAGGAGGGTGACACCGGCAGAGGGCGGGGTGACTCAGGACCGGTTCCCAGCAAAAAGGGTTGCTTGGCTATGGGGTGCGCGCTGGCAGGCTTAGGGATCACCCCCCCACCTGCCTCATTCATTCACCAAGTGTGCGCAGGCTGTCTGCTACGTGCTGGGCATTATCATAGTTGCCAGAAACAAAAAAAGCAAATAAGAATCCCCACCCTCCCCTGGGAAGCTGACACTCCAGGGGGTACACAGGCTTTCCCAGGCAATGTGCCTAGGTTTCCACCCCCACTCGCCCACCCCTGGGTCCCTGTTTTTCCCTCAGTGCTGGGACACTTACAGTGTCTGTTGTCAAACTGTATCTCCTGAGAGTTTTTTTTTTTTTTTTTTAAGATTTTATTTATTTATTTGACAGAGAGAAATTACAAGTACACTGAGAGGCAGGCAGAGAGAGAGAGAAAAGGAAGCAGGCTCCCTGCTGAGCAGAGAGCCCAATGCGGGACTCGATCCCAGGACCCTGAGATCATGACCGGAGCCTAAGGCAGCGGCTTAACCCACTGAGCCACCCAGGCGCCCTCTCCTGAGAGTTTTATCTTCAATGTTCGTCACTAAGGCCAAGGAGCTGAAGAACCAGAAATAAAAGAGAGTTTGAAACAGACAAAACCCAAAGGCGTGAATGTCACCACCCTCTCTGCTGAGCGTCACCTGCACGGGGCTTCCTGTCAGGTGTGAGACGAGGTTCCATCTCCCACTTCTCTGTGAATATAAGTCCTCCCCCGAGCTCTTCCATGAGCGAGCCAGAGCACCCTCCCCTTCCCCTGCCCCTCTAGAGGGCCCGAACGCCTCAGGGTCCAGAGCTCCCTCATGCTCCCCCTGCCCCACGCTGGGGTTGGGACTTTGCCCTTAGGACCGGGTGAGACAGGAGGCTGCTTGCAGGCCCCCCCGAGACCTGGACCAGAGGCAGCCCCTACAGTCATTCCACGAATGCATCTGTCCGTCTTCAACCAGACCGCGCCTCAGGAGAGATCACGGACAAAGGATACAAGTCCACCCAGGGTATATGACCCCCGAAGCTTGTCACTCTGGGCCAAACCATCCAGGGCACCCAGGGCTATGTCCCCCACACTGGGGGCAAAGGGCGGGGGGAGACGGAGATGCCTGCTGCAGCAGGTCTCTGCCTTTGAGCACTGAGGTCACCCTCCTATCCACGACCTGTGGCCTGCAGGAAGAGCTGGGCAGGGGCAGCTGAGCTCAGACACTGTGGCCTCTCTCAGGAGTCCCCAGCCTCAGTGAGGCTGATCCCATGGCCCACAGCCCTGGGCTCCGCTACGGAGGGCGGGTCTCAGGCTGAGCCACCTCTGCCTGGAGCGTGCAGCCCCGCCCTTGGCTCTGGCCCAGGAGTCCCTGCCGAGGTCCGCCCGCTCCTCAGCCTCCCTGTTGCGGAAGCGACGTTCCCATGCTGGGCATGTCCTGATCACTACTTCCAGGGCAGGGCTGGGAGTGAGCTGCCGCTACTGACATGGGCCCAGCGTCGCCTAGATGTCACCCAGCAGGCCTCGGTGCTCCCCCCAGCAGTCTGGGGCCTGATCTTGCTGCTGCCAGGCCACCCCTTTTGCCTTCCGCCTCCAACCCCTGCAGGGCCTGTTTGCAACCCTGTCCTGGGGCCAGGTGCGTGCAGATGCTCTGAACCTAGGCTCTGGGGGAGGGAGCTGGTTTTGCAGCCATGTGGAGGTATGGGGTCTAGGTTGTCTTAGGCACCAGGGATGGGCCCAGGAACCCTCATAGGAGTGGGTGCAAGCAGGGTTTGGATGGGCAGTGGCCTGCATGCCTGATCCCAGCTCTGGGGTCTGCAGAAGGGTAAGCCTCCAGGACGCTAAAGGAGCAGCCTGAATCCCCTGGGAGGAACCCACAGGCCGTGGCCTCTGTGCATCCTGGGACAGGCCACTGTGCCTCTCCCAGACTAAGCCCCGGGCAGACGCTCCCCAGCCCTGTCAGCATGAGGTCATCCCGCCAGTCGGAATTTCCTGTCCCTTAAACACTGAGTGGAGATGGTCCCCCCCCCCCCCCGCCTATTCGTGGGCTCCCGGACTCACCAAAGAGCTTGGGGATTCGTTGCCAGGCAGCGCTGGGTCCTGGCCTCCAGGCCTCGTCACCGCCAGACACCGGGCAGGTTCCGCCATCCGTGGCAGAAAGCAAGGCCAAGTGGGCAGGCCGGTTGCGTGGCTGGTGTTCTGTGCACCGGCCTGGCCCGCCTTCCTGCGCCGCCAACCCTCTGCCTCCCATCATGCCTTCAGCCTCCCAGTGCCGGGCAGGGCAGGTGGTGTGGAACCCAGATCTCTGGGGAAACAGAGACCCAAGTGACAAGGTGCATTGTTAGGCGATGGGGACACAAACCCCTCCCTGCTGGGATGGGAGGCCAGCAGAGGTTCCTGGGGTGCACTCATGGCCTTTCCAACACGAAACCTCTGAGGGGCTCCCCGGCCGCCTTTCCCTGGGGCTGTGGCTTTTCACTTTTAGCCCCAGGCGGCAGGAGGGGTCTGCTCAGAAGCGGCAGGGTGGTGGAGGGGCCCAGGGCAGGACTTCGTGAGGTTCCCTAAAAGAAGAGCTGAAGGCAGAAGTGGAGAAGGTGTTTGCGTGTGGGGGGGTGGGGGACAAGGGGACCCCAACTATCCAGATGCGACCAGAACAGGAAAGGGGGACCTCTCTTCACTCTGAAACGGCTCGGTAAGTGAAGACACCAGGCACCGTGGGGCTCGCTCAGGCTCCCTGTTTGGAGATCCAGGACGCAGTGTCCTGTCCGAACAGGTCCCTTTGGCCACGGAGCCACAAGTCACGGGCGCCCTCAAGTGGCTTCAGGGCAGCAAGCGGAGGACGGGGCTCAGGGTGGTGAGCATCTGCACTCCCCCTGCCTCCCTTCCTCTCCCCAGAAATAACCTAGCCAGGTTTCGAGGCAGCCAGGAAGACGGAGCAGCTCAAGACAGGTCCAGAGACACCAACACCAAAACAAGTTTTGAAGATGTGTCCGCATTTGCATCCGCCAGCTGGAGACATCCGAGAGGACAGGAACCCAGAAACACAGAACTTACTCTTCATTATTTCTCATTATTCCCCCCAATAAAGTACCACTTACTGCGTGTCTTCTGATTACGACTCGGTATTTGTTTCTTTAGAAAATGTGGACAATCCGGAGAAACCACGGAAAGGCCAACAAAAATCACTCGTTAGCGGATGCTGATGGGTAGCTAGTCTCTGCATTCTCCGTTCCACACGCGGCTTTGTAATTGACTGTATCCACTCACAAGTATACCATGGATCGCTGCACACGTCAATAAATGTTCTTTTACAGCGGTTAGACGTGAAATAAAGCGCTGACGACCAGCCCGAGAAACAAATCCATACACACACGCAAAACGAGTTTCTTAGGACGAATTCCGAGGAAGACACTTGCTGGTCACGTGGGCACCACGTTTGTAACGCTTTGATACATGGTGGCAAGTTGTCTTCTAGAAAGGTCATCTCCATTTACCTGCCCACCTACAAAGGAGGGGAATGCGTGTTGCTCCACAGTCTCACCAGAACTGGATATTATCCGTCTTTTAAAATCTTTGTCAGGGGCACCTGGGTGGCTCAGTGGGGTGGGCGATTGCCTTCGGTTCAGGTCATGATCTCGGGGTCCTGGGATGGAGCCCCACGTCTGGGTCTCTGCTCGGTGGGGAGTCTGCTTTCCCCCCTTCCCCCCGCCTGCCTCTCTGCCTACTTGTGATCTGTCAAATAAATAAGATATTTAACAAAAATAATAAAAAAATAAAATCTTTGTCAACTTGGAAGAAGAAAGGGATCATTATCCGTTTAGATGACCCTTACTTTGATTTTTAGCAAGGGTATTCAAGGCATCTTTACACTGTTTTCAGTTCTCCTTGTGTACATTGCCCGTTTGCAAAATTTGTTTTATTCCTGAATGCTTATGATGTCCCAGACATTGAGCATTTTCTACTATTTTTTTTTAAGATTTTATTTATTTATTTGTTAGAGAAAGGGAGAGAGTGAGAGCACAAGCACAGGCAGGGAGACTGGTAGGCAGAGGCAGAGGGAGAAGCAGCCTCCCTACCCAGCAAGGAGCCCGATGTGGGACTCGAACCCAGGACTCTGGGATCATGACCTGAGCCACAGGCAGCCGCTTAACCCACTGAGCTACCCAGGCGCCCCAAGCATTTTCTACTATTTGATGTGCTCGGCTTTTCCTCTCTGACTTCTAGGAACTCTTTATATAATATTATTAGGCCCGTGCTTGTTCTGTTATGAAGCCTTCATTCCTGCTTGTCTTTTAACTTTGAGCTTGAGTGTGTGTTTGGCTTTATACAAATTTTAAATATTCATGTGGTCCAAACTGTGGTGGCCCAATTGGTGTTACAGCAAGAAAAGTTTTGTCCCTATCAAGAATATAAAACAAGAATTTTTTAAAAAAGATTTTATTTATTTTCCAGAGAGAGAAAGAGAGAGCACGAGCAGGGGGAGCAGCAGGCAGAGGGAGAGGGAGAAGCAGACTCCCTGTTGACCGGGGAGCCCGATGTGGGACTTGATCCCAGCACCCTGGGATCATGACCTGAGCTGAAGGCAGATGCTTAACCCACTGAGCCACCCAGGCATCCCCCCAAACAATTTTCTATACCTTCTTATTTATAATTTTCTCACCTACATTTCAATCTTTAATTCTTCTCGTATGTATACTGATGTCTGAGTTAAACTGAGGATCTAATTCACTTTTTTTTCCCCAAAAGTTTGGCCAATTTTCCCAACATTCTTAACTTCCCCAACCTTATTGGTAGAGCACTCTTTTTTCCAGAAATTTAACACGTGATTGTTTTGATTAATACTTTGATTTTTCATATGCTTGTTAGCCTTTTGCATTTCCTCTTCCATAAATGCCTACACACACATCCTCTGGTTTTTCTCAGCAGCTTCCTCACTCGTGGGTTGGAAAGCACACTGCATATACTGAAGACACACTCCTTTGTTTTGCTGATATTGCAAATGATATTGCAAACCCTTTCTCCTGTGTGAACGTGGAGAATTAATTTTCATAAAACATTTTGGCTTCTACGGCTTTTACATTATTTGTCTTGTTGATGGCTTCTGACTCGGTCGCTGGGCTGGGAACAGCCTTCTACTCACCGAGGTCCCATCAATTGTCCCTTGAAGTTTATTTGGTTTTCTTCCTTCTTACCTCACTGCCTTCTACTTCCCACTCCACTTATTTACAATTTATTTGGACATGTGACATTAGACAAAAATCTAACTTTACCTTTTCCCCCAAAGTGTGACCCAAGCCCCCCCCCCCCCCCCACTGTTTGTCGAGTAAGCGTTTACGTTCTGGTTTGAACCGTCCACCTTTATCTCACACACAGTAGGTTCCAGGTCCTGTCCCGTGCTGATACCCTGCCTCTGCGCTGCTTTCAACTCTGAGATTTCCGCCCTACAAAACCTCAGTCCTGCTTGGATCCGCATTCCTGTCTCCCTGCTCTGCAGCCGGGAGCCGCGTGGGGAATCGCTCACTTCTGCGGGTCGGGGCCGTTCTGCAGTCTTGGCTCCAGCCTTGCCTTGCAGTCAGGACAATCCCCCCAACCCCTTCCCAGCCCTAGAGCGGCCCCTTCAAACCCCACATCCTTCCTCCTCCACCCTCGCCAGCAGGTGACCTTCCCCTACAGCTAAAGAATCAATGTCACTTCGGTTGGGTCTTTCTCAACTTCTATCCACCGAGCTTCCCTCCCCGGGGGGCAGTGATCACCAGCGTCTGCCGAGCCCTTACTCTGACCCAGGCTACGCGTGCATTGGTCCTCACAACAAGGTAGTCAAGTGGGTCCTCTTACTGTCCCCAGATAACAGGAAAAGAAACCGGAAGCCAGGTTATGTAATGGGCTGAAGGTCACGCTACAAACAATGGCTGGAAAGTAGGATTCGACTCCTGGTAGGGCCTTGAGAGTTCAAGTTCCTGTTCCTGCGCTTCAGCAGACGGGGAGTGGGGGTTCCCTCGGTCTCAGTCCTTGTTCTCTGGTGTGGCAGGAAAATCATCGGCGTTTTCATTTAGTCAAGGCTCCCGCATTCGAGCCCCTTCTATGTGCTGCCCACGGTGCAGACAGAGTCTCTGTCCTCCTGAAGCTGATGGTCTATTGGGACCAACAGACATGGACCAAAGAATCATACCAACAAGCACAAGACCACACGCCAGTAGATGTCCCAGAGGAAAGGACTGAAGAGCTACGGGCATGGACAGGAAAGACATGAGCAGTGGGGGTGAGCATGTAAGGGCAGAGCCTTTCTGAGAAAGTGACCAGTGAGCCAAAGACTGGAGACCGCTGAGCCAAACGTGAGCCAAGGAGTAACGTGAGCCAAACGCAGGGACAGGCAGGATCCGGGCACTGGAGGCAAGTGTCCCCGTGTTTTCGGCACACTTAGTGACATGCTGGGAGAGGTCTTCAGGCAGGCACACACACAGGACCTCTCCAGGACGGCCGCCCAGGCTCAGCCCACAGCCGCCCTGAGCCGCGGTCACCAGTGATGACTTGACCGGCAAAGTACACAAAGAAGAGCCCAGCTGCCCATCGGGGAGCACCACTGGTGACTACAGCTCCTAGGTCCTGTGACTTGTTGCTCTCCTAGAAGATGCCCAATGGCCTCGTTCGTCCATAGCCTCTCCTGACTTTCAAAATGTTAACAACCCTTTGCAGAACAGTCGTTATGATTCTCTAGTGGGGAGGAGCTTGCAAAGCAAACTTGGCTTACACCCGTGTCTGGGCAAGGCCACCCGTTCCCTTCTTCTCGTGTTTTCCAGAGCCGACATTAACATCAAGAGGGACACCCCTTGTCTCTCATCCGAGTCCTTCCTCTCTTCACGTGAGCACGGGGTGGTGTCAGAGGGGCTCTAAGTTATCAGATTAAAAAGAAGCTGACAGGGGTGCCTGGGTGGCTCAGTGGGTTAAGCCTCTACCTTTGGCTCAGGTCATGATCTCTGGGGCCTGGGATCGAGTCCCGCATGGGGCTCTCTGCTCAGCAGGGAGCCTGCTTCTCCTCATCTCTCTCTCTGTCTGTCTCTCTGCCTATTTGTGATCTCTCTCTCTGTCAAATAAATAAATAAAATCTTTAAAAAAAAAAAAAAAGAAGAAGCTGACACACGCCGGTTCACAGACGGAGGAACTGATCTGTCAAAAGTCTGTTGCTTCCCCTCCTCTCGGCGGGGGCCAGGGTGCTGTCCTGGGTGAGTGTACATCAATGGCTGACCTGACCCTTCCCCGCCTCGGCTGCCCCCAACATCTGTCCAGGGCTAACATCGGGGGCACGTTTATAGCCAGTGTTGGCAAGCCTTCTCCGAGGAGTCTAAAGACACATTTTCCAATCAGCTTGTTAATACTAAAGCTGATGGGTTGTATCTCTGTCCATCGGTCTCACGTCTCTTACATTTATCAATTGGTTCTATATTGGGAGAGGAAAAAAAAGAAGAAGTATTTTCTCAACAGCCCTCCCCTCCCCAACCCACCTGTCGGCCACATATTGAGAATATTTTCTCTGTTTAAGGCTTTGTGGTCCTAAACCAGCTTCTCTAACGAAAGGCAGGTGGAAGCCTCTTAGAACCCAAGATCGATGCCCGCTCGCTTCCTCCGCGGCCCCGCCGGGGAGGTACGGGGGTAGGTCTGAAGGGGAGACGTGGAGACCACGCTTCTGAGCGCCAGCACCATGTCTGAAGTATTTTCCACGGGCCTATGCGGGGACAAGCAACAGCACCCATCACCGCCTGCGGGAAGTCTTCCCCTGATTCACGGCGGTGGCTCACCCTCGGGCCTCGGCAGCCCAATGTGAACACAGACACGTGGGTGCTGTCACCTGTGGCAAAGAGTCCAAACGCTTTTGGGCTCGGGATGCAGTCTCCGTGCCCCGCGGTGCGTCCTCCCCGCCTGGTTGGTTACCCGAAGGCGTCCCAGAGTCACTCCGGGGACTGAAGGGGAGGAGACCAAGACCCTGGCCCTTGCCGCTCGTCCTGGCTCACATCTGTTACAGGCCATGTGGTCCTGTCACGGCGAGAGGGGCTGGTACTGGAGGCCACCACTCTTCTGGGCCCAGCAGCTGCCCGGGGAAGAGAACGGGATGTGACCTCCCGAGCAGAGCTCTAGGGGAAGGGAATCAGCGTGGGATGCCAGGCTCAGGAGGTGCGGCCGGGGGTATGAGGCAAGTTCTCCTTCACCAGAGTCACGGGGCAGAGATCGGATTGTTGGCCTGAGGGTAGGGAGAGTACTGAAGCCTTGGGCCCCTTTGTCTGTCTGCATTTTAGTGAGTTACTGCCCATGGAAGGGGGGTTGGGGGGCTGAAGGTGACTGACAAGGAAAACCCATCCATGCGGAAATGGGTTCTGGGTGATCTTTAAAGGCTTTGTGTTGGCACAGCTGTGGCAAGGCCAGACACAGGGTAGCCATAAAGGCTGGCATTTTGGAGACCTTAGAAGGATGTTAGGCATCGTGCTAAGCCATTACATTGCAGACAGTGGCCCCTGGGGAGCAGGGGAGGGTGATAAGCGGAGAGGCTAAGGTTGGGCTGAAAATGCACATTAAGGAGGAGAGAGCCTGGCCTCTGCCTAGGGTGCCAGGGGCAGCCTGTCACTAACTCGCCAGAAACGTCCTAACGCCCAGCATCCTGGGCTCCGTGAGAGAAGAGCTACCTCTGGGGACTGTCAGGAGGGCATGTGTGGTTGGAGGTCACGGGGTGGGGGGAGCAGGCAGCGGCATCCAGGGAAGCCTGCCAGTCCCGCGTGCCACCTCTGTCCCGGGGTCCAGAGCATCTCCTCCACCCCGTGCCCCTCCCCGCCAAAACTGAGGGCTCACAGCCGAGGTCTCATAGTGGTGCCCACCCCTGTCCTCAGCTTGGGGCCCCTCTCCCGCCGGAGAGGGCCAGCACCCCTCTTGCCAGTACCTTTGAGAAGTACAGTTTACGAAGCCGTCTCGACAGCTTCCCTCCCATGACCGCGGAGGCCTTCTGATAACCCCAGGACTCCCACAGGCCATACACTCTTCTTTGTAAGAGAAACAGCAACCCCTCTCTCCTGTTCATGCTCCGGAGGAAACATGACCCCGTGTTTCTGGAAACCTAACAGGACCCGCTTCGGTCCATACCCTGGTTCTGGCGTCCGTGCATCCTCTTGGCCAGAGAAGATAACGGAACCACGACTAAGGGGAAATAGCTCTGTGGACGATCGTGTCTTTGCTCATCTTTATTTATTTCAAAAAGTTATCTTAGACCCCAGAGCTTACATTTTTCCCGTCTGTTGCAGGGCCCCGACGTGGACCCTGGTGTACAAAGCACACACGGGGGGAGCTGCTTATAGAAGTGGGGAGTCATCTTAAGAGATTTAGGGAAGAGCGGACCCTGGGCCTTCTGAGGTCTTAATCGTCGTCATCTATGGCCAGGACGCTGATGTGTCTGAGAAGTTCCTGCCAACCAAAACCAAATTCATAAGCAAATAGGGCGTTGTCACGACAGCGTCAGATCCTAGGCAAATAAAGCATATTGTTAAGTATTGAATATCACAGGCCTTAGCCAAGATGCTCCCTCTTTCCCTCTGATGCCCAGACCCTACTCAGTCCCTTCTGCGGTATTTGAGGAGGAAGTACTCCTAAGCCCCTCGAGCCTAGGTATGTCTTTTCGCTTCTTGAATTTAGAGTTAAATATGTAATTTGTTTGCTCAGCGGTAGTCCTTGATGAGGATGTTTATCTTGTCTGTGAAATGTTTGGAAGTCTGAAACATCCTCAGAAATCAACTCGGCCTGGTTGTCTTCCAGGAAAGGGATCCCCTTTGCATAAGTTCTGTTCAAGGTTGAAACACAGAAGCCCCAACTGAAAGTAGCTCAAAGAATGAAGGGATGCATTGGCTTTTATAAACTGAAGGCCAGAAGTAGTTGGGTGGGCCTCAGGCCTGGTATGATCCAGCACTTTGGTGAGGAAATTAAGAACGGGTTTTTTTTTGCTGTCTTTATGCTCCGACTTTATTCTCTCTGGAAGCTTCATCCTAAACCTGGTCTCCCTCATGATGGCAAAATGGTTGCGGCGGCTCCTGGCTTCACACACGCACACCATGCCCTCTGGAAGATCAGAGGGTTTCCTTTCCTCAAGTGCTCTCAAAAGCTGAGTAAGCATTTTTGTCTTTCAGAAGCGTCTCACCTTATAGCCCAGAGCACTACATTGGGTCACAAGCGCCCTGGGGAATGCCGAGGGCTGACTGGTTCAGGCAATCACAGTGACAAAGGATTTGTGATTGTCCTGGTTGACGTAGATCAAAGACAGGTCACTCTTGGAGCATTCATGTCTCGTGCTGCTACACAGCAGGGGGTGGGGAAGGGGTGGGTGTAGAGCACATTAGCACGCGGTCTCCCACACTCTCTCTAGCATCCCTGGCACCCCCGGCGAGCTGTCACCCAGCATTCCATCCCATGGATGGAAAAGACCTCACTGCTGAGGGCGCTCATGCAGCAGTGGGTCGGCTCTCACGGGCCGCTCAGGACCCCCGTCCCAGCTCCACTGAGTCCACATAGCCCAAAGCCAGCTCACCCTTTAAGAGATGGTCCTTCTCTCTTCTGAGCAGAGGAGGAGGTGAGATCCTGATCGTTCAGACTCAGTAGAAAAACGAGTTAACTGTCTTTCTTCCTTCCATGCTCTCATCGGGGCTCTGCCTCGAGAAGGCAACTCTTGGGGCTGGGTCTTTCACCAGCACCCGTGCCAAAGAGAGGCATACCGAGTCCCCAAAAGAGGGTGGAGAGGATCTTTAAGATGTTTGCTTTGGGGTGATCTTTGTGGGTTCCTCATTCCAGTTGTCCTGCTTGTGGCCTGCCTTGCTCGTGGCTGTGTACGGGGCGGAGACCCTCCCCCAGAGCCAGGTCAGGGTGCACTGGACTGTGTATGTTCAGAGACTGTGACTGCTCCTGAGGGTCAGGTCTCTCCTGGCCTGGAGGGTGCCACCTAAGCAGGAGGTCTCCATTATAGTCTAATGATGATAATTTCAGCAAAATAAATAAATAAATAAATAAATAAATAAATAAAACCAAACCAGCTCCTTCTAGCTCCCACTGTCAATCCACTGGCCTGAAAGTCTGCCTTACCCCATATGCTAACACCGAAGACTACAATGAGGCCACATGAAATTAATGATGTGGGTAAACTTCTATTCCAATCTTGACTCCTCATTTCTTTTTCATGTCTTATTGCATTAAAAGAACTTTTAAAAATTAATAACCACGGTAACCACTAGACCGCAAACTCCCTGAGTGCGGACACCACTTTCTCGTGACTTCGCATCCCAGCACCAAGCGCCTGGCATATACCTGAGAGACTGAACACACATGTGGACACGGACGAGACCAAATACACGAGCAGCCTTCGCCTCACAGCCGGCAGCAGCCTGCCCAGAAAACCACCCGTGTTACTACACTCGTCAGTCCAGGAAGCCGGCCTCTAAGCCAGCCGTGCAGCAGGCATCTTGCTGTCTCCAGCAGCAGCCCAGGCAACAAGGCGATGGCTTCTGGAACAGTCGGCCCCGACTGGCCGGGACTTCATTAATAATGAAGAGCCTCCCTAGTTTTTGTCTTGGTTTCCAACTTAGGATCAATCAGAGAAAGCCAAGTGTGACTCCTAACCAACCACACTGGATGCCCTGCTTCTGGCCGGGCCACCTACAGACTCCTCCGCCCCACCCCCAACCAAAGCCACCGATCTGGGCGCATCTGAAGCCTCCCCTTTTCCACCATCAAGCTGGCTCCCAGCTCTGTCTGCTTGGAGTCTCTGCCCACATGCAGGGGACGGTGGCTGACTCCCTTCCTATATCAAGATCTGAATAAATAGACTTTGCTTTTGCCATTTGGTGGGACTTAAGTTTTTTTTTCCCTCCATATAGTAGATGCTCAATAATTATTTTTATTTTAATTTTATTAACATATAATGTATTATTTGCTTCAGGGGTATAGGTCTGTGAAACATCAGTCTGACACAATTCCCAGCGCTCACCATAGCACAGACCCTTCCCGATATCCATCACCCCGCCACCCTATGAAGCAAGAAGAGAAACATACTTTGAGGAAATCTAAATAGATAGACTATCCCCCAGCTTTCCTGACCTACAACTGAGGTGACGTGTAAGTTCAAGGTATGCAGTCCGGTCCTTGGATACAGGCAAATATAGATGATTTTTATTTGCTAATCACACATCAAGAGAGCTGGAAAAAAAATCCACATTCAAAAAAGGAACCAAGGAAGGAAACAGGCAATCTGTTTTGTGTCTTTGTGTCGAGGGACTAGCAGCTTTTTGCCACTTGATGTAATTTTCTCTCTTAAAAATGATCAGGCTGTGAAAAGAAAAGAATGTGGCATCTGACTTGCTGGAATCACGATGTTACAAGGTGGGTTCTGGTTCAGTAGGTCTGGGGGGGGCCTGAGATCCTGCATTCTGGGTATCGCAGGAAACCGGTGTTCCTGGGCTCGACCCCACGCTTCCCATAGTAAGAGCCTTGTGGTCTGGGAAGTAGCTCCACAGGACGAGACCCATTTCTGTTCCCATCCCTAAAACCCCGGGTGGACAGCCCACACTGAAGACACAAAAACTGGTCCAGCGTGGAAGCCAATTACTCTAGGAGTTTAAAAAAAAAATACAGAAAATAATGTACATTTTGATTCCAATAAAAATGAAACAATATTCTTGGGCAGCCTTGCTATTCAGAAACGAACACTTTTCATCATGCTTTGATTAAAGGAAAGGTGCTTTCCTAATCTAGACCCATCCACAGCACAGCTGGGCACATCTCAGTTCGGGAAATTATTGCCACATGTTGTGGAATCGCCCCTGCCATGCCGGTTGTACAGT
Source organism: Mustela lutreola (assembly GCF_030435805.1). Taxonomy (NCBI): domain Eukaryota; kingdom Metazoa; phylum Chordata; class Mammalia; order Carnivora; family Mustelidae; genus Mustela; species Mustela lutreola. The sequence continues at coordinate 6,461,662 of NC_081296.1, read as the reverse complement.
GCGGCTGGAAGCCTGTGCGAGGGAGAAGAGGATACTCGGGAAATCACCGTGCTTCTCTGAGCGCTGCAGACCCTGGGACTTGTGTGTGATGGTTACCAAAACCACCGCTAACGCACACCTTTCCAAATCATGACTCATTTCCCTGAGCAGACGCGGCCCGACGTCTGCTTAGCCCGCCCCGTCCCGATCGCTCCTCTGGTCATCTGACTCGCAGACGGGTGCCTGATCTCCTTTGATATATGGTACATGACACCCCAACAAACCCTTCTCTTTAATCAAAGGAATCAGGCCTATGCCACCATCAGAAGTCGGTGGGGGGCGGGGTGCCGAATGCGGAGCAGATGTGTTCCTGCAGGTCAGAGGGAGCGAGTGGATTTGGAACATACACTTGCCGTAATTTAAATGAACCCCAGGATCTGATTTTAAAATAAAAACCCACATTTTTCGCAGGAGAGAGACAACACCGCTCGCAGCTTTTAACAGCAGCAATGACGCAAAAGTCCTGTGCTAACTTTTCATGAATCCGCTTGGAAGGAGAGCATCCCCTTGAAAACTCTGAGGCCAGACGGTCTCAGCTTTTAAAACATCTAGAGGAAGAACACGTTCACATTCAGCCACCAATAGGATGCAGCGTATCTAAGGACTGAGGACATATACGCCATGTGCCGAAACGTATTCATTTTCTAAAAATCTCATTGACAGGTGTATGTCCACAAAAGGATAAAAATAAGCTAGTATTTCCCAGCAATTCTCCAGGACTGTTTTCTTTCAGAAGTGCTCCACAAAGCCTGCGCCCATGGGCTGGGATGAGAGGCGGGGGGGGGGGGGGAGGTAGGGGGATGGGCACGGATTCTCTAGGAAAGGGGCCCCGGAAGCTGAGGTATCGGAGACTCTGCCTGACCCAGCCCCTTCTTCCCTCGGCTCCAGCTTGAGGCTGCCGCATGTGGCTGAGGAAGGGCCATGCCGGCCTTGGTGTCACTTCTGGGAAGGGAGAGACGGATGGAGCCGCCTTCCTAGAATTTCTCTCCCTCCCCCGCAAACAGGCTCCTTGTTATCATCATTTTCACTTCGGGGAGGCAGAGTGAGGAAAGAGAAAGACTCTATCCTTTGCTTAATGGACCGGAATCTTAGCTCGCCACTTACTGTCCAGTGACCTTGAGAAAGTTGGCCAGTCGCTCTGAGCTTTCCTTTTTTTAAAAATAATAGATTTTATTTATTTATTTGAGAGACAGAGAGCACGAGTTGGGGGATGGGCAGATGGAGAAGCCGGCTCTCCATGGATCAGGGAGCCTGACGTGAACCTCCCAAGGACCCTGAAATCACGACCTGAAGGCTGACACCTAACCGACTGAGCCACCCTGGCGCCCCTCTAAGCTTCATCCATCATATTATTTATGCATATATTCAATGTGTATTGAGCTTTGACTGCATGTCAAGGGTTTACTGCCCGGTGCTAGGTCTGGGGAGTGTGACAATGACCAAGATGCCTCCATCTGGCTCCCAAGGAGCCTATAATCTAGTGGGGGACATGGAAATCTGCAAGGACATAGCAATGCAAGGTGCTGGTGACAGCAGGGTCAGTAGGGGGTGCTACAGAGGACACAAGAGGAAGCCCCAGCCAGTCTCATCTCCCCTAAAGAGGCAGCTTCCGGTGGCTATGAGGTGTCGGTGTTAGTCGGATAAAGGATGGGGTGCGGCTCTGGAGAGAACGTGGGGAGCCCAGGGGACGGCACGTTGTCTGTTACGGCTACAGCGTGGCGTTGGGGAGGGAGTCTGGAAGGCGGGAAAAAGAAGAGGTGAGAAATGCAGCTTGTAAAACAATCAGGAACTAAAGCTCGACCCTTGTATGCCTCACGATAAGGACATCAGAGGGGCACCTGGGTGGCCTAGTCGGTTAGGCAACTGACACTTGATTTCTGCTCAGGTCATGATCTCCAGGTTGTGGGATCAAGCCCCGCTTTGGGCTCTGCATTTAGCATGGAGCCTGCTTAAGATTCTCTCTCTCCCTCTGCTCCATCTCCTCCCCCCGACCCCGTTTGCTCTCTCTTTCTAGGGAAAAAAAAAAAAGACAAGGATGTTGGTCTTGAGGATCTCGTAGGACATGACAGGTCTTGAGTCCTTCCTTTCTCCATCAGCTCCATCCATGTCCCTAGAAAGTCCCGTAGCTCTGCTCCTAAAACATACTCCAGACCCCCTCCTCCACGCCTGCGGGCCCGGTTCTGGTTGATGCGAGTGCCAAAAACTGGTGCCTTTGGCCCAGGGGGTGGCGCAAGGTGGGGAGACGCCACTGGTCTGAACTGAAGCAGTGGACGGATGGGTGCGGGGGGGCGGGGAGTGGGTCCCTCCTGGATACGACCTTCTAATCCTGTCTCCAACCCTGCGGTCTAGTGTTCGGTCAATACTCAGGAAATCCTGTCACCAAAAGGAGAGAATGGGTGACAGGGAACCATCGGCACATTCTCCACCAGAGAGGCGACCTTGAACCCACAGAACAAAAGAGCCACACGCAGCTGCGCTGTGCTCCTCAGAGACCCTTTCCCAGAGAGAGGGAGCCCCCAAGCCGCATGTCAAGGGCCGGAGGAGGGCTGCCATGCTCGCAGAGAAGACCCCGGGCTTCACATCACTGCTGGATTTCTTTCGGGTTTGAACTAACTCCTGCTGGGTTTCTGCAGCGAGGGCGGGGAGGAAAAGACGCCGCTGGAGGAAAAGAACCGAGGAGATGCAGGAGAATCTCCGATGGAACCTGTTGCACGCTGGATGGCAGTCGCACGCCGTTAATGCCCCCGGGAAGCTGGCACGAGGGAAGGACGGGCCTCACCATGGGCCACGAGGGAGGGGGCGTCCCCACCCAGGCCTGTCCCCTGGGCCTGCAGAGTGACAGTCTTCTGGCCATAAGACAGTGTTCATTAGGTTGGTGAACATTGTTACCTCCCAGCTGAAGACACGAAATGGGGCCTTAGGATTCCGAGGACAGATGATCATAATAATAACTCAGGACCCTCCAAATACAAGCCACCTCGAGCAAGTGAACCCTCGAAACACAGAACTGAGGTATGTTGCCCGACACACGTACTGCCTTAGGGCCTGTGTCTCATTGCATTTCCTGTTCTCGGCAATCTGTTTGCAGGCAGGATAGAGGAGAGGGCCCTGGAGTCAAACAGTGCTCCAGAGAGAGAACCACAGAACGCTCAGAGGTCCGGTTTCATACAGAGCATGTCACACGGAGTTTTAGTAGAAAAAAACGGAAGGAGAAGCAGCTGACTTGGAGAGCAGGTCTTTGCTGAAAGTGGCTTAGGATCCCGGGCACATGGGCTGCTGAGCCTATAGCCCTTTTTCCTCCCTGAGCAACACTGAGGGCACAAATGTCCGCCACACGAAGCACGCCCATCTTACACAATTATTCTAAGAGAAGAAAAAAAAAATGGTTTCCCAAGAGCAAAATGCAATGTAGGTTTCCAGAGAACACTTGAACCGTAAAACCTGTCTGCAGTTAAGAAGTGTCCCAGTGATTTAAAGAAGAAAACCCATTCAGACGAGCACGGCGGGGGCAGAGAGTGGACAATAATCTCCCCCGTTATTCTCCACCTGGAGGTCCACTTCCCCAGTCAGCATCAGGACCAACTGTCCAGTCAGCATCTCCATGGGACTAGAATCACGAGCAAATGAATGCAGCCTCTTGACATTCCTCTGCTGTGTGTGCAGACAAGCGGACACCTGAAGCTCCGGCATGGGGCGGGAGACCCAGGCACATCATGCACAGGCAGCATGCTTTTTCCAGAAGACCACAGTCAATAGTGGGAAATGCCTCCTGCCTTGGCAGGAAGCTTTTAAATTACCGAGACCATTAGACACAGTGGACGTGCCTGGAGCAAACATCTCTTAGCGTCAAAATATGAATGGATAATGGGACCTCTGAAAGGGGGATCAATGAGGCATTGTAATTTGCAAATATGCGGAGATGGACAGAGGCCGGAGGGACCCCCCGAACAGTGGGATCATACCTCATCCAGCTTTTTTTTTTTTTTTTTTTTTAATAACAAAGCCCTTGACTTGGGAGAGAACAGGTTGGCTATAAAGTGTAGCCGTTATAAAATATTTGGAATCATTTGTAAGATTTCCGTTGTTTCTCCACCAGAGGCACTTTTGCCCCCACGGGGGACATCTGGCTTCACGTGAAGGTGTTTATGGCTGTCACAGCTGGGGGTGGGGTGGGCTTCTGATAGAAACCAGGATGTTTCACATCTTACAATGGACAGAACCTGTTCCAATCTCTGCCACAGTGAAGAATCATCCAGCCCCAAATGTCGACAGCGTCAAGGCTGAGAAATCTTGGCACAGATGAAAAAAATGCAGGAAAAGCAGAAAAGGGCCAGTACTCTGGGATTCCTTGAAATAGGACATCTGCCCGACAGCATGAAGTGGGACCCTTTTTAGGATGAGGGGGGGAAACTGTCTTCAGTCTGTAAAACTTGGAACAAGCAAGAAAAGACTTGGAGCCTCACGTGCAATTAGTTGAAGTACGGAGTCGATCCTGGTGACTCTGTGTGTTGCTAGCTGGCTCTCACAGAGTCACCTACCTTTGAGAATCTTGGGGACACAGTCAAGAATAGAGAAAATGTATTAAGAAAACCTACAGAACGTTGCTGTCCGTCCATGTGGGCCAGTGCCAATTGCTTGGATCCAGGGTCAAAGGCAGAGGAAGTTCGGAGAGCGGGCTCCCCCCACTGTCCAGATGGCAGGACCAGGGGCACATGGGGCCGTGGGTCAGGGATGGCTCCCTGTTGGGGTGTCTGGTCCAGAAGCTCCGACTGGGCCTGTGACAAGCTCACTCTTGCGTCGACAGATGTCAGGGGGTCTGCTTTTGCTGGGCTGTATAGCTTTTCTGCCAAGTCCTCTGCAGCACAGGAAACTCAACTGTGTTCACAGGTCACAGGATAAACCAGGATTGAGAGCTGCAGAAGATTTGGCTCAGTTCAAACATATTTCACATTTTCTAATGTCCATGAATATGCTGTTTGATGTCCTTGCTTTCCTTACTCAAAAGGGATTTATCTTCGTTTTCTGCTGCCTGTAGAAGTCTACTGTGTCTTTCTAAGTCGGTTCTCATGACAGATTCTGAGTTGGTCTCTCTTGAGGTCTTGTATCAACTCTCCTCTTTCCGCTGACTTCTCTTGTTCCCTCTCCTTCTCTGGCGCTCACCCAGTGACACAGGGATATGAAAGGCCAGCCTCCTCCTCCGAACGTGGGACATCTGCAAAGGGCCATCCCAGCTCTAGAGATGCCCACGGGAAGGACTGAAGCCGTTGTCAAGAAAGCACGGCGGTTCGTTTCCTTTCTCTGCCCAACCCTGCTTCCCCTCTCCCTTCCAGAGGTGTTGACAGCCCCAGGAAAGGTTCTGCACTTTTTACTCTGTCTTAGATTCTGTTTCCTCCCAAAACCCACTGAGGAGCGTGTGTTGGCTCTCAGCGTGACTTCTTGCCTCCGCCCAGATCTGGACAGTTCTGTCCCATCAAAGAGCCCAACTTTTCTCTATTTTTTACCTCCATGAGTTTTGAGGTATGGGAAAGGAATAAAAAGACTTTCGCTCTTGTTATATTTCAGAAGAATACAGAGTCAGGATAACTAAGTCTTAAAGCTTAATTTTGACACAATTTCAAACTTCTGGAAAAGTTGCCAAAACAGTATGAAGAACTTCTGTGTCTCCTTAATCCAGATCTGCTGGGGGTCTGCACAGGCCCCGTTGACGACTTCATCATTCTCTCTCTGTATGGACCACAGCGATGTGCACTGAACCATTTGACAATAAGTAACAAACGTTGGCCTCTGTGATTAACTAAACGTTTGAGTCCCCCCCAGATTCCTATGTTGAAACCTAATCCCTTGTGTGATGGCATTTGGAGATGGGAGGTGATAGGTCATGAGGGTAGAGCCGTCATGAATGGGATTAGTGCCCTTATAAAAGGATTTCCAGACCATTCTTGTTCCTTCTGCCATATGAGGACGCAGACAAAAGACAGCCATCTAGTGCCAGGAAGTCCTCGCTGGACATGACTCTGCTGTCCCCTTTCCTGGACTTTCTAGCTCCCAGGACTGTGAGAAATAAATTTCTCCTGTTTATAAGACACTCCCTGTCTAGTTTTTTCTTGCAGCAGCCCAGACCGATAAGGACAGTCCCCGGATCCCTGACTACCTGAGCGCAGACTTCCTAAGAACACCAACATTGTCCTACACAGTGTAACGATCACACACCAGCAAGTGAACACGGACACGAAACTGTCAATCCGGGTTAAGAATACGCCTGCCAAGGCTCTTCTCGGCAAAGGTCTAGTTTTTCCTTCTATACTTAATAAGCAGTTTATGGGAGATCGTTGGAGATTATGTAAATATTCCGTTAGTCACCAAGTCAAGCATCCACTGGTAATCTTAAAGTCATTACTCCACTGTGAATTATTTTTCCTCTGTGTAAGGAAGATCTGTCTGTATATATCTATTGTATCAGAGTGGACTCGTGGATTCTCACTTTACTCAGTGGGTTAGAAATCCTTCAATGTGCCGACATTGATTTCTCATGATTATTTCATTTGATTCCCCAATTCTCGAGATTTGGCCAACGGCAGCCCTTCAGGTAGGCTCTGTGTCCTTTAGACATGTTCTCACCAGTTTTTTAAACACATCTATATTTTCCAGTGGGACAAGATGTTTCAGGTTCATCTGTATGTTCTCTTTCCTGTTCCTGGATCCCTGGAATCAGCCATTTCTCCAAGGAGCTATCAACCCGGAGGGAAGAGTGGTATTTAGACTTCGGATCTGGGCATGGGCATTCACAGCTACTAGAGTCATTGCTTCTAGGCTCTCTCTGTATATTTCCATATCAGTGTGTAAATTAAAAGCCATATTTCTTGAACCATTCATACTGGTACTTCTCTTCCAGTCCAACACTATAAGATTTACTCTAGTCTTTGTCTTTCCATATTTCTAACTCCCTTCTTCAACAGGGAGAGATTTGGCTCCCATGATCCTCAAAAAATATACTTATTTGCTCCATACAGAATGTAGCTTCTGAATTACTAACAGATCCCACTGTGAAAAAGCAAACTTATGAACTAGAATGAATGATGAATTTTTTAAGGTAAAATTTACATACAGTAAAATGCATTGATCTTAAATATACAGCTTGACAAGACTTGATCAGTGTGTGCACCTATGTAACCGTGAAACTATCATTACGATCAAGACACAGAATATTTCCATCAGCCCAGAAGGTTCCCTCATGCCCCTTTTTAGTAAATCCTATGCCCCAAGGACAACTATTGTCCTGAATTTTATCACCGCAGATTAATTTTGCCTATTCTTGAACTTGATAGAAACATAATAAATAGTATGTACTCTTTTTTGTTTAGCTTCTTTTACGCAACTTTTTTTTTTTTTTTTTTTTTTTTTTGAGGTGAGGGGAAGGGCAGAGGCAGAGAGAATCTTAGGCAGGCTCCACATGCGGCACAGAGCCCATTACAGGGCTCCCTCTCACGACCATAATAAGATCATGACATGAGCTGAAATCAAGAGTCAGACACTTAACTGTCACCACCCAGGTGCCCCATGGAACATATTTTTCAGATTCACCTAAGAAACTCAAATTCATTTGACAGATAGAGATCACCAGTAGGCGGAGAAGCAGGCAGAGAGAGAGGAGGAAGCAGGCTCTCTGCTGAGCAGAGAGCCTGATGTGGGGCTTGATCCCAGGACCCTGGGAACATGACCTGAGCTGAAGGCAGAGGCTTTAACCCACTGAGCCACCCAGGCACCCCGAAACTCAAATTCATGTATAAATGAATGCACTATTCATTCACCTATTGTTGTATCATTGTTACATAAAAGTTGTTACTGCTAAAAAGTATCCCTCAGGGTGACTATATTACCATCTGTTTATCTGTTCTCCTCTTGATGATCATTTAGTAGTTTTTGGAAATTAAGAATGAAGTTCCCATCAACATTCTTGCAAAAGTCTTGTAAAAGAAAAACATTTTCATTTTTCTTAAGTAAATACCTAGCACATCCAGGATGGTTGCATGCTTGACTGCCTAAGAAATGGCCAGACCATTTCAGATCAGTTATTTCACTGTATATTCTTAGCAGCCATGCACGAGAATTGCAGTTGATCCCTGTGCTTGCCAATATTTGCTGTTGTAACTGGTTTGCTTTAATTGTAGCCATTCTAGTGGATGTGAGACAGTGTGTCATTGTGGTTTTAACTCGAACGTCCCTGATGACAAGTGATGATGAACATCTTTTCTCGGGCCGATTTGTCACCTGTGTGTCTTCTTTTGCGAAACAGCTGTTCAAGTATTTTGCCCATTTATAATTCAACTGTTCTGTCTTTTTATTATAGATCTGTAGTTCTTCATATAATCTAAACACAAGATTTTTGGGGGGGTCCTGCATATGTATTAGGGCTATCTTCTTCCAGACTCTGTTCTTTTATGTTCTCAGTGATGTCATCTGATAAGCAGAATATCTTGATTTTGAGGCCATGCAGTTCATCAAAACTTTTGTCTACATTTAGTACTTTTTATGCCTTTATAAAAAATTATTATCCAGCCTGTTTTTATCCTAGAAGCTTTACCATCTTAGCTTTTATTTATTTATTTATTTATTTAAGATTTTATTTATTTATTTGACAGAGAGAAATCACAAGTAGATGGAGAGGCAGGCAGAGAGAGAGAGAGCGGGAAGCAGGCTCACCGCCGAGCAGAGAGCCCAATGAGGGACTCGATCCCAGGACCCTGAGATCATGACCTGAGCTGAAGGCAGCGGCCTAACCCACTGAGCCACCCAGGCGCCCACCATCTTAGCTTTTACATCTATAAATCCATCTCAAGTGAATTTTTGTGTGTGGTGTGGGGTAGAAGTCAAGGTTCATTTTCCTTCTGCATGTTTGTCTAGTCGTTTCGGCTCATTTTACAGAAAAACTTCCTTTTTCCCTATTGAACCGCCTGGGTTGAAACTCAGTTGTCTTTATATATGTGGGCCTATTGCAGGGTTCTGGTCTCTGCCATTAACCTATTTATTCCTCTGCTAATACCACATTCTTTTGATTACTATAGCTTTATAAAAAATTTTGCAAACAGGTAGTGTGTGTCTTCGTGCTTCTTTTTTCAAGATCGCTCTATTCTTGGCTCTTTGTATTTCCATGTACACTTTATAATGAACTCATCATTTTTCAACAAAAATCAATGTTTCAATAAACATCATCCTTTGGCATTTGGATTGGACTTAATTCACAGACTAATTTTGGAAAGGATTAAAGCGTAAACATTAAAGTGTTTCCAGTGTCTGAGCTTAGCATGGACTGGATTTGGACGGTGGAAATGCTTGAAATTCTTGAAATTCTTTTTCACAGTGTATGGGTGCACATACATATTTGTGCATATGTGCACATGTTGGATGGCCCTACTCCATGGACATTTCTTTACTCTTCTTCCATTGAGCTACAAACTGTAACTCCCACTGCTAGCACCTGTCTTTCCAGCTTGGACATGGGGATACTATGTCTCTACTGTCTCTGAGGAGAGTCAGCAGGAATGATCAGGAGACGGGCATGGACTGCTCTGTATTTGCAGCCTTCCCAGGCTACGGTCCCCTGGACGATGGTCCAACGTAGCACGCGGCACTGGTGGGAAACGGATGCATAGAAACGGGGAAAATGCTAATGTTACAGAATTCTGGAGGTGAGGGAGATAAACTGCATACATTCTGGCTGAAGTGACTGGTTCTTTGACAGAGCTGATAGAAACAGTAACAGCTGTGGACAGATGCATCCCCATCTCAATAGATCTTCCTTGAAAGAGCAGGTATCCCTAGGCTGCCTTTGGGTCTGAAAGATCCACCGAATTTCACTTTTCAGGGCTGGGCCCTTGTGGGATTATTTCCCTGTGCAGAAAACACCAACTATTATATATAACATAGTATAAAAAAATAGCTACTGTTTCTTGGCCATTCATTCCTTGCCCAGCCCAATACTACCCTTTTACATTCCACTTTCACAGCCACCTTTGGGATAGATAATATCAGCTCTACCTTGCAGACGAAGACATTAAGGTTTTGAGCAGTGAAGCACACCCAGGCCCCTCCGTGAGCGAACGACTTCCCGTCTCTCCGCACAGCTCAGCACCGACCTACGTTCACTTTGCCTTTCAGGGTCCTCCCGCCCCTGGGACCTCATCTTCCTGGGGGAAGCCCTGTGATGTCTACTTCGCCTTCTTGGCAACTTCTCTCCTCCATAAATCTAGAGCAAGGCCAGGGGGAGCTCCTTGGTCGGATGCTGTCTTCGCCATGCCTTAATGAGCCCGATGGAAATGGAGCACCATGGTCACGTGGCCTGGAAGTTAGACTCGGGAGATCCCTGGTGGGGTTCAGGCCATTATCACCCAGCCTGGGCTTTAAGTGCATAAGAGCTCTCGGCATTGACCGGACTGGCTGCTCCGGCCGGCTCGCTTGTCAATTACCTCTCATTTGTCCGGCTCACCTGGCGCTGGGGGAGCACTTTCCTGGCATCGGGAGCCGCCGGTTCGTCCTGAGGGATCTGGGGACTGGGCCGACTTTTATGGACGGGAAAGCGGAGACCAGGCTGTATTGAGTTCGTGTGTGTTCTCAGTCTCCTTCCGATGCTTAATGTTTACAACTGGAATGATTTCTTCTTTTCTTCTTTTTCATGTGGCTGGATCTCGAGTTTCAATCCAGCCGTTCAGTGAGCCTCTGAATGAGGCTATGTTTGGGGCATCAGAGGGAGACAGGAGAAGGGAACGGATTGATTACTGACCACGGGCCCTGGAGACCAGCCAAAGGAATACCTCCGATGTGGGGGCTGGTGGGCATTACCTGCTGTCCGGAGGCATGGGCTGGAGGTCTCCAGCTGCACAGCTGTGTGTACCTCTCACGGAAGTGGCTTCGCGGAGGCTCCCTGGGGTGAAAGCAGAAGACATACCTGTGGTCTCAGGACCTCACCTCAGATCAACGTGACTTCTGTCACATTCTTAGATCAACGTCCCTTCAACAGAAGGGACCATACCTCCATCCTTCTACTCTCCTAGCCCCCACAGGACGTTGGGTTTGGCACCAGACAGAGCTTCATGAAGAGGCTGGTTGGCCGGAGTCTAAAGAAAATGGGTAAGCAGGCAGCGCCTCCAGAAATGGTTCAGGGAAAAGGAATCCCAACCACCAGCAACTGGAGCCAAAACCTCGGGCCCCCAAAGCACTAGCAGTAACACTAAAGACAGGAGTCCGAGCAGTTGATGCTGGGAGCTGGACCTGGTAGTGGACGGAGAGCCAAGGTTGGTGGAACTGCCTTGTCCTGAGCTGGTTGGCCAGGGGCAGTGATGTTCCTCTCAGTCCTTAGGCATTGGGGGAGGAGAGCCTGAGGACTTCCCGCCTCACGTGTGCTTTCTGGAATGGAGGAGTCAGGCTGAACTTTTACATAGAGACACCAGGAGAGCAGGAGTGGCAGGCTGGAAGGGCCAGTGTCAGGGCAAGAGACTGGAGTCTGTCAGCCAAACTTTCCAGATCTACCAAGCTGGAAAACTATGGCTCCTGGTTGCTGTTCCAGTCTCAGAAATGTCCCTCTTGCTACTTGCATCCAGTTACCAACTCTCTGAAGGCACAAGACTCTACTTCCGTAAAGTTCTAATAACATAGCTCTGTAAAACCACGGTGCAGGGCTCTGAAATTGTTCTTTCTCGGGCACTGACCCTACAGATTTCGATTCGGTGGGTCTGGGTCTGGATGAGGGACAGCTAAGGAAATCTGTATTTTTAACAAGCCAAGGAGCTTCAGGGGCCGATGGGGGATCCAGAAGGCCAATATGGCAGCCTCAGTGCCGGACCTCCAAGCAGGCTTGCCGCTGCTGCTGCCTTGGGCCTGTTACCCACATGCCTCGCCCCTACACTGGTTCAGGCTTACAGTCCTGCAAAGTCTCATCAGCCCTGGATCCTGTGACCTAACTTCTTAGCCACTCCCCCTGCCCCAATGGCTCTCCTGCAGCCTGGCCACCTGCCCGGTGATCTGATCTCAGGCTCCTTCCCTCCCCTCCATCCCCGTGGATGACGAGACCACGTGAGGCTCGCCTGCCAGTAGTTACAAGTAAAACCTTGAAACTGAGAAACCTGTGAGAGCCAGCAGTCCGGGAAGACAGGTCTCTGTCTTGGTGGGGGAAGGCAGAAGGTCAAGTTTGGGGATATTTCTCTGATTTTTGTCTTTTAGGGAACACAGTTAAATTATGGCACCACGAGAAGGATAAGGACAAAGCCCTTACGAATTTTGTTCCACAAACCTCGGAACCCTAGATTGGGTAGCGTCTAAATGAGACGTGTGCGTGTTTACTCTGACTCTAATCTCATGTGAAGGGTTCCTCTCTGGGAACCCAGAGGCAGAGGCAGCCCTAGCAAGAGCTTTCAATCTGTGAAACTCACTGCGTGTCTCTAACTCCCCTCCGAGAGCTATTGTCTTGGACTTTCCCATAATTTCTAGGACCCTCTGCTCCATTCATCTACAAAGAAAATAAAGGACGACGAAGAAATTGTTTAGCGTGACCATTAATTCAACATGTAACCACTACCAGGAACATGCATGTGTTTTCCAAGAGGGTCCAGGGTCCTTCTGGATTCTCGGGAGTCCCCTGGTCAGGGTCTGCCTCATCTGTCACGCCACGGCTCTGCTCAGGGCGACACTCTGGAAGGCCAGGAAGTGGGGCGCTCTCGGGGGGTCTCTCTGGCTGGCTTGAAGTTGGCATGCCAGTGGCAGGCAGCCCCTGTGTTGAGGGCGAGTCCTCAATGCCTCCTGAACGAGTCATTCCATACGAGCCTCCCGGCCTCAAGGGACTGGTCTACTGATGGAGCCCCGACTCGCACTGGACCCATCGGGGCCCTTCCCTGGAGCCCAGAGCCTGCCCGTGCTTATGTCTGCAGCTCCTGTGGGAAGCTGAGCAGAGAGGAGGAAGCAGACAATGGGGAGAATCATGAAGACCAAAGAGGAGACCAAATCTGCTGCCATTCTCTGCGCACAGAGCGACCCCACGGCTGTAAGTTTGCAGGGGTTTATTCTCTCCACAGTCCTGGAAGCCGGAAGTCCAAGATCAAGATGCAGGCGGGCTTGGTTTCTTCTGAAGCTCCCTCCTTGCGCTGTAGATGGTCCTATCTTCTCCCTGTGTTTCCACACGGTTAACTTTGGCACATGCCTGTGTCCAAACTTCTTCTAAGGACACCAGTCCCACTGGAGTAGGGCCCACCCCAAGGGCTTCATTGTAACTTAATTACCTCCTCCAAGAGTCCACCTCCCAGAATAGGTTCAGAGGTACTGGGATCTGCACCCGTCCCCGGCCTTTCTCGGGCACTCCAAAGGATCAGTGGCTGCTACAAATGGTATCTTTTTTTAATTAGTATATTTCTACGTGGGTATTGTTAGTATGTAGAATTTTTAGGGTTTTGCTATATTAGTCACAGAAGACCACTGTTTGTAGTATAAATTGCAAGTGTTTTCCCAGTTTGTTCTTGGATTTTTTTTGCTTGGCTCTTTTTAAAAACCATATAATTAAAGAAAAGTTACTGCTTCTGAATTTGAGCAGTGGTTAAATTTCTCTCTTGTGTGAGAGAGAAATAGGAAAAAGTGGCAAAGGGCACCTGGGTGGCTCAGTTAGTTAAGCCTCTGCCTTCAGCTCAGGTCATGGTCCCAGGGTCTTGGGATCAAGTTCCACATCAGGTTCTCTGTTCAGCAGGGAGCCTGCTTCTCCCTCTCTCGTTCCCTCTGCTTGTGCTCTCTGTCTGTCAAATAATATAATAAAGTCTTTAAAAAAAAGGAATGAAAGAAAAAATGGCCGGGAATGAAGGGAGATGGGTAGAGTTAGGGTCTGGGAACACCAGACGGAGAGCAGAGACATGGCTGAAGCAAGTAAGCCTCTTGGGGTCTCAATTTCCCTTCTCATGGGGTTGATGCTCCCCCCCCCCCACTTCCTATCCCCAAGCCCACACTAATAACCTTGGAAAAAAAAATAGCGGTAAAGTTTCTAGTGCCTGTATGTTTCTATCCAGGAACATATAGGAAATTTGGGGAAAAAAACCTCAAAGAAGACTATAGTGAACAACATATCAGATTTCTTTAGTTTTCCATCCAAGGAAGTGTGGCCAGAATACAGATCCTACCACGTGGCTGGGCGGGGCGGGGGGGGGGGTTGTGGAAGGAGGGGGGGGGGAATCATTAGCTGCCCTCCCGCCAGCTGTCTGGGACTGTAAGATTCAAGCAAAACCGGCCGAGATGTGCTGTTCTCTGATGTAGGCTCAGCTCGGGGAGAAATATTGATTCTGGGCACAGCCATCCCTGTTTCAAACGTTATTTCATGTTCAAAAGGAGTGGAAGAGGCGATGAAAGGCGATGAAAATCTCTCTGTGTGCGATGACAGTGTCCATGAGTGCTGTCCTTAAAAGTAGAGTCTCCGCGATGGCAGCTGCTTCCCCCATGTCCCTTGGGCGGGGTCGGGATGTTCATCCCCAGAGGCCGCCTCATTTCTCAAACCCCTGCTTAAGAGCCAAGTCCTTTGAACGATGTCTGCCTCCTCTGAGGGTGAAGTCGAGTTCTGGGAAGCGTGGGAAGACCTTTGGCGATGGGGAGGTCAGCTCCGCTGTTCCATAGTGGTGGCGGCGGATGGACCACCAGCCCTGGGATCGGCAGCCTCCGCTCAGGACAGAGGAGAGAACACAGCCGCCCCAGCCCACATCCCCGCCAGGCGCCGCTGCCGGAGCCCGGTTCTGTCCTCTACCTGAGCCGCAAAACCAGTGCCAGTCTGCTCCCCGCTCGGAGGCCACCTCCGTGTCCCCCCCGGGTCCCCCAACACCCAGCAACACCCAGACTCTCACTCTGAACCACTCTGCACTCTGATACCTGCGTGCAATTGCAGACGGGGCACTAACATGAGGCTGTAAAGCAGAAGGGAACTATTTCTAAACTCTCAATACCAAAAAAACACATTTCTATTGAGCATGCTCGAAAAAGAATGAATTACAGGGAGAGAGCACGTGCACACACCTATGAGTTGGGGGAAGGGCAGAGGGAGTGAGACTCTCTAGCAGACCCCCCACTGAGCCTAGAGTCCCACGCCGGGCTGGATCTCACGAGCCCAAGACCATGACCTGAGCCAAAATCGAGTCCGATGCTCAGGTGGCTGAGCCACCCAGGCCCCCTGCATCACGTTCCTATTCTCTCTATAGAACACAGTATCAGGAGACTGGTGTCCTCTGTCAGCCCTGCTTACGTCGGTGACATTTCCCAGATGCAGACCGTTCCTCTCGACGGTCCCTGACTAGGGACCCACTAGGGACTCCAGCAACTCAGCTCTCAATCTGTTCGTGATTAAGCAATAAAACTGCCTCGAGACATTACTAATATGTAAATGATCACCCTTAAATATCGTACCTCCAAACAGGATAACATAGTGAAGAGGGGAGACGGAGTGGGTCTTGGATCAGCGGGCAGGTGTCTTTACTATGGACTGTTTTGACTGCCAGTAAAAATACTGTCTACAGATAATTCACACTGTCAAGAATTTGTCTATGGAGGTTGGAAGATGACGTTATTCCCCTTTTAATGCTGTCTGGGTCTCTAAAATGCCAAGGATGGGAACTATCCCGATCATCTTCCTTTTCAAGCAAAAAGAATTGGATTCCAAAGGCACAGGGATCCGTGCGAATGAATGAAGCACGGAGGGAACAAAGCTCTTTCTTACAGGGCACTGTCATGGTTGGCCAGTGAAAATGTTATAGGTCTGTGTTATCTGTCTCTCCCCACAAGATTGCGAAGATTTGGGATCTGTTTTGTTCACTGCTGGGTCTCCAGACAGCGCTGATAAGGAACTACTTAATAAATCTGTATTAAATGAGAAAAAAACAAGAAAAACCAAGATCAGTGTATATGGAGAGACCCTCAAAGTGGATGAGGCGGAAAAGGGCAAGAGGAACGTAGAGGTGGGCTGTGTTGGGCAATTTGTGGATAAGGACAAAGACGATGGAGTCAGTAAAGTTTCCAGATTTGGGCACAGTGCCAGTCGTGATTTTCCTGCCTCCCAGCTCCCCATCCAGTGACCCCCTGAGGGAGCAGAAGCGGGGACCAGAATCTCTGGGGTAGACTCAGACTCTGCGTCCACATCTCAGTGAATGACAGGACAAGTCTCCCTCCCCGAACAGCAGATCCCGGACAGACCCACAGTGAGCCGTGGAGAATGACTGTGGCAAGGTCTTGGAGGCAAAGGAAGACTCAAGTGAGCCTAGCATCGGAGGCTACGTTCCCCCCATCCCCTGGGGGAGAAGGAGAGAAGCGGAGCTCCTGGCAGCCTTGGAAGGTTAGAAGGTCATTGCCGAGCCCTCCTTCCCTTGCTCAGTCTGTCACCCAGTCACATCCCCTGTCGCATGAGGCGGTCTCGGCCGTCTCTTCGCTTCTACCTCCCAACGAGCCTCCTTCATCCCCCAATCCCGTCACATCTGAAATGCCGCCTCCACACCAGGGCCCCTCTGATCTCTTATCCACGCTGTCCTCCACAAATGCAGCCAATGTGACCTGGCCACTCATCTGCTCACTGGTTTAAGAAATTTCAACTCCTCACTATTTTCAGGATTCAGACCGGGCTCTCTAATGGCCCCCACAAGGCCCCGTGCCTCCTGGCCTCACCTACTGGTCCAGCCTCATGTCACACCACGTTTCCTCTGACTTCAGAGCTGGCCTGGCACCCTGGTTTTCTTTCAGATTTATGTCCTCTCCTCAGCCACAGGGCCTTTGCACATGCTCACACTTCTGTCTGGGAGGCTCTTTCCAATCTCTGTTCCTCAGATCTTAGCCCTGTTACTGACGGCATACCTGAAGGGCGAAATGATTACTCTCTCTTATCCTATCAGCTTTCACGAGTGTCGGAACCATCAAGACAAAGCAAAGGCTACCAGCATTGACCTGGCACCGGGTACCTTGAGGGGCCTTAACCAGGAAACACTCAGAACTGGAATGAAATGGACCAGCTACCACAATATCAAAGAGAAGTCAGCCTCTCTCTTTCTTGGGAGAGGTCTGGTGTTCTCTTGGGAAGCCAATGTTGCTCCTGGAATGGCTCTTCCCTGCCCAGCTGACTCACCCATCTGACTTACCTAGAGCCTCTTGGGCTGGACAGTGTAGGTCTGGAGGAACAGGAAGGGAGAAAATAGGTTGACTTAAACACTCGTGGTCCTAGACTGTGTAGGTCAACAGTCTCCTCTAGTTGCCCTGGGAAACCAATGGGCCACAGCCACTGGGCAGAGTGGGGAGGCAGGGACATGGGCAGGAGGAACAGATCACCTCCCCAAGCCTGAGAACAGATCACAGGGGCTCCTGAGAAGCACACTAATTGGGTTCAATGAATTTTGGCATTTTCAGCATGTTCCCATGTGCCCATCGAGCGTCCCTGATAGGAAGGCAGTTGGTTGTGTGTCTTCCTTGCTCAAATCTCTCTCAGGGAGATGACAGAAAACACTGGAAACAGGAAAAGCAAGGCTTGAGGGATTCCTGCAGCGACAGGAACCTGACACAGCGCAGGGAAAGCACAGTGCCGTCTGAGAAAATTCACAGTGGTTTCTAGATGCCAGACTTGCTGTTCCATCTAAAAAGGTGTGTGTGGGGTGGCGGAGGTCTCTGAGCTTCCCGGGAGCGGCTGCACATTCGAGCGGGGAGCACTGAACCAGCACCTGCTCCCTTCCCCTTATTCTTCGTCGGCGGCATCACAGGCTGGGGTCCTCAGAGGCTCGTGGGCCAGCAGCCCTCCCCACCGTCACCCGTTCCCAGTGCTGTGCCACCCCGTCCCAGGGAACGGGCCACATGGCCAGCCCAAGGGGCTGGTTCAGCATTGGAGGTTTCTATCTGAGCCTCTTCCAGCGGCATCACAGTGAGCATCTAGACCTTCATCTCTTTAGAGAAGAGTCTCATCCCATGTTTCGCTTCACTGTTTTCCAGGGATCAAATCTATCTAAGCATTGCCAGACTCACCCAGATCAGGTTACGCTAGAAGCAAATGCAGCAGCTGAACGATGGGCTGAGACTTTACGTTACAGGGTGATGGACCCTTCAGCCTGGTCCCGAACCTTTTCCTCAGCTTTTTCTTCCTCTGATCAGTTTCCTACCTCATTTTCTTTCCTTTTCTCTTTATTATGGTTTTATTCTTCTCAGGCTTTGTTGAGATACAGCGGACACAGAATGCTGTGTTGAGTTTACGGTGGACAGAGTGTCGATCGGATATGCACACTGCGCATCGATCACATGGGTATTGTCTACGTATTGATGCAGGCCCTGCATAGATACTGCAAAGCGATTGCCACCCCAGCATTAGCTAACACTGCGGTCGCATCACACAATTACCATTAGACTTGACCCCGAACAACATGGGGGTTGGGGCACTGAGCCTCCGCACCATTGAAAATCCGAATGTAAGCTCTCACTCCCCACACTTGGCAAGGAGCAGCCTACTACTGTTAGAAAGTCTTCCCGATAATGTGACAGCTGATGGACACACATTTTGCATGTCGTGTGTGTCATACGCTGTATTGTACAGCCCAGCAGGCTAGAGAAAATGTTATTGAGAAAAGCATCAGTAGGAGAAAATGCACTTACAGGACTGTTCTGTATTTACTGAAAAAAAAATCCACATATAAGGGAACCTGCACAGTTCAAACCTGTGTTGCTCAAGGATCAACTGGGCTTTCTTTTTGGGGGGGTGGGTGGGAATATCTGACATTTACTCTCTCAGCAACGTCAGTGCAGAAGACAGTCCCCCTCGGTTCACTGTGCTCTTCCTATAGCGCTTCACAGAAGTTGTCGTTTTTATAAATTGAAGGTCTGTGGCGCCCCTGTGTTGAGCATGTCTGTTGGCACCATTTTTCCAACAGCGTTTGCTCACTTTGTGTCTCTGGGTCACATTTTGGTAATTCTCACAATATTTCAAGCTTCTCCAGTTTATTGTTTGTCATGGAGATCTGGCACCTGAGATCTTTGATGCGATGTAACTGTTTTGCGTGTGTTCTGACGGCTCCGCCCACCAGCGGTTCCCCTCTCTCTCCCTCTCCTCAGGCCTCCCCATCCCTGAGACACAGCGATATTGAAAGCAGGGCAGTCAATAACCCGATGATGGCTTCTAAGTGTCCAAGGGAAAGGAAGAGTCCCACGTCTCTCACTTTACATCAAAAGCTAGAAATGATTAGGCTCAGTGAGAGGAAGGTGTGTTGAAAGTCTAGATAAGCCCAAAGCCCGGCTGCCCGCCCCAAACAGACAAGTTGTGAATGCAGAGTAATGGTTCTGGAAGGACCTTACAAGTGCTACTCCAGTGAACACACGAATGACGAGGAAGTGAAACCGTCTTACTGCTGATAAGGACAAAGTCTCAGTGGTCTGGACGGAAGATCCCACAGCCACAACATTCCCTTAAGCCAAAGGCCTAAACTGGAGCAAGGCTCTCACGCTCTTCAGCTCTGGGAAGGCGGAGAGGACGAAGCTACAGAAGGCAAGTCTGAACCTAGCAGGGTTGGTTCATGAGGACAGACCCCGTCCCGGTACATCAAACTGCAAGGTCAAGCCGCAAGGGCTGATGGAGAAGCTGCGGCGAGTTCTCCAGAAGATCTAGCGGAGGTCATTCACGAAGGGGGCTCCACAGTCCTACACCATGGCTTTGCAGTGTGGACCAAACAGCCTTCTCACAGAGGAAGATGCCATTTAGGACTTTCAGGGCAGGGAAGGGCAGGGCCTGGCTTCAAAGCTTCAAACGACTGGCTGGCTGTCTTGTCAGGGGCTCATGCAGCTGCTGACTTTAAGCTGAAGCCTGTGCTCGCTGAAAATCCTAGGCACCTGCAGAATTACACTAAACCCACTCTGCCTGTGCGCTACCCACAGAACGACAAAGCCTGGAGGACAGCACATCTGCTTACGACATTTGCTGAGTATTTTAAGTCCACTGTTGAGAACTGTTGGTCAGAAAAAAAGATTCTTTCCAAGATATTACTGTTTCTGGGTGTTGCATCTGGTCCCCCTAGAGCTCTGACAGGGATGGTTCAGACCTGAACACAACATCCACTCTGAAGCCCGTGGATCATGGAGAGATTCCGACTTTCCTGTCTTATTACTGAAGAAATGGATTTCATAAGGCCATAGCTGCCATAGACAATGATTCCTCTGCTGGATCTGGACAGAGTAGATGGAGAACCTTCTGGAAAGGATTCACCATTCTAGATGCCATCAGGGACACTCATGATTCAGCGCAGGAGGAAGGTAAGCCCACAGTTTCTATGGGTCACCTCAACCAGGGCAGATCCTTTGGGAGGCATCTTCTATGTTGCAATATCCAGTGGGATCTCAGTCCTCAGCGGACGTACTCATTCCCAACCTGGGCGCCCTTCTAGAAGTTGCAGCACAGACATCATTAACTCTTGGGTCGGGGCTACTTTTGTTCCATAACAAACATTCTGTTTAGCTCCCAAAGGCAGGGAGGCCCCTCTGGATGCAGTTTTATGGACATAAGTGTCCATAAAAATGTCCATTTCAAATGGACATAAGACACTACACCACAGTTCCATGACCGTGGACAGTCATGGCCTTTAAGCTGGAAGGAAGGATGGAGCAGTGGACAGAGAAAATCCGTCTTACTGGTCGACCGCTAGGCTAGCACCATGTTGTTTCTCTTCAAATTCCTCTTGTATATGCCGAAGGAATCCACGCATCTGGGGGTGATTAGGGGGAGCAAAGGGGTGGTTAATCCCCTCTCAACCAAGAGCACATGCACACCTCATTCTGAAGAATGTCCAACAAATTCCTTCTAAAAATGTAATTTAATTCTTACTAAAGCAATATGTGTACATAATTTTAAAAGTCAAGTGATACTCCATGACATATAAGAAAGTCAGCAGTGTCTGCCCCAGTCCTTCTGAAACCTCGATTTGCTTCCCCTCGCCACGGCTCACGAGAAATGCTTGAAAGTTTTTAGCTTCTCTTTCTTTCTCTTTCAACTTTGCTATTTCTACACAACACATTTATATTACTAATT
This sequence comes from Mustela lutreola, assembly GCF_030435805.1. NCBI lineage: Eukaryota > Metazoa > Chordata > Mammalia > Carnivora > Mustelidae > Mustela > Mustela lutreola. Next base: position 6,440,583 of record NC_081296.1, on the reverse strand, counting down.
ATGATTTTCAACATTTTAGAAGTCATCTAGAGACTTCCCATTTCTGAACTTTTAGTACGTTTTCTAGATGGCTGTACAGCCCATCCCCGTCTTCCCAATTTTGTTATATCAGTTTTTGGTCAAATCGATATTTCGTATTACCATCATTATGGTTATGCCAATGTTGTTCACGCTAGCACATGCACCATATTACGATTTTATTTCCCTTACTATACCGTTTTGTATTCATTGCCTTACTTTGTGTTCACTTAGTTTTACAGCAATTACTTATCCCTGATTCATCCCCAAACATTCTAAAAGAATGTACGCTCCATGCGGTCAAACATGCCTCCTTAACTGATCAGCTGTGGGGTCTTCCCTCAGAGCTAGCCCTCCCGGGGCCGGCATTCACAGAACGAGGGGAGGGGCCTCAGCGCACATTCGGCTGAGCTGACATCACACCAGCCAGAGTGTCTCTGGTCCAGCCTCCCTGGACACTAAGTCTTTTGCCTTCTACAAAGAGAGGCAGCTCATTCCTGTGGCTGTGTGGGCTGGGCTTGGGGTCGGAGAGGGAGGGAGCACCCAGCTCTTCCTTTCATTCAAGCTTTACATCAGTTCTGCTTTCTGCCTGCACCATGAACCCCCCCCCCCCCCATTCTCTCTCTGTGAAGGTGTTTGTGTCCTGGTTCCTGAACCTTCCCAGGCTTCTATCCTGGGAACCAGGTTGTCAGCAGTTTTGTTTCTTCTGTAGTCAGTCAGATTTCAGCCCGGACGGTGCCATTTCGTCAGCTGCATTCGCTTTCTCTAAATCTGGTTGACATCTCTGTTCCGGCATCTCTTCCCATTCTCTTATTCCTTTAGGGTCCTTTTGTGAGATTCTGGGCAGAGGCGGAGATAAAGGCTGTCTGCCTTGTTCAGCTGAAAAGCCTCCTTCAGTTAATTCTTAACCTTACGGGCAAGTGACAGAATCGATCTGTTTGGAGTATAAAGGGGTGTGTGTGGGGGAACTAATGGACTAGGTTCATCCCCACATACCGTTCATGAGTAGCAAGTCTTGTTCCTAGAGTTTAAGGGCACCCAACAGACAAACAGGTCTAGTTGTCTTCTTGACAACAGCTCATCCATGCTTGTTCTCAGTCTGCAATAATCCTGCTCTGGGCATGAGCGGAACTGGTTCCCTTGAGAACTCTTCCCAGCCACACAGCACCTCCACGCCTAGTCATTTTACCCCTCATCTTCTCCCGAAGTGGCTGCTCTCGCTACGGCCTTGGGTGTACATGGTCAGCCAGTGGGTGGAGCTTTAGGAGTGGATTTCTCTGGTTTGCCCCATGCTGGAGACAGGGTGGAAGGAGCCTCAGATCCTGCTGGTGGGATGGAAAAAGGCCATTATGGTCATCTGGTCTCCAGGTGGATTATCTCAAATATGTCAGGTACCTTGTGCTGTTGTCATATCTGCTGGGTTTTATTAGCCTGAAGAGTGTCTGCCTTCCTTCCAGACTTGGGTTATACTGTGAACGCTCTTTTCAGTTATTCGACCTTTGGAAGGCACAGGCTGCAGGAAGAGGGTGGAGGAGAGAAAACCACAAAAATATTTCTTAAGGGTGAACAATTAATTTTGGAGGTATTAATCAGTATCTTGTGACCCCCTAATCCATTTATTTATTTGTTTAGCTTTAAAGTATAAATAAAAGATTTTTTTTTTTATTTATTTGGGAGAGAGCGAGCACAAGCAGTGGGAGGAGCAAAAGACGGAGAAGCAGACTCTTCTCTGAGCAGGGAGCCTGATGCGGGACTCGATCCTGGGACTTCAGAATCATGACCTGAGCTGAAGGCAGACACTTAACCAACTGAGCCACCCATGTGTGCCCCTGTTATTTGTTTAGCTTTAAAAACAAAGTGCAATTGAGTTTAATATACTTATGAATCTTCCTTTTTTTTCATTCTAACCATCTGGGCAGGATTTACTAATTTGGAACAAATCCACCACCTGCTATAATTTGCTTAATAATTCCCTATGGTGTACTGAGTTGTGTAAGACTCATTTTTAAAACAGAAAAGTGGAATTAGGACACTTCAAAAAGACAAATCTGATACTTTAGGTATCCAAGATTTCTGTCAATTTGTTAAATATGCACTAGGAATATGAAAGTAAAATTAAAGAATCCTTAGAAGAAATGGGTAAAAAATAGTCACTGATATGATCAAAGGTAGAGTTAGACAAAATGAAGAGACATGAGACTATGTCCCAAATGAAAGTATAGGACAAAATCCACAGCAAGACACCTAAGTTAAATGGAGATAAATAATATGCCTAACAGAATTCAAAATAATGATCATAAATATAGTCATTGGACTTGAGAAAAGAGTGGAGGACTACAGTGAGACCCTTAGTAGAGAGAGAGAAAAAAGAACCAGTCAGGGATAAAGAACACAATAAATGAAATAAAAAAATACACTTGATGGGGATGCCTGGGTGGCTCAGTCGGCTAAGCGTCTGCCTTTAGCTCAGGTCATGATCCCAGGGTCCTGGGATTGAGTCCCATATCAGGCTCCTTGCTCAATGGGGAGCCTGGTTCTCCCTCTGTCTGCTGCTCCCCCGCTTGTGTATACTCTCCCCCCCCGACAAATAAATTAATTTTAAAAATACACTGGATGGAATAAATAGTGGGCCAGATGAAGCAGAAGACTAGATCAGTGACCTGGGGGACAGAGTAATGGAAGGTAATCACACTGAGCAGGTGAGAGGAAAAAATTATGCAAAATGAGAATACTTAGAGAATTCAACAACTCTATCAAGAGTAATAACATTTGCCTTATAAGGAACCCAGAAGAAGACAGAGAAAAGAGGGCAGAAAATTTATTTGAAGAAATAGTAGCTGAAAAATCCCCAAATCTGGGGAAGAAAATAGAAATTCAGATCCAGGAGGCACAGAGACCCCCTTACAAAATTAACCCAAGGAGATCCACACCAAGACATGTAGTCATTAAAATGGCAAAATGTAATGATAAAGAGAGAATTTTAAAAGCAGCAAGAGAAAAGAAAACAGTTACAAATAAGGGAAACCCCATAAGGCTTTCAGGTGACTTTTCAGCAAAAAACTCTGCAGGCCAGATGGAAGTGGCATTCACAGTGCTGAAAGGAAAAAAAATCTGCAACCAAGAATACTCTACCCAGCAAGGCTATCATTCAAATTAGAAGGAGAGATAAAGAGCTTCTCAGACAAACAAAAGTTAGGAGTTCAGGACCACTAAACCAGTCCTACAAGAAATGTCAAACAGGACTTTCTGAGTGGAAAGGAAAGACCATAAATGGGAGTAAGAAAGTACAAAGTACAAAAGCAGTAGAAAAAGTATATCTATAAAAATCAGCCAAGGGACTCACAAAATAAAAGGATGTAAAGTATGACACCACATACCTAAAACATGGGGAGAGGAATAAAGAATAGGTTCAAACTTAAGTGACCATCATCTTAACACAGACTGCTATGTGCATAGGAGGTTATACACAAACCTAAAGGTAACCACAAATAAAAAACCAGCAATGGCTATTTAAAACATGAAGAGAAAGGAATCCAAGTACATTGCTCATGAAAGCCAACAAATCGTGAGAGAAGAGAGCAACGGAAGAAAGCACCAGAGAAGAACTACAAAAACAACCATAAAGGGCACCTGGGTGTCTCAGTCGGTTGAGCGGCTGCCTTCAGCTCAGGTCATGATCCTGGCATCCTGGGACTGAGCCCCACATCGGGCTCTCTGCTCAGGAGAGCCTGCTCCTCCCTCTCCCTCTGCCTGCTGCTCTGCCTACTTGTGCTCTCTCTCTCAAATAAATAAACAATCTTAAAAAAAAAAAAAAACCCAACCATAAAACAAGTAACAAAGTGGCAATAAGTACATACCCATTAATAATTACTTTCAATGTAAATGAAGTAAATAAACAGTCCAACCAAAAGACATAGGGCGATGCAGTCGATGAAAAAAAAAAGACCCCCCTATATGCTGCCTACAAGAGGCTCATTTCAGACCTAAAGACACCTGCAGACTGAACGTGAAGGGATGGAAAAGCATTTATCATGTAAACGGGAGTGACCAGACAGCTGGGGTAGCAATACTTTTATGGGATAAAATAGACTTTAAAACAAAGAATGTAGCAAGAGACAAAGAAAGACACTGTATAATCATTAAGGAGACAATCTGACAAGAAGATATAATAATTGCAAATATTTATGTCCCCAACTTGGGAGCAACCCAAAATACTTAAAGTAGTTAATAACAAACAAAGAAAGTGATTGATAGTAATACAGTACTAGTAGGGGACTTTAACACCCCACTAACAGTAATGGACAGGTCATCCAAATGGAAAATCAACAATGGAATAGTAGCTTTGATTGACACATGGGACTGGATGGATATTTATTTATTTATTTATTTGACACAGAGAGAGAGATCACAAGTAGGCAGAGAGGCAGGCAGAGAGAGAGGAAGGGAAGCAGGCTCCTTGCTGAGCAGAGAGCCCGATGTGGGGCTCAATCCCAGGACCCTGAGATCATGACCTGAGCCGAAGGCGGAGGCTTAACCCACTGAGCCACCCAGGTGCCCTAGGACCGGATGGATTTAAAAGATATATTTAGAACATTCCATTCTAAAACAGAATACACATTCTTTTCAAGTATACATGGAACAGTCTCCAAAGTATATCACATATTAGACCACAAAACAAGTCTCAACAAATTAAAAAAGATCAAAGTCAAATCATGCATCTTCTGATCACAACACTATGAAACTAGGAATCAACCACAAGAAAAAATCTGGAAAAGGCACAAATAAATGGAGGCTAAGTAACATGATAGTAAGTAGCGAACCAAGAAATCAAAGAAGAAATAAAAAAATACATAGAGACAAATGAAAATGAAAACACAACACTCCAAAATCTTTGGGATGCAGCAAAAGTGGTTCTAAGAAGTAAGTTTATAGCAACACAGGCCAACCTCAAGAAACAAGAAAAATTTCAAATAAATGATCTGGTCTTACACCTAAAGGATCTAGGAAAAGAAGAACAAACAAACCCCAAACCAGTAGAAGGAAGGAAATAATAAATATTAGACTATAAATAAATGAAATAGAAGCTTTAATAAAACCAACAGAACTCATCAGTGAAACCAGGAGTTGGTTGTTTGACAAGATCAACAAAATGGATAAACCTTTAGCCATACTCAGAGGGAGAGGGACTAAGAGAGAGAGGGAGAAAGAGAGGTTGAGAGATTAAATTAAACAAAATCAGAAATGAAAAAGGAGACTTAATTGACACCACAGAAATACAATAAGGAAATATTAAAAAAAATTGTATGCCAACACATTGGACAACCCTAGAAGAAATCGATAAATTCTTAGAAACACATAACTTCCTAAAATTGAACCAGGAAGAAATAAAAAATGTGAACAGACCAATTATTAGCAATAAAATTGAATCAGGAATCAAAAACTCCCAACACACAAAAGTCCAGGACCAGATAGCTTCACAGGCGAATTCTACCAAACATCTAAGGAAGAATTAACAATTTTTCTTCTGAAACTATTTTCAAAAATAGATGAGGAAGGAAAACTTCCAAAAATCATTCTATGAGGCATGCATTACATGATACTAAAACCAGATAGAGACCCTACCAAAAAAAAAAAAAAAAAAAGAAAAGGAAAAGAAAAAAAGAATTACAGGCAAATATCTCTGATGAACATAGATACAAAAATCCTTAATATTAGCAAATCAAATCCAATAATACATTACAAAAAATCATTCACCACGATCAAGTGAGATTTACTCCCAGGATGCAAAGATAGTTCAATATTCACAAATCAATCAATGTGATAAATTGCATCAATAGAAGAAAGGATAAAAACCACATGATCATTTCGGTAGATGCAGAAAAGGCATTTGACAAAGTATAACATCCATTCATGATAAAAACCCTCAATAAAGTAGGTTTAGAAGGAATACACCTCAACATAACAAAGTCCATATATGAAAAATTCACAGCTAACATCCTGCTCAATGGTGAGAAGCTGAGAACTTTCCCCCTAAGATCAAGAACAAGACAAAGATGTCCACTCTCAACACTGTTTTTCAACAGAGTACTCAAAGTCCTAGCCACAGCAATAAGACAAGAAAAAGGAATAAAATGCACCCAAATTGATAAGGAAGAAGTAAAACTGTCACTATTTGCAGATGACATCATACTCTATATAGAAAACCATAAATATGCCACCAAAACACTACTAGGTGCTAGAAATGATAAATGAATCCAGTGAGGTTGCAGGATATAAAACCAATGTACAAAAATCCACTGCATTTTTACACACTAATAATGAGGCAACAGAAAAAGAAATTAAGAAAGTAATCCCATGTACAATGATACAAAAAATAATAAAATATCTAGGCAGAAAATTAACCTAGGAGGTAAAAGACCTATACTATACTGATACTATACTGATGAAAGAAACAGAAGATGACATAAACAAATGGAAAGATACTCCACGCTCACGGATAGGAAGAACACATGTTGTCAAAATGGCCATACCACCCAAAGCAATCTACAGATTCAGTGAAATCTCTATCAAAATACCAATAATATTCTGTATTATAATATTCACAGAAACTAAAACAAATAATCCTAAAATTTCTATGAAATCACAAAAGACCCCCAATAGCCAAAACAATCTTGAAAAACAAAGCCAGGGTATCATAATACCAGATTCTGAAATATACTACAAAGCTGTAGTGATCAAAATGCTATGATACCGGCACAAAAACAGATACATAGATCAATGATACAGGACAGAAAGCCCAGAAACCAACCCATGACTGTATGGTCAATCAATCTTTGGCAAAGCAGGAAAGAATATGCAATGAGCAAAAGACAGTCTCTTCAACAAATGGGTGTTGGGAAAATAGGACAGTTACATATAAAAGAACGAAACTAGACCACTTTGTTACACATACACAAAAATAAGCTCAAAATGGATTAGAGACCTGAAACCATAACAATCCTAGAAGAGAGCACAGGCAGTAATTTTTCTGACATTCGCCATGCAGCATTTTTCTCGATACATCTTCCGAGGGAAGGGAAGCAAAAGCAAAAATAAACCACTAGGACTCCATCAAGAAAGCTTCTGTGCAGCAAAGGAAACCATCAACAAAACTAAAAGGCAACCTAGGGACCGGGAGAAGATATTTGCACACAACATATCCGATAAAGGGTTAGTGTCCAAAACATATAAAAAACCAATACAACTCAACACCCCAAAATAATTCAATTAAAAAGCAGGCAGAAGACACGAACAAAGATTTCTCCAAAGAAGACATCCAGATGGCCAACAGACACATGAAAAGATGCTCAGCCTCACTCATCCTCAGGAAAATGCAAATCCAACCTACAAGGAGAGATCACTGCACACCTGTCAGAAGGGCTAAAATCAAAAACACAAAAAAACAACAGGTGTGGGCGAGGATGTGGAGAATAAGGAACACTCATGCATTGTTGGGAGGAATGTAAATTGGTGCGGCCATTGTGGAAAACAGAATGGCAATTCCTCTGAAGTTAAACACAGAACTACCCTGTGATCCAATAATTTCAGTACTGGGTATTTACCCAAAGAAGACAAAAACACTCATTCCAAGGGACACATGCACCCCTATGTTTACTGCAGCATTGTTTACAATAGCCAAGACATGGAAGCAGTCCAAGTGTCCACAGATAGATGAATGCATAAAGATGTGATACACACACACACACACACACCACACAAAGCATGGGCCTAGAAGATATTGGGCTAAGTGACATGAGTCAGAAAGAGACATGATTTGACACCTGAAACTGATACAACACTGTAAACTATGCTGGAATTAAAATAAAAAACTTAATAATTTAAAAAAAATATTTTATTTATTTATTTGTCAGAGAGAGAGAGACAGAGAGAGCAGAAGCATGGAGAGCTGCAGGCAGAACAAGCAGAGCAGGCAGAAGGAGAAGCAGGCTGAGCAAGGAGCCAGATGCAGGACTCGATCCCAGGACCCTGAGATCATGACCTGAGTCAAAGGCAGATGCTTAACCAACTGAGCCACTCAGGCGTCCCAATAATTTTTTTTAAAGTAGAGGAAGCAGAAAGATGTCAAAAGCTACCCAAAATACCTCCAAAAGAGTGGACAGGCATTCCATGGACAGTTGTGCAGGTTGTGGCCTGGACAAAGTGTCCGGCTACAGAAGCAAGCTTACACTCCTCTCTCCAGGTTAGGTATCCATGGGAATGCACAGATGGTACTGGGGAGTGGGGCAACCCTGAGAGCAGAGGCTACTACATCATACGTGAACTACAATAGATCATACAATTCTACATTTTGGGGAAATGTATCCTTAGGGAATTGACACTTTGGCTTTTAGGCTCATGAGGCTTCTCAGGGGCCCTCCAGCAGGTGGGGAACTAGATTAGGTGGTACCTGGTGCTTTCCTGCTAGACATTTGATCTGGCTCTTATGGAGGACAGAGAGGCAAGCTCTGGACCTCCAACCCTCAGGCTGTACAGATGTGGCCTGTTCAGAGAGCCAAGGAGGCTCTAGGTACTCCGAGAAACTCAGGTGTTTCAGTCTCCTTAATTAAGTTATTTGCAGGAGTCTGAGCATCTAAGTTTTCAAAGGTACTTAAAATTAGGTCCCGCCTGTGTCTGGGAAACGAGCAAAGGCAACCCCCCCCCCCCCCCAAAATAAATCAGAGGGTCAAGACTGTGGAAAAGGTGGCCTCACAGATCTCAGGGGAGCGTCCTAGCACTGTCCCAGAGGGGCACAAAAAGGCTGAAGTTATTTCCCTGAAATTAAAGGCTTTGGAAGTGAGCGGGGTCCAGGTCTGGCACATCAGGCATGTGCTGTCTGTGGGGAGGGGCTGACCTCGGTAGGGGTGGCGGGGGTGGGGGTGGGGGTGGGAGGTGGGGGGTAGTTACCTGCAGGAAGGGGGAGGGGAGAGCTCCTTGCCCTCACAGTCAGCAGGAAGAAGGGAGGAACATGTGGCCTCCCAGGATCATATTCAGGAGGAGATGAGGGGTTGCAGGGAGCGCACACCAGATGCACTCAATTTTCTATATAAAAATCAGGTGAGATCATCCAGCAAGTGTCAGGGGGGAAGGGCAAAGCAGAATGGAACACAGAGAGAAGACAGGCGTGTTTGAAGTTTTTAAGCCTTAAATGTGTTGCACAGCGGTGGCCAGGATTAGGTAATTGGTGATTTGTTTTGTTTTTCAGCAGAAGTGATGGATCTGTGGAGAGAATTCGGGGCGTTTGTTCGTTGTCACGCACTTCAGCATCGCGATTTAATTCCTCTTCAGAACGGCGGCCACGCGTGGTCGAGATCTTTTAAAGTTAGGAACTTTATGCATTTTTTTTTTTGTCTCTAGAAAGATCACATATTTTTAAAAATAATTTTTAAAATTTTTATAAATATGTAATGTATTATTAGCCCCTGGGGTACAGGTCTGTGAATCGCCAGGTTTACACACTTCACAGCACTCACCATAGCACATACCCTCCCCAGTGTCCATAACCCAACCACCCTCTCCCAACCCCCCTCCCCCCAGCAACCCTCAGTTTGTTTTGTGAGATTAAGAGTCACCCATGGTGGGCTCAGTGGGTTAAAGCCTCTGCCTGGGTGGCTCAGTGGGTTAAAGCCTCTGCCTTCGACTCAGGTCATGATCCCAGGGTCCTGGGATCGAGCCCCGCATTGGGCTCTCTGCTCTGCAGGGAACCTGCTTTCTCCTCTCTCTCTGCCTGCCTCTCTGCCTACTTGTGATTTCTCTCTCTCTGTCAAATAAATAAAATCTTAAAAAAAAAAAAAAGTCACTTATGGTTTGTCTCCCTCCCAATCCCATCTTGTTTCATTTATTCTTTTTCTACCCCCCAAACCCTCCACGTTGCATCTCCACTTTTTCATATCAGGGAGATCATATGATAGTTGTCTTTCTCCGCTTGACTTATTTCGCTAAGCATGATACCCTCTAGTTCCATCCACGTTGTTGCAAATGGCAAGATTTCATTTCTTTTGATGGCTGCATAGTATTCCATTGTGTATATACGCCACATCTTCTTTATCCACTCAAGAAAGATCACATTTAAAGAATATAGCTTAATGCTTTTTCACAAAGTGAAACCTCCTACATGTCCCGCCCCAAGAACGAGACAGAACGCGAGTGGTCTCCAGGAGACTCCTGGGTCTTTCGGGTCACGACGGGAAGCAGCACCTGATTTCTAATGGCATAGATCAGGTTTGCCTAAAACCAAATGAACTTTCAAGTCAATGCCTTCCTGTTCTTCCAAACCATAGGTAAGATCTTAAGTCATTGACTTCTCAAATGTTGTGGGATGACAGGGTTTGCTGGGTTCTGTAGTCTGCAGTGTGAGTGAGTGAGTGTGTGTGTGTGTGTATTCGCTTCTTCCAGAAGCTTGCTGCTGGTGAGCTCACAGTCCATGAGGAGGATGGCTGATGACAGGTGGGGACACACCTGACCCATCCCCATCACTTCGTCTGTGTGGGAGGAAGGCAGAGGGTGCGTGCAGGTAAAGGTCAGGAGTCAGGAAAAGTTGCAAGGATGGTTCTAGTCAATCCAACACATACTTACGAAGACTTTTTTTTCCCCCCTAGCTCAGACTCTTATGACGGAGAATAAAGCCACAACTCAATACAGTAAGTGTCACATAAGTGCACAGAGCAATCCAGTCTCTAAATACACAGCACAGAATACCAAGTGAATATTCCTGCATTACAGTGCTCAGGGGAAAAGCACCCTGAGGGGTCAGTGGTAGGGACAGGTACCAGCCAGCTCACAAACTCTGGCTTTTCTCCTATGACCGTATGGGACTCTTCGTGAAACTTGCGCCTGTACTTCAAATATCAACTCCCACAAGACAAACTCTGATTCCTCTCTGCTGGCCCAGCCCCCAGCATAAGGCCAAGTACACAGTAGGCGCTCAATAAACGTGTGTTATGTGAACAAGTCCCGGTGATCTTAGAGCAAGGGTGTTTAGATACACAGAAGTTCTCTCCAGGCTGATGGGTAAACTTCTGAGGCCAAAGCTTGAGAGGCGGGTCAGTTGCACCATTGGGGGGGGGGGCTTCATCATCTCTGAGCTTGGTCTTCTCCTCCTTGACCTGGAGATCGTGCGTATCTCACAGGGTTGCGTGAGGGAGCATGGTGGGTCTGGCATGTCCCACCTGCACCTCTCTCCCCTTGCATGTTCAGGGGCCGCCTTGGGCCTATGCCGCAGAAGGGAACCGCGGGCCACTGGTCCCAAGCTTTGGGCGTGGGGGCACGTTCTACTCTCAGGGTAAAATCTGGCAAAATCGGGCTCAGAATTCTACACCTAGCCGGGCCAAGGTGATGACAAATAATATTAGCTTCTGAAGTTTACCAACAGAGCCGCTGAGCCACAAAAGAGAAAATCACACCCCCAAGGTCAAGCGAAAGAACATTCCGGAAACTCAGCTGTTTCCAATCCAGCCAGTTCATCAAACACAGGAGCTGTGGGCCGTGCATGTTCACGACTCATAGGACAAATGTGTGTGAGTAAAGCTGCATCCTGCCTCTCTACCAGACTGCCATTTACCATCTTGCAACTCAAAGTGAGGTCCCTGGACCAGCAGTGTTGGCATCGCCAACACTGGACAGAAATGCAGAATCGCGGGCTTTGGGGCCTGCTGCAGACCTAGCGAACCAGAGCCTGCATCCTAGACAGATTCCAGCAGATGCATACACACGCTGCAAGTCCAGAAACTGCTTTAGAGAGCTGTGGGATCCGGTACAGGCCAACAGTAGTAGCTTAAAGCTCTGCTGTTTCGCTGAGAGCCCTACTGCCCCCTATAGGCCATAATCACAACAGCAACGGACTGACTGAAAAAAATACAAATCAATCCAGGGACGGATGCTGTAACGCTGTATAAACTTTCCTCTATGATCAGAGGTACATATAGGAGTGGTAGATTCTCGAAATACCAGAGGCTAACTGAATGCTACATGTGTAACCACGGCAAAATCCCAGGGTTAAAGGGAAACGCAATTTCTTCCCTCAAGGGCAGTAAAAATAAGAAACAGGAAGTCAAACTGGAAATCGACTTTTCCCCAGAAAAAGGGAAGCTCGCTCGTAGAAAAATAGCTCAACCCAAGTACTCTTTGCTAGCCCAGAAAACATAATTTTCTTTTCCTTTTTTAGGGTTTCATTTAACTAATCTCCACCCCCACCCTGGGGTTCGAACTCACCACCCTGAGATCAAAGGTCGCACACCCTTCCAGCTGAGCCAGCTGGAGCTGGAGAGCCTACAAACATTCGTTTCTTAAGACTGAATGTCTGTGTCTTCTCTATGGGTTCTCTTAGAATAACAGTGATCTCTAATTCCATAACCATTGCTAAGTCCTGAGAATTGGTGTCTTTTACAAGTATTCATTCAGCACAATTAAAAAAAGGAATTTAATTTTTTTTTCCCCCAGGAGGAATGGGCACGATGGGCAGTTACAGTGTTAGTCCCAGCTGGTGCCTGGAGTTGACCCGGAGAGGGAACACGTGTGAGCTTAGGCTGATGAGGTCTAGGGCTAGTGAGGGTCCACAGGCTTCTCTCCCACCCTGTGCAGTGCCCAGGAATCACGCCATGCACACTAACAATCCTGAGAAGAAGTTCTCACATACTTACAAAGCTTCCTACAAACCCTGTGAGGTCAGTGCTATCAACTTCAAGGTCCCCCCCCAAGAGCTAGTCAGGGACAAGGTGGAAACCAGATGGAATTTCCCGCCCAGCCTGCCCCTGGAAAAACCCTGCTTCCTGTGCTCCCCACGCTGTGGACCGTCCGGGCAGGATTCCAGCTCTGGCTGCAGAGCGAACTCACACCTGTCCCTGGAAGTCAGCATCCGCGGGACCATTGCTCCTGTGACCTTGAATATGCAGCACGAACACCGACACCTCACATTTCCTTGGCCCCTCGATGCCATCCACGTCCACCGCAACTTGTCCCTGACCATCACTCCCACCTTCTGGCTAATCTACAGCCTCATTTTTGGTCATTTATTCATTCCATGAATATTTACGTTTTTCGAGAAGCTCTGAGACCCTAGATGTGAAACCAGGAAACAAAGGGTCAATCAATGCAGTCATCATAGCTATTGGCTACTAAACGCGGGTGCTACTTTTTACCCAGACCTTCCTCATTTGCTTTCCATTTGAGGCGTGTCCCCTCCCCCCACCCCCCATCTCCTCCTTCGGCTGCCTCTAGAAGAAGCCCTTTCCTTGCTGCGGGCTCCACGTCTCAGGGACTGTCTTTGCTGCACATTGAGCAGAAGAATGGATCTCGGTTTGGTCCCCGGTGCTCTCCTGGCCCTGGGAACGGTGCGCTGACTACAGCAGAATCATCTCTTGCCCTTCTTGAGATCAGCTGTCCAACACAGTGGCCAGTAGCCACAGGTGGCCATTTAAATTTTAATCAAAATGAAATAAAATGAAAGACCGGGAGCAGCGGCGGCCGACTCGTAAACGCCGGATAGCGACAGTTGGTTAGCACTGGACAGCACAGACAGAGCATGTCCATCGTCACAGAAAGTTCTACTGCACAGCTCTGCCTTAGAGCTTTTATTCATTCTGCTGGCAGAGAGAGATGAGAAACATCTGAAACAGACATTATGAGGGTATCAGGCGGAGTAAAGAGTGATGAAGGACCCCAGAGAAAAAAGGGACAGATAGTGATGGAATTGGGATGCATGGGCTAGTATTGTGACCACTGGCTCTAAGGGCCATCTCCTCTTTCCTGACCTTCCTCCTCAGGTACCATGACCGGTGACCTATTCTCATACCTCTGGCTGAGCCCACCATGGAACAGCCCTTCCTGCGACTCATACAGAAGGAACCAGAGAGGGTTCCTTATTCACTGAAGCCCCAGATGTGCCCCAGGACCTCAGGTATCTTAACCCCATCCAGATGAGCTGCTGTGACACGGCTGGAGGTACAGGGTGCTTTTTAGGAGCTTTAACACGTGAGGAAAAAGACGGGTCAGGAAGCGCCGTCTAAAATGCTCACGGCTCCTGAGGATTGTCTCTGCCACTTCTCGCGACCACCACGAGGTGGCAGCACTAGCTCACAAAAGCCGTGGCCGCCGCTCTCCTCGCTCCTCCCCAAGCACAAAGCGAGCATCCCTTTATTACGAGCATCCCTTTATTTCGAGGGAAACAGAAATCCTCCGGGGGTAAGTGTGAACATGAAAATGGCACCCATGTAATTAACAAAGGCTAATTAGAAGAGCGGCATGACCCAGAATTCTAACCGCCTGTGCACAGAGTCCAGAATAATGGAGAAATGCAGGTGATTCTGCGATGCGTTGAGTTGAGATGATCCCCTCCCCTAAATTTTGTTTTTGCATCAACGAACACACTCCAGCTTTTTCCCTCCTCCACATTTCAAAGTGAGAAGACGTCTCTTGCCTATTTTTTTTTTTTTTGAACTGACCAATTGGTTTTCCATTAGCTTCACATAAAACAATTAAGTGAAGAAAATCTATACGTTTGTCCCCAGTTGCGATCTTGCAAGTTCAAGGCAATCTGCCATGTTCAGCATCTGGGATACATCATGTCTGCTCTGTTACCTCATCAATGGGCACATATCTTTCCCAGATGGACGAAAGAAAAGGCCTATGAAGTTACCAGGAATGCAAAAACAGGCTCCATGCTCTCAACTTCCTGCTGCAGCCAGGTACCTGGGGACGGGAAACGGAGGGAAAGCCCGCTCTAGGTCTAGTGTGTCTGAATACGTGGCCTTCTGTACACACGTGGCCAAGCGGCCCAAAGCCACACCCATGCATGCCTGAGCGATCCCGGATCCCTCTTCAGAAGGGCGTCTGGGTGAGAGCTTTCTTGAGGAAAAAGGGAGAGAGAGACAAAGCTAGAAATAGAGAGGTCACGGTTAATCTAACATTTTAGGGTTATTTAAGACACCAGGGTTTGAACTCAGCTCTTCAAGATCTGCCTAGAACTGCAATCTGGAGCTTGTGTCAGGCCACAAGTTTAATGACATAAAATTCAAGGCAACTGGGTGATATAAATCCATGTTTCTTTGTCCCCTTCCCCTCACTCGCCCCTTTTGGTATAAGACTGTCCTCTAAGGACCACGGATTAGGAAGCAATATATATCAATTTGCAACGTAGAACATTCCAATCTTTCATGCACTAATTCTACTTCTGGGAATTCAGTCTAAGGAACTATTGCTAAATACAGAAATCCTAACACGGAAAAAGATGTTTTGTGCAGCATTATTTAAATCATGAACAATTTGGGGAAAAAAACTTTTAAATTGAGCAATAGAAAATAATCAAATTCAATGATCTGTCTACCTAATGGGTTATTAAGTCATCATGGAAATGATGTGGGTAGACCAGACAAAATATAAAATGCTCCTGTAATGAAGAGAACAAGAAAAATCACGGTTGTGACAGTATGTTTAAATTTTGCATAGGAAACAGACTATGAAAGGAAAATATGCCCAAATATTAAGAGCGTTGTTTCGACGGTGATTACCAAGGTACATTTTCCTTTCCAATAGTTTCCAAATTGCCTTTAAGTGTTATTCTACAATGGGAAATACATGCTTACAAAAACATTTATTTTGAATTTGAAATAATTTCACTGTTCTTTTATCTCACGTTTCAAACTGTCTTCTCCTCATCTCTGCCTCCCTGACTTAAAACCAACACCTTGCGGCTCAGTCTCACTCGGGTTGATATTCTGTTTCCCATGAAGGACAGTGGACTCTGGTCTCCGCTGGAAACTTCTCAGACTGCTGGGGCCAGAGCACGAGCTGGTCTAAGCCGAAGGAGGGACGAGGAAGACCTGGTCCGGGGGCCCCAGGCATGGCTCGTGCTAGTCAGGCTCTGGCTTCCCCCGAATGTTTGATTATTGACATTGACAGAGAACGTAAGGTCGTATATTTTACAGAACGGTGGTAACCACTGGTGGAGGAAAGATGAGAGAGGTGTATAATTTCCAAAAGAGTAAAGAAAATCTGAGTCAACAATTAGATTCTAGTGATAGAAGGAACTATTTGAAGGGAGACAAAAGCAACCACCAGATAACATGGCATAGCATGAAAACCCAAGACCAAATATATCCTTTTCCTAATAAATGTGAATGCTTTAAATCTTTCTAACAAAAGGCAAAGACTTATTTTGGCCCCTAAACAAAGTTAAGCTTTATTGTTTATAAGAACGCATGCCTGAGACACACAGAGAGGTCAAAAGGAAAGGACACATCCTTGGAAGATGCCAAGAGAGTAGGTCTCGAATGTTCTCACCATTAAAAAAAAAGATAATTATATGAGGTGATGGAAACACTAATCTCATTGTGGTGATCATTTCACAATTTTCATGTTATCAAATCATCACACTGCTCACCGCAACCTTACGCAATGTCATGTATCAATTATATTTCTATAAAGCTAGACAAAAGAGACCAAAAAAAAAAAAAAAAAAGACCAGTTAAAATACACGAAACACAGAAGAACAAAAAGTAGGGATACAAAAATTGATATGTAACGAGTAAAATAGAAACAAATAGCCATAAACAGGACAAAATAGGTTACCTTCTATGGCCAAAATTCCCACCCACAAGGAAGATACAACAGTTGTAAACATGGGCAGGATACTGTAGCCCTGAAACACATCAACAGCTCAACTCCCAAATGTAAGCAAGACACTGTAGACCATGTTCTCCGTCTTCCATAAGGGAAGGAAAAAAAAAGTCAGGATACAGAGCATTTGGAGGATATGTCCGGAAGACTTGATTTATGGGATACATAATGGGATATGTCATCCTGTTCTAGACATTAATCAGTATGCATCCCTCCCTCTTCACCCCTACCCAGGGCTCTCCATTCCCACCCACACAGGAGGCATGAGTCACTCACCACAGGACAGACACAAAGAGCACAAATCCTAGCTGCCTAAGCACAAGACAGAGAAATGTCAATGCACACCAGCATAGCACTTGGCACCAGGGAAGGTCAAGGGGATGCAAGAGCCAAGTATGACAAGAAAAGGAACAAGAGAACGCCCCAACCTCTGCCAGAACGTGGGCCATCTATCCAGAGTGCTGACACAACCACGGCATCCTTCTTGTCACTGGCCCGTGACAACCACCAAATGCCCAAAGATTCTGTAGATAACACTGATCGGGGATTCAAGGCCCTCCTGCTGATTTCTTCTCCTGCAGGCGTCTGTCCAATAGCCCAAGAGATTTGAATCCTCCTCCCCTGAAGAGACTGGAGAGCTGCGGGCCCTTGGGTCACTGGAGGGGCTACGGTGACCTGAAGGGCAAGCCTTGAACGGGCTGCTGTGGCTCCTGCTAGCATGAGTCTGGAATCTCATTCAGAGCTCGGACCTTCTGGAATGTGCGCTCCCATTATGGAGACAGAGAAAAACTGGACCATAGAAACAGAACACACAGTATGTCTTTGTGGTACATTTATAAAATGTAACATAAAGGGCTATGAAAAAAGAAACCTTTAGGACATGTTCTTTGACCATAGTACAAGTCTAGGATTTAACAGACAATAAATAAAACCAATGCAACCACCTAGAAAAGATGAAAACAAAACAAAACAGTCTTGAACATTTGGATCAAAGAGGGCATTAAAACTTCAAACACAAGTTTACTTAGAAAATAATCAGAAGAACTATATCCCATAATGAGAAAAAGGCATGAAGCTGAGCCGTACTCAGGAAGAAAATTCATACATAGCCTTCAGTGTGCTGATCATAAAACATGAAAGACTAAGAACAGAGAACCCACAGATTCAACTGAAGAGACGGAGGAGTCCCCAAACAAAGGTTAGTGGGCATTTGTGTTGCTGGTTTTTTTTTTTTTTTTTTTTTAATATTTTTGACTGCCTAGGATCTGCAGCTGCTTCCTTTGTCGGGGGGAGGGGTCCCTCAGGATGTGGATTTTAGACATCGCGAGCCTGGGTGCACCGTCTAGACTTAGCCAATCAGACGCTACCACCCTGCACTCTGCATCTCACGTGGGTGCCTGAAAGAAGCAGGGAACAGCTTAGCCTTCAGCCTGGAAGCCACAGCCAGCTTCGGTGGCCAAGCCAGCCCATGCCCCTGAGCTGCCCCTGGACATGCTGGGATCTGACCCCCGAGATTCCACGTTCCTGTGCATGCCCCCATGTGGTACCCTACGCGCCATCAATCTCTGGGCCCGCTGCCCTTCTCCAGTCCATTCTGCTCCAGCTCACACGGGCCAGGGCCAGTTTCTTCTGTTATAACGTCAGTCTCTTGAGCAGAACAGAAGAAAGCCATGTATGAGGAAGAAAGAAATCAACGATAGGAAAAAATCTGTGGCGATGATGAGTAAGCTCCAGGACCAGTCTGAAAGACCAGCGAAACTGGCAAACCTTCCTGGGAGTCTAATCGCTGGGAAGTGAGGGTCACAAATACTTTTACAAAGGAAGGAAGGTACAGATTCTGAAGTTTAAAAATAATGAGATATGATGTACAACGGTGTACCCAATTAAATTAAGAGATGAATTACCAACATTGACGGGGGGAGGGAGGGGACTTGAATACACTATCAATCACGGAGCAAACGCCAAAAATTGTTAAAAAAAAATCTTAAAACAACAACAACAACAAAACACAAAAAACCTCCTTCCCAAAGGACACAGAGCTGGATTGGTTAAGGGCAAGTTCCTTCAGACCTTCCATTAACTGGGGGGAAACTTGAATATACTATCAATCACGGAGCAAACGCCAAAAAGTTGTTTAAAAAAAATCTTAAAACAACAACAACAAAACACCAAAAAACCTCCTTCCCAAAGGGCACAGAGCTGGATTGGTTTAGGGCAAGTTCCTTCAGACCTTCCATTGACTGGGGGGAAACTTGAATATACTATCAATCACGGAGCAAACGCCAAAAAGTTGTTTAAAAAAAATCTTAAAACAACAACAACAAAACACCAAAAAACCTCCTTCCCAAAGGGCACAGAGCTGGATTGGTTTAGGGCAAGTTCCTTCAGACCTTCCATTGACTGGGGGGAAACTTGAATATACTATCAATCACGGAGCAAACGCCAAAAAGTTGTTTAAAAAAAATCTTAAAACAACAACAACAAAACACCAAAAAACCTCCTTCCCAAAGGGCACAGAGCTGGATTGGTTTAGGGCAAGTTCCTTCAGACCTGTGCTATTTAAGCCATCCTGGGCCGTGGAGAAAGAAGCAGAGCAGCATGTACTGGACTAGCGCAGACAAAGGGGCCCCAACTCTAGTCCCTGCACCCAGCGGACCTCAGTGTCAGTTTCCCCTAGGGTGGAGAGCGCAGTTGACTGTTCTGTGGACGGGGCACCTTGCCACTGCTATCCTGATTCAGCCATCTCCATTGTCATGGATGTATGGCTGGTGTCAGCCACCTGTAGGCCAGTCCAGTCCATTCGGATTCATCCTTGGGGGGCCGTCTCTATCCCCCTCCCCTCAGTCCACCTGCTCCCCTACCAGAAAATGAATGCTTCTGCTCGCTGCTGTCCACGCCCTCTACGGGGTACAGGCAGGTGCAGTTACCCACGAATCGTCAATGGAATGAAGTCAGGGACAAGGGAGTCCTGAGCTAATGGCAAAGGATTTTTCCTTGGAGAAACGCATGACGCCAAGAAACAGCAGGTGCAAAACGGAAGCGCCCTGGGCAAACCATGGCTCTTGGTCATCCCAGATGGGACCTGTTGAGGGCTCAGAAAAGAGGAGCTCCTCTCTTTTAGGGGCAGCCTGGAGGACGAAGAGGTTTGTTTCTTTCAGTGTTAAGCGTGGCAAAGAGTGGGTTGGGGTCTATAGAGCCATGGGACCTTCGGAGGCAGGGTTCTGTGCTGATGCTGACCTGGTGGGGGCAGCTCTGGCACAAGGAGTCATGGGACGCTCCAGGCCCGGGGCTGGGCCTCAGCTGTGCAAAATGAGGCTGGAGAACCTACGCAGCTGGTAGGAATTACCGAGGGGGCGGGATCCCGTCCGTGGTGCGTGTCGTTCCCCCCGCCCCCCCCACCCCCGCTCGCCCCCCTAAGGAGCGCGCACTTCACAGCTCCTTGGAGCCCCTTCCCCTTCATGCACGTGGCCGTGGGCTTCGCGAACACCGTATTTATCAGCAAATTACCCAGTAACTGCTGGGCCCTCTGGAAGGCCACGGTCATGTGGGCGGACTGCACCCAGGGCACCGCGCGGGGGCAAGCAGCAGCAGCCTCGCTGCCCTCCCCCTCCGGGCGCATTTCGGTCCCCTCCGGCGGACTTGGGAGCGTCCCTGCCTGAAAACGGACACCTACCCAAACTGCGCCCGAGGGAGGCGGTGTGGCCCCCGAGCAAACGCCGGTTTCGCACCCAGTCCCAGAAGCACGCGAGGTGCGCCCTCCCTCCGCAGCCGCGGCCGCGGCCACGCCACAGCCCCCGGCCCGCAGGGAGCCCCGCGTGGGCCTGCCCTCCGCACCCGCGAGCTCCCCACGCCCAGGCCCCGCGGGTCTCCACGCAACAATGAGGCGTGGGCGGCCCCGGCGGCCTCATTTGCATACCACCGCGGCTCGGCCAATGGGCTGCGCAGGGGCTTTGGAACGCCGTGTTGCCATCTGCGTGCGCGCGTGTGTGCGAGTGTGACAGCCGCGGTGGCCGTGGCCCTGGCCGTGGGAGGCGGGCCCGGCGGAGCCCAGCCGCGCGGGGACCGGCCCCAGCGCCCGCTCCCCCAGCGCGTCGCGGCCGCGCGGCCCGGCGGAGTCCGGAGACCACCCCCCAGACCCGGCCGGGCGCAGTCGCGATGTCGGTGGCGGGGCTGAAGAAGCAGTTCCACAAAGCCAGCCAGGTAGGGAGGCGCGGGGAGGTCGGGGCGTGGGGGTGCGGGGACCCGGGGCCGCGCTCCCCCGCGGCTTTAGGCCTCTGGCGCCCCGAGGGGCCTCTCTTGGGGCGCGGAGGTGTAGCGAGGGCCGCCCGCTCCCTTCGCCGCCGCCCCCCGCCGGCCCCCGCCGCCCCGGGCCCGCGCTCTGCCCCGAGCGCTGTCACTCGGAGGGCTTCCGTGGGCCAGGAGCAGAGGTGGCGGGCCGCGGGAGCTGGCGCGCGGGAGAGGGGCGCGCGGAGGCCTGCGCGCTGCGCTCGGCGCCGCCCCCCTACCCGCGCTGGGCGGGGGACCCCGGGGCCGCCGGGCGCCTACCTGGAGGTTGGGAGCCCTCGCGGGCGCGTCTTGCAGCCTCGCGGTGGGTCGGGCGATGCTGGGTCCGGCGGGCGCCTGGGGGTGGACCCCGCCGGAGCGCGCCACGACCCCGGGCCGGGGCTCCCCATGGCGGTGCCTCGCCTGCGCGCCGTCCTGGCGGCGCCGGCCGGGCCCCTGCTCCTGGAGAGCCGCGGTCTGGCGCGGAGACGTCGGCAGACGCGTAAACAAACTGTTAGACGCACCTCCAGGCGCAGAGCGCGGCAGACAGCACGGTGGGGGCGTCTGGGAAAGCTTCCCGGAGGAGGAGACGCGTCTTTGGGGAATTAAGTAGGAGCAGGAATTGTGGGTGGGGGTGTGTTTGTGTGTGTGGAAGGGAAGGGGGAAGGGCGTTCTGAGCGAGGAAACAGGACAACAGGCAGGGAGGCATGAAATTGCTGTGTGTGCGTGAGTGTGTGTGTTGACGACAAGCAAATTTGTATTCCAAGATTGCGGTCTCTTCCGGCCATGGCACAGCTCACACTGTCGAGCCTATCCCACACCTGCAACCCTGGTTTTGTTGCTCTGCCTCTCCCTCCTCCTCTCTCGCCCCCTCCCCCACCCCCAATTTGGCTAGCACCAAGGAGGACCGATTTCATACAGAATCCACATTTATGAGATCTTAAGCCACGAATTGGAAAGCAGCTGCGATTAGAGGATTCTCTTTTTCTAGCCTCAGTCTCAGGCTGAGGACACTGCGGTTCCCTCACTCATACCTCTTCTGTGAAGAAACTGGGGGATGCCCAGATTCTGGCTGGGGACCCTGGTTGGACAGTGGTGCTGTGTGCAGGGTGATAAGGAGTCCTGAAGGAGGGGCCTGCTGGGTGTACCCATCGCTGGCCCTGGGCTCTTTGAAGGGTCTGGGGCCATTCAGATGTCAGTGGCCTCGTGGCCGCTGCCCGCCTTGATCTGGAGACCAAGGGGGTGAGGCCAAGACTGGAACTGTAGACTTTTGGGGATTTAAGTCCTAAATGGACATTAAAAAATGTAAGTGCAGGAAAGTCAAAAAATGCTCGATGAGCTAAATTTAGGCTCTGGGGAGCAGCCACATTTGGGAATAATGTTTAGCCCAGTCCTTGATAAGCAGTGTCCACTCAATAAATATTTATTGAATAAAGGAAACTTTTGGGGTAGAAGAGCACAGGAAGGAAGGAGCTGGTAGAATGTCAGAGAGAGAAGAGTGTCGTGGAAGCAGGGTGGGGGGCCTTTAAAGGCAGGAGCAGTGCGGCAGGTGCTGCTGTGAGCTCAGAACTAGAGCTTGGCTGGGCACTGGGGGACTAGTAGTTTCTGGCTGTGCTTGTTACACTGGCTTCCTTAGCTCGGGCCAGAAACTGACCATTTTTGAAGATTTTCATTCGTTTGGTATGAACTCAGAGATGACAAACTCAAGGGTGATCCAGGTCGGTCTCTGACCCCCAGCCAGTGTGAATGTTGAGGTCTTAGAAAGTTATTGGCATTGGAGAAGTGTCATTCTGGTGATGTCATTGAGTTTAACCACCAGTCATCAGCCCCTTAAAAACAAAACAAGAGTGGATCTCATTTCGACCGTTTTGCATGAGCTGAGGTCTTTTGTGCATTTATCGGGAAAGAAAGGAATCACAGATTCTCTCTGCGATTTACAGACCACAGTGGTCAGAGTGTCCAGTAGATAAGTTTTTATCTGTTCTAGAAGTCTTTTTAAGAAATCTTGCAAGGGGACAGATTTGGTGGAGAAATTAGACCGGGCTTAATAGAAGAGGGAGCATGAGAGTAGAAAATGCCAGTTGTTCTTGTCAGACATTTTAACAGCGGGTTTTAATTCACAAGAATCTTTCCAGGGCAGGGGAAAGGGAGTCCCCGATGATGTCAGTGGCTTGATCATTCCCAGGGATCCAGGCCTGGCTGTGCTACTGACCAGCTCTGCGACCGTTGGGAACGTGACTTGACCCACCTAAACCATAGTTGTGTCTGTACCTTGGATTAGAGGATTTGGAAGCTGTGTCTCTGTTCTAACATTGATTGTAGTGACGCACAATTCTGTGACTATTGCGAAAACCGTGGGATCCACCTTTGTGGGTGAATTGTAGGGGCTGTGGGTTATATCTCACTATATACCTCCCCGTTCTGAAATCTTAAAGTCGTTCAGAAAAAGATGATAAAGTAGATCTTTCACAAATAAAGGAACTAGGACCATGGTGACTGATGATGATTTTTCTCAACAACAGACAAGGCAAAATAACTTAAAACCTCCTGATTAACTGGCTCTTCTTTCTTGGTGTCTTACTCCCCTTACATTACTGAGAATGAAACTGTTCACTGCAGGGATTATGCCTCATTTCGGCAGCAGGTGGAGACCGAAAGGAAAGAGGGAGAAAATTAAGGAAAAAGAGCACAGGTGGCGTTGATCCCAAAATCTAGTTGATTCTCTTCCTCAGTGTTTTGACTAAGAACCCAAGTGTCCCTCATTCGTAATTCCTCTTTTTGCTCTTCAAAGGATTTTTCAATGGACCCTCCCAACTGGTAGGGATATAGCATGAATTCTTAGAGATAAATACAGAGAGCTTAAAGATGGCCTTGTGGTTTCTTATCAAACATGGTGCCCCATGAATGAACATGCAACTCAGAGTAATTACATCAGGGGTAGCACTCACTGATTTGTACTAATTATGCTTAAGAAGGCCTAACTCGTGGTGGTTTTCTTGACATGGTGGTTCTTGTTGGAGCGGGCCGGGACACTCAGGCCACTCCTGTATTCCCTCTGAGCTGAACTCTGTGTGAATAGCCATATTCTTTCTCTCTGGACTTCCCGAAGACGTGTTCCCCATCCCAGGGAAGTCTAGGGAGCGTTTATCTTTCCTCATTTTCTTCTTCTTTCTCCAGATTAACCATATAGCGATGACCCTGGGTGGTGGAGACACTTGGAGGCTTCCTGTTCAAACAGTTCTTTTTTGAAGGGGGGGGGGGGTTAACTCCCCTACCGTTTCTCTTTTAATGCATTAGCCAGAAAAAAATGATGAGCAGTCATAAGGGCATAGAGATTTTTCGTGTGACAACCAGCTGCCCATACTGGCCATTTATGGGTAAACACTTCAGAGAAGGCCAGTCTTTGTAAATTACGAGACTCTCTAGGGAGGCAATGAATGCATCTCGTTTCACTGTCTTGTTGGAGAGAAAGATGAAAATGCACTTTACAAAATCCATAGTGATTTATTTTTTTTCTCTGAGATGCAACAGAAAGTGTATGATGCTAAAACATTGCCCCTTTCCACATAGATGGCTTGAGAAATTCATCTGTAAATCTTTGTGTTTTTTTTTTTTTTTTTTTTAATTTGAAGTCCAGGAGCTAGAATAGATGTCCAAGCCAAATTGATTTTGATTTTTTTACACAATAGAATCCAAACATTTCTTAGCCCTGGTGACTCCCCCCCCCCCCCAAAGTAAATGTAAATTAGGGTATCATTTGCTTGGAATTTGATTTAAAAAAAGGCATTTAAAAGCAGGGATTTGGGGGGGGGGACTATCTTTTTCAGGTTAATTTTTCAACTTGATTAACAAATCGAGTGTAAATTGTATTACCCAAAGTTAAGCATGTGGAGGATCATGTGTCTGTGGTGGAGCTGATATTGTCCTGCTGTACCCAGAAAACAAACTACGGGTAAACAGAACTGATACACTATTGGATTTGGCTAAGTAGTAGGAGAACACACTTTGAACATTCTACACCATCAAAATGCGGATGACTGGGTTTTGCATTTCAATAGAAACCCGGGAAAGTGTTGAGTTGGGGGAAGGGTCTGGGGGGGAGGACCTAGCACGAGGTACTGTGCCATTGTGACTGTGGTTGGAGTTCTGTGAAATGCCTTCCCAGGGAGCTCTTGCTTGCAGTTCCCAGGGTCTTGTCCGTATGTTGTGAAAAGAGATGGGGAAAAGCCCTCGCTTGGTCTGAGATCCTGCTTCTCCCCTTCCCAGCAAAATGTCTGGAGAACATGGTCGCCCCATTTCTACTTTCTGATCGCCTGTTCTTAGCCGGTTCCTGCCGGCTGTCTTCTCTGGCGCTCTGAGGCCTAGGTCTCCCACGAACCCCCCCAACTCTTGCCCCATCTTGGGATCGCTTCCCCACCTGACTCTCAGCAGCCTGTGACCCCGAGGGACGTTGCTCCTCTCAGAGCGCCTACACTGGCTAGGTTTTCCTCTTCCCGATCTCCTTTATTGCTCCTTCGCCGCCCCTCCATTCCCCGAGAAGCCCTGGAGTGCCCCAGGGCTCTGGCTTGGACCCCTCCCCTTTGTCTCAGCCTACGCCCCGCCAACGTATTTTCTCCAGCCTCACGACGTATAGACGATCCATACGTTGGTTCCCCTGGGATGGTATTTCTAGTCCAGACGCTCCTTCTGCATACAGACTCCCGACAGACTCCTAGGGGTCCCCTCTCCCCCTGGATATTTAAAAAGGCTCTCAAACTTAAGCCATCCAGACTTGACCTCTGGATCCCCCCCCCCCCCCCCCCCCCCGCTTCTTCTGCCGGTGGTCTCTGTAAACCACACTGCCGTGCCCTCAGCTGCTTGAGTAAAACACAAATGAAAACCATCTTTCATCTCTGATTTTTTTTTTCTTTCCCTCTTTGGACAGGAAGTTCACCAGAAAGCCCTTCCTCTTGGTTCTCTTTTCAAAATAAACTGCTAATGTGTTCATCTTTCTCTTATCTCTGCTGTCACTCTGCTCCTGGCCCTGACCGAGGCCTCCGGCCCTTAGGGCTGCGGGAGCCTCCCTCCCTGTTTGCAGACATTTATTCCTACCCGCTGCGATCTGTTTACTCACAGTAAAATCTGTCTCAGACTGAATCATTCTTTGCTTCCATTAATTCTTCCGTGGCTTCCAGCGGCATTTAGACTTAAACCCAGACTTCCTCCTCCTTTGGCCTGTGGAACCGCACATCCCTCTGCCCCCTTCCACCTCCTGCTGGCGATCAGACACACCGACCTCTCAGTTCCCTTGAAGAGCTAAGGTCTTCTTATCTCGGGGGCTTTTGTAGTAGCTGTGCCCTCAACCTACCCCACCTGGCCTCTTGATCTATGCAAGGTGTGTCCGTCTTGCATTTCGATCATAGCGCAGAATCCAGGGTGGCTGGTCAGCGAGGTCTTCCCTCCCCACCACCCAATTCAAACAGAGCTGTGCCCTCGCTATCACGTTAACCAGGTGTTTTTGAAAACCACACCACAAATATGTTAATATTTTGACAAGTGTATTCCGTGTCATTAGTTTCCTTTGTAACTCAGTGTATTTTTCAATTAAACTTTGTTTTGAGATAGTTACAGATCACAGGCAATTGGGAGAAGTAATACAGATTCCAGTACCTTTCCATGGTTTGTTTCCGGTGGTAACATTTTGCAAAAACTATAGTTCATGATCACAAGCTACCTAAACTGATACAGTTAGGATACGGAACAGATCTGTCACCACAGAGATGATGGCCACACCCACTTCCCTCCTGCCCCCCCCTTAACCTCTGGCAACCATTAATTTGTTCTAATTTGTCATTTTAGAGGTGTTATATAAGTGGAACCCATGCAGTCTGTAACTTTTTGGGATTGGGATTTTATCCCTACATAATATGCAGATTCATCTATGTTGTGGTTGGGGATGGACGTCCCACAGTTTAACCACTTACCTGTTGAAGAACATGGGGTTGTTTCTAGGTTGGAGCTTTTATGAATATACTTATTGTATGTATTTATGTACAGGTTTCATGTGAACTTAAGTTTGCATTTTTCTGGGATAAATGCTCAAGAGTGCGATTGTTGCATCTTAGGGTAGTTAACGTGTTAAGTATTTTAAGAAACTTAGTTTTCCCAAGTGGCTGTACCATAGTACATTCCTACTAATAATCTGTGAAGTTTCCATTCTTTCCACATCATCTTCAGCATTTACTGTTAGTATTTTATTTTTTAAATTTCATTGTGGCTTTTATTTGTCTCTCTCTAATCACTAACAACTTGTCATGTGCTTAGCTTATTGACTTTCTGTATCTCCTTTTAGGTGAACTGTCTTCATATCTTTAGCCCATTTTTAATAGGATTTTAAAAATTGTGAGTTCTTTATATATTCTGGATGCTAGTTCTTTGTTGGATGTGTGGTTTGCAAGTGTTTTCTTCAAGTCTGTAGTTTCTTTTTATCCTCTTAACCTGCTTTTTCATAGAGCAAAAGTTTTTAGTTTCGATGAAGTCCTGTTTGAGAATTTCTCCCTTTACGGGTCATGTTTTTTGGTATCTAAGAACTCTGCCTAGCCCTGGATCCTAAGGATTTTTTCTTCCGCTTTTTTCTAAAAAGTTTTATATTTTACATTTAAGTCTGTAACCCATTTTTAGTTAATTTTTTTAAAGTAAGACTTGGGCCAGAGATCATTTTTTTGCCCACAGATATTTCCTTAACGCTTGTTGAAAATCCACTGAGTTACTTTTGTACCTTTGTCAGAATCAGTTGGGCATCTTCGTGTGGACATATTCATCTCTTCTCTGTTTTCTTCCATTCATCTGTGTGTAGTTGTCCATTCCTTTGTCAACATAATCCAGTCTTGATCACTGTAGCTACATGGTAAGGCTTGAAATCAGATTGATTCTTTCCAAGCTAGTCTTCTTTTTCAAGATTGTTTTAAGTTATTCTAGAGTCTTTGTCTCAATTTTAGAATCATCTTTCCTGTATGTACAAATAAACCCTTATGAAATTTTGATAGCGATTGCATTATACCTGTATATCAGTTTGGGGAGCACTGACATTTTTCCTATGCAGAGTCTTCTAGTCCATGGACACAGCATGTCCCTCTATGTGATTTGCCCTCAGATTTCTTTCATTGGCATTTTGTAGTTTTCAGAGCACAAGTCCTGTACATGTTTTGCTAAAATTGCACCTAAGTATTTCATGCTCTTTAAAGCAATTGTAAAAGGTATTATGTTTTTAATATCCATATCTTCACTGTTAGCATTTAAAAATATTATTGATTTTTGTATGTTCAATTGTTCTAGGAGCGTTTTTTTCCTTTAATTAAAATTCCCTGGGATTTTCTATGCAAATGTCATCTAAAAATAGGACAGTGGTATTTCTTCCTTTCTTATCTGTATACCTTTTATTTCTTTTTCTTGCTTTATTACACTGGCTAGAACCTTCAGCATGATTTGATAAATGTGGTGAAAAAGGAATCCTTACCTTGTTCCCCATTCTGGGGAAAACCATTCAGTCTTTCACTATTAAGTACAATGTTAGTTTGTAGGGTTTTTGCAGATGTTCTTTATAATGTTAGGAAGTTCCTTCTGTTTCAACTTTACTGAGGATTTTTTTTTTTTTTTTTTTGTAAATAATGAATGGGTGTTGAATTTTGTCAAATGCTTTTTCTACATCAGTTGATATGATCCTGTGGTTTTTCATTAGTGTATTACTGTGATGGACTACATCAATTGATTTTTGAGAATTGAACCAACTCTGCATCCTTGGAATAAAATGCACCTGGTTGTTGTGTATATTTCTTTTTAAAAATATAGAATAAATTTATAGGAATAGAAGAATTTGCTGATATTTTGTTAGGGATTTTTTTTTTTTTTTGTAGGCATCTGTATTCATTTTGTGTGTGTGTGTGTGTGTGTGTTTGTGTGTGTCTGAATTCATGAGTGATATTAGTATTTTTTGGTACTGTCTGTAGTGTTTTTGTTGTTGTTTTGTTTTTTACTAAGTAGGCTCTACGCCCAACATTGGGCTTGAACTGACAAACTCTGAGATCAAGAGTTGCATGCTGTATGGACTAAGCCAGTCAAGCAACCCTGTCTCTATAGTTTTGGTGTCAGGTAATAATACTGCCTTAATAAAATGAATTGGGAAGTGTTCTCTTTTATTCTGTTTTCTGAAGGAAATTGTGTAGAATTGGTATTAATTGTTTTTTAGACATTTAATAGATTATTTGATGAAATTGTCTGAGATTAGAAGTTTCTCATTTGCAGGGAGCCTGCCTGACTCAGTTGTTAGAGCGTGTAAGTCTTGATCTTGGGGTTGTGTGTTTGAGTCCCATGTTGGGTGTAGAGATTACTTACAAATAAAATCATTTTAAAGAGTTTCTAATTTGCGGGGCACCTGGGTGGCTCAGTGGGTTAAGCATCTGCCTTCAGCTCAGGTCATGATCTCAGGGTCCTGGGATCGAGCCTCACATCAGGCTCTCTGCTCAGCGGGAGGCCTGCTTCTCCCACTCCCCCTGCTTGTCTTCCCTCTCTCAGTGTGCCTCTCTCTGTCAATATAAACAAAATCTTTTTTTTTTTTTTAAGATTTATTTATTTATTTGACAGACAGAGATCACAAGTAGGCAGAGAGGCAGGCAGAGAGAGAAGGAGGGGAAGCAGGCTCCCTGCTGAGCAGAGAGCCAGATGCGGGGCTTGATCCCAGGACCCTGATATCAGGCAGGACCTGAGCCGAAGGCAGAGGCTTTAACCCACTGAGCCACCCAAGTGCCCCAATAAACAAAATCTTTTAAAAAGATAAATAAGTTTCTCATTCGGGACTTTTTTTTAGTTTGTGTCTTTCAAGGAATTGGTCTATTTCATTTAGGTTATCAATTTTATGTGCGGAGAGTTAGTATTCCCTTGTTATCATTTTGTTGTCTGCATGATCCGTAGTAATGCCCCCCCCTTTCATTCCTGATATTGGTGATTAGTGTCTTCTCCCTTTTACTTTGTCAGTCTTACAGGTTTGTGAGTTTTATTGATCTTTTCAAAGAACCAGGTTTTTGTTTCATTTTCTGTTTTGTTTTGTTGGGGTTCTTTTGCTATTTTCAGTGTCATTGATTTTTGCTGTTTATTTCCTTTCTCTGCTTGCTTTAGTTTATTTTGTAATTTATTTTATTTTTCTACATTCTTGAGGGAAATCAGATCATTGATTTTGAGATTTCTCCTCTTTCCAACATATGCGTAGGTGCTGTATATATTTCCCTCTCCGCACAGTCTTAGTTGAGTCTCACTGATATCGATATGTTAATTTTCATTCAGTTCAGTTACTTTTTGATTTCTCTTGAGACTTTTGCTTCGACCCATTGATTATTTGGAATTGTGCATTTTAGTCCCTAAGTGCTTGGCATTTTTCCTGTTATGCTCCTGTTACTGATTCCTAGTTTGATTCCATTGTCATTCAAGAACATGCTCTGCAGGAGGTCAATTTAAAAAAATTCATTGAGGTTTATTTTCTGGCTCAGGACAAGGTCTATCTTGGTATATATTCTGTGGGTGCTTGAAAATAACGTGTCTCTGCTATTGGGTGGAGTAGTCTATGAGTATTGATTAGGTTAATAGTGTTGGATTCTTCTATATGCTTATTGATTTTTCTGTCAAGAAATTGTTAATTGTTGGGAGAAGACTTCATGTATAGAACTGGAGATTTGTTTCTTTCCTCTTCTACTGCTATCAGTTTTTGCTTTGTATGATTTCCAGCTCCACTATTTGATGTGTACACATTTAGGGTTGCTGGTGGATTTACTCTTTTAAATCTGTTGTTGTTATGGAATGTCCCTCTCTGTTTCTGGTAACATTCTTTGCCCTGATGTTGCCTTTATCTGAATTAATATAGCCAATTCTGCTTTCTTTGAGTAATGTTTGCATGATATAAATTTTTCATTCTTTTATACATTCAGCCTGCCTATGTTGCAATATGTGAAGTAAGCTTCTTGTAGACCATATATAGTTACTTTTTAATTTGATCTGCCAGTCTGTCTTCTAATTGGTATATTTAGACCAGTTATATTTAATGTAATTATTTATATGCTAGGGCAAATGGATACCATTTAGTTGTTTTGTTTTTTGTTTTTTTGTGTTTTGTTTCTTGGCTTTTCCCCCTTGTTTTTCTGTGTGTTACTTGATTTTTTAAAGTTTCATTTTGATTTATATACAGCTGACCCTTAAACAATGCTGGGCTTAGGGGTGTCCTCGTAGTTGAAAATCCACATACAAGTTTGAGTCCCCTAAAACTTAATTTATTAGTAGCATGCTGTTGACTCAAAGCCTTGCCAATCACATATATTTTGTATGTTAAATGTATTATGTACTGTAGTTTTTCAATAACATAAGCTAGAGAAAAGAATACGGTATTAAGGAAGTCATAAGGAAGGGAAAATATGTTTATAGTGTTCATGTGTATTTGTTGTAAAAATTTGTTGTGCATTTGTTGAAAAACATTGTGTGTAGGTGGGGGAGGGGGTACAAGGTGGTGGCAGTGTGGCCCCAAGATGCTGGTTTTGTGCAGCCTGGTGGCCTCAGCTCAGCAGTTGCAGACCCTGGGAAGCAACATAGGCCCAGAATTGCAGTGCATCTGCCCCATCTGCCTGGAGGTGCATCACTGGCAGCTTCAGGCATACCTGGATGGGCAGGCCTGGAGAAGACGGTATGGCTGGGGGGTGGCGGGATCTGCCCTTTGTGGGGAGGAGCTGAGGTCTGTGGCTGCCCTGGGGCATCCCTGGAACCTAGGTGTGGGAAGGACTCCGTTGGTGAGAGGTGAGAGCCCCCTAGACCCAGTCAGCCCCTCAGTATACTAGGTGATGCACAGCCTTGCCTGGTTTTGGATCTACGGGGGAGTTGCTGACTGCCTCTATCCCACATTTAGGCCCAGCCTCTGCACCTGTCTCCTTTGATTGCATGCCATGGAGAGTGGAGTGGACAGTTGTAAACATTTTGTGGCTTTTGCTGCCAACCCTTAAAAAAAAAATCTGGGGGCACCTGGGTGGCTGAGTTGGTTAAACACCTGCCTTCAGCTCAGGTCATGATCCCAGGGTCCTGGGATTGAACCCCATATCTGGGTTTCCTGCTCAGCAGGGAGCCTACTTCTTGCTTTCCCTATGACTCTCCCCCTATTTGTGCGCACACTCTCTCCCTCTCTCTCTGTCAAATAAATAAAATCTTAAAAAAATCCTTATACAGGTGGACCCATGTAGTTCAGACCTGTGTTGTTCTAGGGTCAACTTTAGAGTGTTTTTGAGTGAATCTCTGTATAGCGTTTTCAGTGGCTGCTCTAGGTATCACATTCTATCTACATAATTTATCACAGTCTACTGATGTCATAATCTTAGCAGTCTTAGTGAAATGTAGAGTTATCTCCCTTTATGTCCCATTATCTTTCTCTATTTGTAATATAATTGTGTTTATTGACTATTTCCTCTGCATATGTTTGGAAACACATCAGTGTCCTATGATTCTAATTTATGCCTCTTCACTTAATCGTCAGTGATTCTGCTTTCAACATCAGATACAATTTAGAAAACTTGGGGCGCTGGGTGGCTCAGTGGGTTAAAGCCTCTGCCTTCAGCTCAGATCATGATCCCAGGGTCCTGGGATCCAGCCCCGCATCGGGCTCTCTGCTCGGCAGGGAGCCTGCTTCCTCCTCTCTCTCTGCCTGCCTCTCTGCCTACTTGTGATCTCTGTCAAATAAATAAATCTTAAAAAAAAAAAAAAACAAAACTCAAGAGAAGGAATCTATACTAATTATATGTTTTTTCTTACTCTATTCTTCCCTCCTTCCTCATGTTCTAGGATTAGTTCTTTCATCATTTCCTTTCTATTTGGAGAAATCCCTCTAGCCATTATTTTAGGATAGGTCTGCTGGCAACAAATTCTTTTAGTTTTTATTCATCTTAAAATGTCTTGATTTCCCCTTCACTTCTGGAGGATACCTCCTCTGGTTCTAGATTCCTGGTTGACCTCAGTTTTCTTTCACTAAATATCATTCTACTTTCTTCTGACTTCTGGGATATCTGATGAAAAATTTGTAATTTTAATATTTTCCTCTGCATGTTAGGTATCATTTCTCTCTGTGCTTTTAAGATTCTTTCGCTTCGGGCTTTAGAAGTTTGACTGTATTGTTTTGGTGTGGGTTTCTTCTGCCATCCTGCTTGGAGTTTGGTTAGCTTCTTGAATCTGTAGATGTATGTCTTTTGCCAAATTTGGAAGTTTTCATTTTCTTTCTTTTTTAGTTTTTTAAAGATTTATTTCTTTATGAGAGATAGGGAGAAAGAGAGAGAGGGAGGGAATGTGGTGAGGAATGGCAGAGGGAGAGGGAGACTAAATCTCAGGCAGACTCCCCACTGAGTATGGATCCTGATACGAGTCTTGATACTAGGACCCTGAGATCACAACCTGAGCCAAACCCAAGAGACGGATGCTTAACCGAATGTTAGCTCTTTTGTTATAATCCCACATGTCTCTGAGCTCTATTCTCTCCTTCTCCCCCCAGTTTATTTCCTCTCTGTTGTTCAGATCGGGTAATTTCTGTTCTATTCCAGGTCACTGATTGTTTTCTCCTGTAGTCTGTGGTTGAGTTGAAGGTTGAATCTTTTATATCAGTTATTGTGTTTTTGAGTTATACAATTTCTGTTTTGTTCTTCTTAATGTTGTCTGTTTCTTTGTTGAGACTTTCTATTTTTTTCATTAGTTTTGAGCATTGTGATAATTGCTTGTCAGATTATTTAAAGTCTGTCAGATAATTTTGATTGTTCTGTCATCTTGGTGTTAACATCAATTGATTTGTCTGAATGAGAAAAATTCAGTTTGAAATCTTCCTGGTGTTTTGCATGATATGGTGGTTTTTTAAATTGAAACCTGAGCCCTTTAAATATTATTTTGTAAGATTCAGTCTTATTTATTTATTTAGAGAGAGATTACTGGCACAGAGTGTGGGGCAGAGAGAGAGGGAGAGACCTCCACACCCAGTGTGGAGCTTGTTGTAGGGCTCAAACTCAGAATCCTGAGATCATGATCTGAGCCAAAATCAGGAGTCGGGCACTCAACCAACTGGGCCACCCAGGCGCTCCAAGACTTGATCTCATTTAAATTGCCTGTTTTTACTGACTTTCTCTTTGACTGCTTTGGCAGGGAAGGATGGTGGCACTGCCATTACTTCCATGTGGGGGTAGATGCCTTATGTCCCCACTCAGAGTCTTGGTACTCAGAGTGGGAGTTCTGGCTCCCTACTGGGCCTTCGCTGATACCTTTCTGGCTGGGACAGGTAGAACAGCCTTGTTACCGATCCCCAAGTGGCCTGCGCCAACACCACGAGAGTGGGTGGCCTCGTTACCACTGGGTGGTGGTGAATGTCCGACTCTCTACCAGGCCTTCTGGCAGTGAGGGGTGGGGGACCTCACTGCCCCTCATGGAGGAGGAAGTCAAGGCTTCCTCCACAGTCTCTGCTGACACTAAAGGTGAAAGGTCAGAGTAATATGGGAGTTACGACTCCTCGGTTGAGATGGAAGTCCAGCTCCTTACTTGGTCTTGTCTGGCATGACTCCAGGGTAAGGAGAGGGTGAGGATTGGGCCACCTCATTATAGCCTGGGAAGGGTGGGAGTCTAGGCTTCCCGCTCGTCCTTTGCTGGTGTGGAGGGTGGTGGGGCCTCAGTTCTCTCTGTAGTGTTCAGAGTACAGCCGGAATAGAATGGTTATTCTCTAAACATTTTCTGTCTTGCTAGGCTGATCCTTGCCTGGTCCTTTGGCTAGAGTGGGCGGTGGGTCTTTACTGGGACCTTTCCCCTCCTGGCACCTGTTAGTATTTCTGGGTTGCTGACTTCTTTAGCTGCAAGTCTTGGGTATATGGGGGGAAAAGAAAGTGCAGGAAACTCATGCCTGTGTCATTTCTTGGGTCCCGAGTTTCCTAGCTGGTAAACCTTCTTTCCACCTTTCAGGATCTTCTAATGGCTTATTATATGTAATATCTGGGGTTTTAGTTGCAGTTAATGGGAGGAATAGGAAAAAACTATATCTATTCCATCTCCCCTAAAATGGAAGTGGTCTATGTTACCCAACAAAAATCCCCGCTAGCGGCTTTACTCGTCATTTAATTTCTTATCCTGTTTATCCCCTGTGGCCTCCTAACCCTTTGCAACACTGCCTGGCAATCGGGATGCCCAGTAACTCTCTGCTAATAAGGAAGGTTCAAACTCTACATTGTATACACAACTTCCTACTTTTAAAATATTAGTAGTGAATTAAAAAATTTAAAAAGCTGTGCAGGTCCAGAGAAAGTCTGATGTGATGAGTTGATATGCCCCACGGCTGAGTGGTTGGTAGCTTTTCCTTGAAGGTCTTAGGCTCACGAATATTGCTTGAATGGTTCCTCGGCAGGTCAGGGTTGAATAGGAGAAGAATGGTTCCTGGTTGCCCGTGTAGTTGCCGGTACTTGCTTGGGAGCTAAACGTGGTTTCTGACCAGAGAGCTTGGCTTCTTGTCTGGGGAAGCTCCTGGAAACTTTGTGGGAGGGCCTGCCTGAGGGAGCTGAACTGTGCGTTCGCCCATGCCCTTGCTGTGGTGGGCTCTCCAGAGGAGCTCAGCTGGCATAAGGTGGGAGCTGCAGAATGATCTGGAGTCAGGGCAGAGAGCTGTCAAGTGAGTTCAACAGTGCCAAGTGGGCCGAACGGCAGAAGGCAGGCTTTGGAATGAGTGGGCGGCCCCCCACGACTGTGCGACGATGGCCAGAAACGAGGTGGAGCTAGTGCTTTGCTTGTAGTGACCTAGTTAGGAATATTTTGAGGAGAGAATGCAAGAATAGGTTCTAGAACATTCTAAGGCCGGCAAGACCTCCTTCTTTGGTGCTCTTGTCAAGTCAGATGTAAAAGTCGTGTATCTTAAAATGGACAGTAATACATTTTTCATAACTCAAAATTTTTTAGAAAGAAGTTAAGCAGCAGCCTTGAATTCTGTGCACGGGGGATTCCTGCTGTTCAGACTGATGTCTTAGACTAGGTGCTTCTTTCCAAGAAAAGGTGGTGGTTGTCAAAAGTATGGTCCCATCTCTCTAGGACTTGATTCCTGGGTATGATGGCATGATGCCTGGACTGAGAGTGATGTTGTACAGTTAACATCTAATGAACATATTTCAGAGTGTAAATAGCATATAAAATCCCATGATTTGGCCATAGATAGCTAGGGTTCAGGCCCTTGGAAGCTCAGAAGCCAAGAACTGACTTCTTTTGTTTCTCTGGCTTTTCAGCAGTGGAGCCCTGTCCTGGAGACAGTCCCTGGAGGCCCAGCTTTATTTTGAAGGAGCAGTAGTGGGGGACGCCTGGGTGGCTCAGTTGGTTAAGCAGCTGCCTTCGGCTCGGGTCATGATCCCAGTGTCCTGGGATCGAGTCCCGCATCGGGCTCCTTGCTCGGCGGGGAGCCTGCTTCTCCCTCTGCCTCTGCCTGCCATTCTGTCTGCCTGTGCTTGCTCTCGCCCTCTCTCTCTCTGATGAATAAATAAAATCTTAAAAAAAAAAAAAAAAAAGAAAAGAAATGAAGGAGCAGTAGTGGGAGTGGGAGCAACTGGGGAGAATAAAGGAATTTCTCTTTTCTTGTCTTCCCGCCCCCCCTTTGGGTGGGCGTTGTTAAGTCAAGTATGTTAAATGAGCCTTCCTTCTACTCCGTGCCGCAGCATTTGGAGCTGAACTTCCAGGAGCTGAGTCTGTACTGATGTTGGTAGGAGCAGCTTGGATGTGCAGAGGCTGGGGGGGTCTGTCTATGAACACCGGTTGTGCCAACCTGGCAGAGCTGCCAGCCTCCCCCGCGTGAGAGCCGGACGAGGTGGGTGGGGTGCGCGGGATACCCTAAGAGCATGTGATTTGGGGTTGGGAGAAGTAGGTTTCCCATGTTTGCCAAGAAGCGTGACTTTGGGAGAGGGCAACGGAACTCCCCTTGGGTTTGGTTTCCTCATCCCTAAATGAAGATCATGAGATCCATATCCGCGGTCATTCATCGGAGTGTCTGTGTATCGAGTGTGTTTTGTTTTCACGGACTCAAAGTAGGTGCTCAACACACGGACATCATCCTCGCAGCAACCTGATCAAGTCATTGCTGCTCCCGCCGTGTTAACAAATGAGGGGGAAGCCTGGGTGGCTCAGTGGGTTAAGCATCTGCTTTGGGCTCAGGGTCATGATCCCAGGGTCCTGGGATCGAGCCCCGCATCGGGCTCTCTGCTCAGCGGGGCGTCTGCCCCTCTTCCCAGTTCATTCTCACTCTGGCTCTCTCTCTCAAATAATAAAACAAAAACAAAAACGAGAGAAGATGGACAGCCCATGAAAAGCACCTGGACCTCCTCCTTCCCCGTGTCCCGGTGTCTGGCTTGGGGTCTCCTCTGTGCACCAGAGAGATGGAGGAGTGTTTTCAAGTTCACGGGGCGTTCTCTTCTTCATCGAGGTGCTTTAACTCCACAATTAGGAAGGGCTTGTGTGTGTTGCTTTTCGTATATAATGAACAGGATTCCTTAAGAATGAATGAACGCACGCACAGGCTGATCGATTCTTCTGTGGGGTAGGGGGAAAGGTCTGCAGTATTTTTGTATGCTGCCATAATCTTGGACAAAATGGGTGAAGTGGTAGGTGCAATCCTGTCTGAATCTGTGTATTTATATGCATTGGCTGTTTCTGTAGCACGTTTTCCAGGAGCTACATAAGGAGCCGGTGGGACACAGTGAGCGTTTGCTACAGCAGGGCGGGCCCTGCGGCTTTGGCTGTTGGCGGCTCTTCCCCACGTAGCTGCACATGCCTGGGAGGCATGTTCCGTGTGTTTCTCTTGCTGCCTTTTCTTCTTGTTCCTTGGCTGTTCCTGGCTTTAAAGCTGGCGTAGCCATCAACCCCTCCTCCACCCCGACCACACACACACACACACACACGCACACGCACACGCGCACACACGCACACACTCTGATTGTAGACGCGCAGACCACACCATCCATCTCTCCTGGAATCTACCACGTTTCTGCTTCGTGACTGTTTTTCTGTCTTCTCCTTTGTTATCCGTGACATCCAGTCCCTAGTCCCGTGTAGCTCCTGCCTCCTAGGTGGTGCTCCCATGTGCTCCTCCTTTCCATCCCCGTCACACCCCCGTGCTTCACAGGGAGTAGGGCTCCCCCGGGGGTCCCCGGAGCCCTAGCGTGGGTGCTCTGAGTTCCTTCACTTGCTGTGGGGCGATCTTTCCTGCGGTCGCAGTCCCTTCTCGCAGCCCTCTGCCCCTTCTCCGGCAGCCTCGGGCTCATTCGCTCCTTGTTCTGTTACTTCTGTCTGGAAGATTCTGCTGCCATCCTGGAGCCTGCAGACCTCCAGCTGACCCCGCTTCTGTGTGCTCAGCCTCTTTCTTCCAGATCGCTTGCTTGCCCTCACAACCCCCTGAGCCCTGACGGACACACATCGATCATGTCGTGATTATTGTGTGGAAATTATTTTGGTTACCTCTGGGGCCTTCCTACTCGATGTTGTGAACGCCCCTCATGCAGAATTCTTCCGAGATGCTTGTTGAGTGAATAAATGATGGTTCATGGTAAATTCTTTCTTCAGGAGTTCGAGCTCACAACTTTCACAGAAGTCTGAGGTTTCTAGATTCCCGACAGCTGGGTAACTGGGGTGTTCTGCTGAAATGAAAATGTCCTTTTATTGTGTTAGTTTTGTGTTGAATGTCGACTTAGTTTGGAGTTTTGGCTTTTATAAGTGAGGAGTCAGGACATCTAAAAATCTTACCTTCAGATCCAGGAAGAACGTTTTGCAATCAACCCGTCCATGGTCCCGTGGGTGTTATCAGATGAGACTAACACTAAATAGCTTTATTTTGCAGACCTGCTGGGTGCTGCAGAGGATTCTTGGAGGCGGGAATCTCATTTCATCCTCGTGATAACTCTCTCGAGAAGGTACTCTGTTATTCCCCCTTTTAGAGAGGAAGGAATTAAGGCCGGGCAAGGTTAAATGCAACTTGTTCAAGGTTACGCAGCTGGACTGGGCTCCTGTGAGCCTTGGAGGAGAGGTCTGCGTGATTCCGAGACCGTACAGGACTGTCCTTGTCACCATTGTGTGACATGAATCCATTGTTGTCCTCTGCCCTCTTCCTCATGATTTCTAATTTTTGCATAAATTCAAGGCGGTGTCTTCATCATTCGTTTGAAACAGATATCATGTGTTTAGACTCTGTATCATCTAGAAGCGTTAACCTGGGGTGGGGGGCGCCTGGGTGGCTCAGTGGGTTAAGCCTCTGCCTTCAGCTCAGGTTGTGATCCTGGGGTCCTGGGATCGAGCCCTGCATCTGGCTCCCTGCTCAGCGCGGAGCCTGCTTCTCCCTTTCCAGCTCCCTTGTGCTTGTGTTCCCTCTCTCGGTGTCTCTCTCTGTCATAAAGAAATAAAATATTAAAAAGCAACAACAAATCCAGGGGTGGGCTAACTGTAGCTTCGGGGCTCCGTATAGCCCGTCACTTGTCTTTTTCGTACAGCTGGTGAGCTAAGGATGATTTTTACGTTTTTGTGACGGCGGAAGAAAATGAAAAACAGAATGACACTTGTGGCACGTGGAACTGCATACAGTTCAGATTTCCACGTCCATTAATAAAGTTTTATTGGCACACAGCCACGCGCACTCATATGTGGGTTGTCTGTGGCCACTTTTGCCCTGTAATGGCAGAGTTGAGTCCTTATGACCAGTGACAACCGGCAGCACAAAGCCTGAATGATCACCGTTTGGCCCTCTACAGACAGAGTTTGCCAACCTTGGCTCTGAACTCTAAATCTGGGGAATCTGTGTATGCTGGTACGCACATTTCTGAAGACCCAGAAACATTTTGTCCGCATCTGCAGTTGGGCTGTGCGTTCGTTTGGAGGATCTCCACTCACTGAACAATTCTGATTCATCCTGGTGACCTGGGAAAGGCTTTGCCCCGGAAAGAAACTCTTACTGTGTAATTCAGGACACTCTCGAACCCCCAAGTCACCTGGACTAATGCCTCCCCGAAGTTGAGAGTTTCGGAGAAGAATGACTGCCATGTACTGGGATGGGGAGCAGGGGGGCTCAGGAAGTGTTTTCTGGGTCCAGGTTGTTTAGCATTTGGTTGTGCCCTTCTTTGTAATTCCTCACGGGGAAAGCAGTGCCGGGTTCATTCCACTGCCATTGTCGCCTTCTTGTTTTAATGATTCCGACTTCCTCTTGCGTTCTCCTTTGCATCCATTTGTTAAGAGTTCCAGTTTGCTTTTCTTGCCAGTTCTCTACTTACTTTGCCCAGGCCTCAAAAATGATTCTTGAGGGTGATGTCATTTCCATGTTTATCTTCCTTCTCTAGCGTGACTTTGATGAAACATGTGTATTCTCACTCGCGAGCCATGTTCTAAGGGAGTTGATCACTGTATCCCCTTGCAAGGAGCACGGCCAGTCTTTGCCTCAGTTTACCGGAGTTGCTTGTACAATAGCAGTGGGATGTTTCGGCTTCTGTTGCATCAGGCGTGGATCCTGTATGTTCTGTAGGCTTTTCAGAAACTTCATGCAGAAATTATGTGAACCAGATGGTACCCTTTTGAGTTGCCAGACATGCATATTTTAAAGAAATATTGTGTGTTTATTCTCCTTGGGACACGTTGCGGGGAGGGGGTTCTTTGGGAATGGAAATCAGTTGAAATTGCCATAATGGAAAAAATTTTTGGAGCTTGTCATCAGAACGAGGAGTGTAACATCAGAAGGCCGGCACAGATTGTTAAGAAACAAATATTATTGCATTTATTTAATCGACTTCTCTGAGGACGAAAGCCCCACAAACTTAGGTAAAAGAAGGTATATGATATAATCCATGATACGTTTTTTTCTTTGTCAAGGCTATTGATTTGCTCACTTAGATCTCTCAGGGGCTTTCGGGGCTGTGAGAGTAGGGGGTAGGAGGTGAGGAGACTGCGTGAGCCCAGAGGATGCACGGGAAGGGAGGGCCAGGGCCTTTGATCGAAAACTAATGGGACAGGGTCAAGTCACTCTGAGAACACAAGACTTGGGAGAACTTGCAGGTGATGGAGGAGGCAGCAGCTGTCGGAGGACCTCTGCTGGTTTCCGTATGAGCGGGCAGGAGAGGAAGGTCAGCCGAGGCTCCCCCTAAGCACTGACTCTGAGCAGGGACTGTGGATGGGGGAGGGGGCTGCATCCCTCTGCCTGTACTACAGAGAGCATAGTGGAGCCCAGGAGGTCCAGCTGGTGATGGGGAGCAGAGCCTTCTGGGTTCCCCGCACCTGTACCTGCTGGGGAAGCGTTTCCTGATGCCTCAGTCTTCCTGCGTGTAAAGTGGAGGTCATTCTTCGCAGAGCTGGTGCATGTGTGAAACTGACACCGTATCGGCAGTAATTCGGAGGTGTAGGCTGCAGTGGGGGTAAGAAATAATGTATCTAAAGTGCTTTGCACATAGTACGAGGTCCAGTAGATGGTGGTTTTATTCTAACCATCGTTCGGCAGGGACTTGTATAACCTGGTAAAAAGTTGGGGTTCGGATTCAGGGAGACCCAGTGGGAGTTCTAGCTCAGAGCTGTTCGACTGTAGACCCGTCACTTCCTCTGTAAGCTTCAGCTCCTGCTCTGCACAGGGGGGCGAGTAACTGCTCAGATAGGGCGAAGTTAAACAAGGTTCAAATGCCCTAAGGCATGTGAAGCGATGGGCACGGAGCTCGGCACGTGATTCCATGCACTCACACCAGCCGCTTGCCCAGGACAGAAAATGAAACCCTACTCCTTCCGTCTGAATTTGGCTAAGCTTCCCTCTCACCCTTGATCTCTCCTGAGAACCCTCTTCTGGGTCCTTGGGGGGCAGAAGGCCTTCTTGGGGGAATACTTTGGTCTGCCAGCTCCTCTGCACCCCTCCACGATGCCACAGGTTTCCATATGGTGTATGGTAAGTTCTGCACCTGATAGTTGGTGATGTAAGGGCCGGGTGCCTATTTCCAGGATCCTCCAGAGGACAGCACATCTGGGATGGTCACTGAAGGAACATTCTTGTTCCATTTAAATTGTGGGCAGTATAGACTGATGGGTAGAGTGTTTGGGGGTGTGGGGTCATCTAGCTGGACCATGTGTATTGTTCTCCTTGGTTTGGGGGTCCCCATAGGCAGGCCTGGAAACAAAAGTTTCTTGCAGAGGTAGTTTTTTTGAGTTGTTGCTGGTTTCAAGGCAATCCTAGGAAAACCAGTGGGGGAGTTGGGAAGAGGGACAGGAGGAGAAGGAAGCCAGTAAAGGGGGAGCTGCCAAATGAGTTAACGTCTGAGGGCACCTGGGGCTCAGCGTGCTGGGGAGGGAACCCCAGGGAAAGCATGGAAGCTGCCTGAGAGTAACCCAGCCCGAGGGAGGAGGCTCTGGGCGTTTAAATCCCGGCTGCCCCGGCTCCCGGCTCCCGGGCTGAGGGCTGCTTGTAGGACCACGGACTCCTGGGCACCGCCAATAGTTTGCCCGCCACACGGGCTGATGCTGCTCACGCTGGGACAACAGACAAACACAGCCCAGCCTAAAAGGGGGAGGAGCTTGCAGGAAACAGTGTTGCGCGACTAGAGGGGAGTCCCGGGCCTGGGCAGGTGCCCCCTCACGTCCGCGCTCCGCCTATAGCGTGGAGTGTTGCCTCTGCCATCTGCTCTGGGGTGGTGGGGGTGCCGTTATCTGTAAAATGGAGGTTATGACGGGATAGGGGCTTCCTTCCTAGACTCATGATGAGGATTAATTGAATGGACAGGGTTAAGGTGCTTGGTAGAATCTTTGCCGTGTAGTCATGGCTACCAAAATGCCAGCTTTTGTCATTACATGGTTATTCTTCGAGTTCTTTCCGGATCTCTGTCGGTGTGGTGGTGACCTGGGCTGTGTTCCTTGTGATGTCAGATGACCGTCCTTTGAATGGAAATTAGTTTTTGGCTGTTTTTCCAATTTTTATTTTAAAACTATTACAATGCAAATGAAAAAAATTTAAGTTAAAAAAAAAAATCCCTTTAATCCTATGACCCTCCTGCTATTATTCTTATCATTCTGTCTCTTTGGAGTCTGTCAGGATAAATTCATGCGTCGATACTATTTATTTACTCCTCTTTCTCGAGGGAGAGAGGGCTCCACATCCAGCGCAGAGCCCCATGTGGGGCTCGATCCCAGGACTCTGAGGTCACGACCTGAGCTGAAATCAAGAGTTGGACACTCAGCCAATGGAGCCACCCATATGCCCCATACACTGTTATAATAATTAATGATAATTCCATTTTATTCACTGTTTGATCCAATAAAATAACTGCCACATGCCAGGCATACGTACAGGCTTCATCTCCTATGGATCTAACAACTTTATTTTTTTTTAAGATTTTATTTATTTATTTGACAGATCATAAGTAGGCAGAGAGGCAGGCAGAGAGAGAGAGGGAAGCAGGCTCCTCGCTGAGCAGAGAGTCCGATGTGGGGCTTCACCCGAGCTGAAGGCAGAGGCTTAACCCACTGCACCAGGTGCCCCATAAGTCTAACAACTTTACACAGAGGAAGCTCCTGTCTTGTTTGACAGATGGGGAGACTGAGGTACACGGAGACTCTGCACCTTTTTTCAAAGCACAGTTGGTGCTTTGTGGGGCCTGTCATGATGGGGGAGATGGAATCCATGTCAGAAACGAGTGCTCAGGCTGACTTGTTCTTTAAGAACTGAAAATTTCCGACTGCGGACAAAGGGAACAAAGCGATGCTTTTCTTTAATCATGTGTCTGAAGGAGCACAGTGGCTCACGATGATGGCAGAACTTCGTACCCTAAGGGTCCTACCCTAGAGGGAAGGTTCTTGGAGATTCGGGGATTGATCTTTTCTTTTTTTTTTTTCCCTTGAAGTAAATACCCCCTTTGAATTGTGCAGAGAAATCCGTGGTTTGAAACAGGTGCGTTGGAAGAAGGCTGTTCTTGCTAAATTTGTCTTGCAGAGGTGGAGCTCACGGATTTGCTATTTTCTACGTGAGACAGACGCTGCAGAAGGCCACCGGAGGGCCGTTGGACTCTGAGGGGGCAGGAGTTCATTTTTGTGATGGAAGAAGAGGACCACGGTCTCCAGCTTACCCCCGAGCCGAAAGAGGATTCTAACTCATCTGGCCACTCAGTGGTGTTTCAGAGAGACCTGTGGGTCCCTTCCCCGCCAGCCCTGGAACTCGGCTTGCCTCTTTCAGTTTCGCTGTTAAAAGTGTGACCCCGC
Source organism: Mustela lutreola (assembly GCF_030435805.1). Lineage (NCBI taxonomy): Eukaryota > Metazoa > Chordata > Mammalia > Carnivora > Mustelidae > Mustela > Mustela lutreola. The sequence continues at coordinate 6,396,408 of NC_081296.1, read as the reverse complement.
GGCTGGTGCTGGGTTTGGTGTGTCAGTTTCATGGCTGTGCCTGTCATCTGCGGTTCCTCTTGTGTAAATCAGAGTCAGTGTTGAAGTCCGGGACCAGCCGCCCTCCGGTCTGTTCTCCTTCAGTGCCGGGCTGGCTCTTCTGGGACTTTGGCTTCTCCAGAGAAGACTCGGGAATCAGAGGGTTGGTGCCTGCAAAGTCACTGGCTGGGATTGTGACTCGGAGGTTTTTGTTTTTTGCCTTTTATCATGAAAAAATTCAAGCACACAGAAGACCGAAGAGAAAAATATGGTGAATGCCTCGACCCTGTCATCTCCGTCTTACACAGAACGTCATCCGCATGCAGTGATGAACACTTTGCCACCTTGCGTCACCGTCTTTCTTTCCCTGAGCTATTTTTAAAGTTTTATTTATTTATTTGACAGAGGGAGAGAGAGAGAGAGAGAGCACACGCAGGGGAGGGGTAGAGGCAGAGGGAGACGCAGGCTCCCCGCTGAGCAGGGAGCCCCATGTGGGGCTCTTTCCCAGGACCCCGGGATCATGACCTGAGCTGAGGGCAGACGCCCAACACCTGAGCCACCCAGGCACCCCTACGTCATCATGTTTCGTCCCCGAACAGCCCAGTGTGCATGTCTGAGGCATAAGGACATTTTCCTTGTTAACCGTGGGGATCACACCCTGCCGTGCTTCTCTGCACCCTCCGATGCCCAGCCTGGGTTCAGGGACTTCCCTTATAGTCCCCACATGTCTTTTCTAGGCGGCCGCTACAAGCCCCAGGCTGGTCAAGGACCGAGTGTAGCATTCAGTTGTTAGGCCTCTTAAATCTCTCTTGAGGTGAGATTTGCGTGGTAGAGTTCAGTGGCATTTCATACACTGATCCTGCTGTGCAATCTCCCCCGGTCTGGTTCCAGAACATTCCCCCCCACGCCTCCACCCCCAGAATCCAGTTGAATACCTTTTAATGCAGTTCCCTGCATCTCCTCCTGCCCCTAGTCCCTGGGGCCCACTGATCTGCTTTTTAGATATTTCATACGGATGGGATTGTACACTCTGGGGCCTTCTGCATCTCAGTGCTGTTTTTGACCATCACGTGTCTGTGCTCTAGTCCTTTCTATGCCTGGATAATATCCCGTTGTGTGCATGTATACCTCTTTTTGTTCAATCCATTTATCCATATCTGTCTCCATCATATTAGCCAGAGGGACTGGCTGTTATGGACAGAGTTGCCGTGAATACTTCTCTTCGTTAGCTTGGGCTGCTATAACAAAATACCGTAGACTGGGTGGTTGCAACATTTATTGTTCATAGTTCTGGAGGCTGAAAAAATCCAAGGTGCCGGCAGATTTGATTCCTGGTGAGACTCTCTTTCCTGGCTTGCACACCTCTTGGCTGCATCCTCTCGTGGTAAAGAGCACGAGCTCTGGCCTTTCTTCCTCTTCTTAGAAGGGCGCTAATCCCATCGGGAGGGCCCCACACTCATGACCTCGTATAAACCTAATACCATCGCACTGGGGGCTAGTGCTCCCACATGTGAATTTTGGGCAGAATACAAACGTTCATACTATAACATTCAGTTCCCTTGTCCCCCCAAATTTGTGCCCTTTTTGTGTGCAAAATCCATTCATTCCATCGCAACAGGTCCAAAAGTCTTAGTTCCAGCATCAGCTCTAAAGTCCAGAGTCTCATGTAAATATCCTCTAAGGCAAACTCGAGGTAAGTTTCATCCTGAGGCAGAATTCCTCTCCAGCTGGAACCTGGGATACCAGGTAACTTAAGCAGCGGGACAGGCACAGAGTAGATGCTGCCATTCCAAGAGGGAGAAATCAGAAGGAAGGAATGGGTGGTTGGGTTCCAAGTGTTTCCAAACCCTAGCAAGACAAATGCCATTAGATCTTAAGCCTGAAGAATAAATCTCTTGGGTTTGGTGCCCTCTGTCTCTGGGACCCACCTGGGTGGTGGTCCCACCTTCAGGACCCTTGGGGGTGATGGTCCTGTCATGCCCCCACAGCTCTGGATAGCGGACCCCTGACCCTGTCAAGGCAATGAACCTGCCCCCACCGACCTGCCCCACTTTGAGACTAAGGACCCAGCCCTGATCACTCTGCATCACCTTTGGAATCTTTCTTCACTTGTCCTTGAAGAATGGTGCGTGTTCGCAGCTGAGGAGCTCTGTGGCCTAGTTCTGCTGGAGCTAAGAAATCCCTTCATTTTTTTTTTTTTTTAAGATTTTATTTATTTATTTGACAGACACACATCACAAGTAGGCAGAGAGGCAGGCAGAGAGAGAGGAGGAAGCAGGCTCTCCACTGAGCAGAGAGCCCAATGCGGGGCTTGATCTCAGGACCCTGGGAACATGACCTGAGCCGAAGGCAGAGGCTTTAACCCACTGAGCCCCCCAGGTGCCCCTGAAATCCCTTCATTTTGTCCTTAGTCCCCTTCCGTTCCTTTGGCTTAATGAGTTCTTCAATGGATTTCATTCTTTTAATTTCATTTTCATTTTGTGACAAGTAGAAACCAAGGAGAAACCAAGCTGTTCCTTCAGTGTTTTGCTTAGATATGTCCTCAGCTGGGGTTTCCTAGGCGGCTCAGTCAGCTAAGCATCTGCCTTCAGCTCAGGTCATGATCCCGAGGTCCTGGGATTGGGCCCTGCATCGGGCTCTCTGCTCAGGGGAAGTCTGCTTCTCCATCTCCCTCTGCTGCTCCCCCTGCTTGTGTTCCATCTCTTTTTCTGTCTCCAATAAATAAAATCTTAAAAAGAAAGAAAGAAATGTCCTCAGCTAAGCGTCCACTTTCATGGCTCACAACTTCTGCCAGCCACCACACACAAACCAGCCGCTTCAGGCAACTTCTCATCATGGTCCATCAAGGACTGCCTGTGTCCAGGCCCATGTTCCTCATGTCCATTGGAGGCCTCACCAGAGGACTTTTCCTCTTCCTGCTTCTCCTGCATTTTGGTCATGATTATATCTCTATCTCTAAGAAGAGAGAAGCGTCTCTTTTCTTTCCGAGCTCTTACACAATCGCCCTTACAGCCATGTTCCCCGTGGGCACCTGACACCAGTGAGCCTCAGCCTGTACCCAGTTCCAAAGTCGCGTCTATATTTTTAGGTCACAGCACACTTGTCACAGCAACGCCCCACCGCTTGGTACCAAAATCTGTTTTAGTCAGCTTGAGCTGCGTAACAAAATACCGTTGACCAGATGGCTAAACCATCCCTGGGTAGGAAGTCCGAGGTTCAGTTACTGGGGAGAGCCCTCTTCCTGGCTTGTCGTTGGTCGTCACCTGGCTGCCCTCAGATGGAGGACAGAGCTCTCGACTCTCCTACGTCATATAAGGACACCAGTCCCGTTTGGGGGGGGGGGGTACCACCCTCAGGAACTTACCTAAATGTAATGACCCCTTAATGGCCTCACCTCCAAATACCACCGCATTGGGGTTGGTGCTTTCCCATATGAATTTGGGTGGGGACAGAAACAGGACACAGCAATACTCAAACGTACAATGTGTAAATAGGTGAGTACCTGTCCAGTTCTTTGGGTCTATGCCTACGTGGAACAGCTCTTAAATCGCATGATCTGGGATTCCCGCCCGCCCTCCCTTCCTGTTTTTGTTTTTGTTTCTATTTTTGTTCGTTTCCCCCGTGACACCCGCGTGTTGGAGTGGCCGGGCCAGCTGTCCCACCTTCTGTCCTCACGCCGGTTTTCAGCACCGTCGGCTGGGGGTCGCATTTCCTGTTATTTGCCTCCAGTGTGTTGATTTTCTCTGCCTGCTTCCTCCCCTCCCTGCGTTCTGTTTGATTTCTTTGCCTCTTCGGTTTGGTATGTGGCCTGTTTGCGGGGAGCGTGCCCTTGTTTCCTGTGGGGGCCCCCGTCAGCCACCGCTCTTCCCGCCACAGAGCTGTGGGTAAGGAGGCCTTTGCTCTTACTCCGCGAGGAATTGTTTTGCTCCCTTCTGCTTCACATCCTGGTCCTGGCCTCAGACATGTTGTGCTTCTGTTGGCTGGTCCATGAATGGCCTAGTGTTGGCTTGTGGACGCGCCGCACTGTCCGCTCACTGGGCCCCCCTGTCCTTGTTGTCAGGGCCCCAGGCTGGGCTGCTGTCGCCAGTGCGACCTTCTGGTCAGTGGCACAGCTCGGGCAGCTCTTTCTGGCTGACACAGTTTCTCTCTTTCCCCTCCCCATCTGTTTTCTGACGAGGGATAAGGCGAAGGCCAGCTCGGTAGGACCTGGTCGGTCTTTCCTGCCGTGAGAACTGGCAGCTGTGTGCAGGTTCTCTTTCCAGGTGAGGAGGCTGCCGGCCCAGGAGCTCGCCGTGCTGGTGGCTTGCTAGGGGCTGTGGATCCAGGATGCAGGAGGAATACACGTTACAGATAAGACGAGGGACTCGATCTCTTCGGAAAGGGGTTCCCAGCAAGCTTGCACTGGTGGTGTGGCTTGGCTTAGATCCCTTTGGGGTTTGGCCAGTGAGGTTAGGCCACCAGTGGGGGATCATGGCTAGCCCATATGGTGCTCCTTTTGTGAATTAGACCTCAACACCTTTCACTTCCATGTGTGGGGACTCTGTTGGCCATACTGAACTTGTTACAGTGGGTCTTTGACTGCCACGTGCTAGAAAATTGTAGGATAAAGACACAGACCTACAGGGTCTGTGGTGGAAAGGGCGTGCTCCCTTTGCCTGGGCACAGCTCACGCAGTGTGTGCTCACCGGCGCACCTGCAGCCACTTTGGGTTGGGTGGCTGATGTCCACTGGTCACTGACCATGGAGTGGGATTCCTTCCCAACAGTAGAAGAGCCTTTTGATTTTGCTGATTTTGCTGTGTGATACAGGGATTCTTAGCTTTTCCAGACCTGTTGCTATCCCTGCCCCCCTCCAAACTTGTATTCTTTTTCATGGGTATGTCTGTGGCCCTCCAGGCACGGTTAGTCCCCCGCTTCCCCTAATCCTTGTTGATTTTCTGGTGGGGATCCTGGTGAGTTCTGAAGCGCTAATGCTGTGAACCAAGGAGGCACGGGGGCCCTGGAAGGCCAGCACTGCCTCCACTAGCACGCGGGGGTCCCTGGAAATAGCTGCTGTCTCCTGAGGCTTTGGGAAGCCTCGTTTCCCCTGACTGCACTCTAGGCAGATGTGACGTCTCGTGGGACTCCTGGGAGATGAGACTGGCTCGTGAGAGGGACTCCAGGAATCAGGGCCGTTGGTCTGCTTTCCCTAATTGTGAAGATACCCTCCCTGTGAAGGACACTGAGGCCCACAGTAAAGTGAAGGAAAAAGGCAAAAAGCTCCACAGGTTTCCACTCTCCGGGGTGAACTGTGGTTCCTTCCCTTTGATGGCTGCTGCTTCCTTTGGCGGGATGAGGCTCACCCCGGGCCTGTCCTTCAGTGACTGATTTTCTGTCACCCAGTCCTTAGCTGGTGTGTGATAGCGCGGGGACACCTGTCCGTATCTGCAGGCTGCATTATTCTTCCGTAACTATGAACCCCAGGCTTGGGTTCTGTTGGGCGAAGCAGTCGCCCGCGCCCTGGGGCATGCTTGTTGTCCATTCCAGGCTCCTGCTCTGCTGTGTGATCGCAGGAGAGTCACTGCACCTCTCTGGGTCTCTGCCTCTAAAATGAAGACAACGTATCAAAATACCCTTGCCAGGACGCCTGGGTGGCTCAGTGGGTTAAGCCGCTGCCTTCGGCTCAGGTCATGATCTCGGGGTCCTGGGATCGAGTCCCGCATCGGGCTCTCTGCTCAGCAGGGAGCCTGCTTCCTCCTCTCTCTCTCTGCCTGCCTCTCTGCCTACTTGTGATGTCTCTCTGTCAAATAAATAAAAAATAAAAAATTAAAAAAAAAAAATACCCTTGCCAGGTGAAATCAAGCAGGGGACTGAGGCCTGTCAGAGAGAGGACAGGTTTGTTCCTATGGGCACTGGAGTCTGGTGGGAACGGGTTGAAGCCATGAGGGACATACGTAGGTAGCTGGACAGACAGAAAGACAAAAAGGAGCTGAGCCCTGTCCCTGTGGCAGGGGGAATGGGAACGGGGTCACTGAGGACACGATGGTACGGCTCACAGAGCTCTGCTGAGAGTTTGGGAAGAGACTGCTGACCTTGTGTGAGAAATGACCTCAGAGAGAACGACGAGGTCGGGACCCTCGAGGTCTCTATGCCTGACCCTATGGCCTGCCCTGCCCTGCGGGTCTAGGCTGCTTCCTTTCCACAGCGGTGTGGTGGAGCACCACAGCCAGTGACGGCTGAAAGCTCAGACGGTCATTAGCATTTTTAAGCAATAAGCATCGTTTAATTGAACTTGGTACATATTTTTAGATCTAATGTTCTTGCACACTTAATAGCTACAGTGCAGTGTCAGTGTAACTTACGTGCATTGGACCCTGCGTGTGGCGGTGTCTGCCTTATTGCTGGGTCCGGAAGCGAACCCGCGACATCCCCAGGTGTGCCTGGACTCGGAGCCCTTTCTGGGGAGTGTGGGAAGTGCAGCACTGGCGGGGACTGGTGACTGATGAAGGACTTCTGTGTGCCGGGCTGGGTCTCAGATCCTGGGGACACCGAGAGAAGCAAGACACGGTCCTTGCCCTTGAGAAGTCCCGGTGTGTGTGTGTCCAGGAACAGGGCCAAGGCTTGTGTCTAGGATGGGCTTCTTTGTGCCGTGACTTGGTTGAACTTGGTTGGACATTTTGTGATCAGATAAGTAATACCCATAGAGTCTGTGATAAAGTAAATATTTGGTCTTCCTCACTGGTTCTTGACCCACAGCTCCTAAAACCTTGGAGTCTTGTGAGTGATAAAATTGTCTTTTATATGCTTATTGATGAGTGGGGGCTGGGGACCCCTAGATAGCTTTAGGTGGGGCTGGTTGCCAGAAAGACCCAGGCGTGATGAAGTTGCAGCTTTGAGCCCTAGCCTTTGACTTCTTGACCTCCGTGGCCGGCGAGGGGTAGTGGGGCTGGAGACCGAGTTAAGGCCAGTGAACAGTGACTTAATCAAGTGACCTTATCAGTCATGCCTACCTGGTAGAGAACTCCATAAAAGTCCTTAAATGAAGACGTTTGGAGAGCTTCTGCGTTGGTGAACCTGTGGAGGGTGGTGAGCCCCACCCAGGGGGCACGGGAGATCTGTGAGCCGTTCTAGCAGATTATCCGACCTGCGGAGGAGACTGTAGGAACCCCCCCACTTTGTAGCCAGGCCGGGCAGAAGTGCTGGTAATCCCATGCTTGGGACTCATGTCGAAGTGAGGGCTGAGCCCTCAACTCTTGGATCCGATGCAAACTTCAGGCCCTTAGTGTCAGAACCGGAGGGCACTGTAGGACACTAGTTGGTGTTGGCATCTGGAGAATGATTGTTGGTGGAGGCACAACCCACACGTGTGGGGTCGCTGCATTGTCTCCGATCAGTGTCTCCGATGACTTTAAGATGACACACTGGAATGCTGTTGGTCTGGGGTGATGTTCAAGGCATTGACCTCATCATGGAGGTCAAGAGAGACCCTGTCCCGGTGGTCAGCGTGGTTCCTAAGCTCACCCCGTTGGTAGGTGTTTCTGGAATGAGTGAGTTGGAGGCAAGTAGAAGTGACCTTGGGTAATGAATGAAAATGCAGTAAAGCTCCTTCCCAAGCATCAGGGGGCTGGCTTGTCCGTATTGCGTGAAACACTGCACTGGACTAGATGGTTCTCTGGATTGAGCGTTTGTGTCCCTTCAGGAGCTGCTGCTTTAGCGTGGGCTGTCTGGGCAGTAGGATCAGCCAGCGCGGCTTTTCCTGGGAACCAGCGTGGGTAAGATGTGGAGCCCCTGACCAGCTCCCTCTCCCAGACACAAAGTCGGAAATACACGCCGTGCCCGGGCTGCTCGGGCCTGCAGCTTGCTTTCCGAGGGAGCGGGTATTTGAGAGCTGCTTTGAGGAGTGAGAGACTAAGTGACAGCTTCAGGTGTTCAAGTCACGGTTAAACCCAGCTCAGGATGCGTCGGGGAGGCGTCTGGATGACGCAGAGCCTCACTCCCTTGGTATTGGCTTGGCCTCCAGCGCGGGAAGGAGGTCGGTCTGCTGGGGAATAGTTGCATTAAGCAACTGAACCAACCAAGGGAAGGGAGGCAACCGGTTGTTAGATGCCCTCCCCGACCTCCAGGTCTTCCCATCAGAAGTTAGAATCTTCTAGCTACTGAGTTTACAGTGAACATGAAGGGGGAACAAAGAACACAGCACTGCTGGGGGGGGGGGGGCCATCTGCGAAATCTAGAATGTGGGAATTAGAAGGGCTAGATAACCCATTTCTTCTGGAAGTCCGTGGGCAGGAGTAAGACGGAGAGGTAAATGGAGATGAAGGAAACGCCCAGGAGGGCAGAAGCAGTTGGCCCCCTCCTTCAGCTGGACGGCCTGGGGGGGTGGGCTCGCTGGGAGTTCTGGGGGCGGGGGGACTCCTGTCAGGCCTTTTCTCCCACCTGAGAGAGTACACCGCCAGCAGAGCAGAGCCCCAGAGAATCAGGGGCCCCTGAGCCTCAGCCAGTGATGGACAGGCAGGTGCACAAATTACCCAGTGTTGTCCTTGCCTCCTGGGGTCAGGACACCGGGTGCCCTGCGTTCTCTCCCAGACTCCCAGAGGAACCGGCTCCACGTGCGCCCTTTGCCGGCTTTCTTTTCTTTCTTTCTTTTTTTTATAATAAAGTTTTTTTTTTTTTTTTTTGTAGATTTTATTTATTTATTTGACAGACAGAGATCACAAGTAGGCAGAGAGGAAGGGAAGCAGGCTCCGCGCTGAGCAGAGAGCCTGGTGTGGGGCTCGATCCCAGGACCCTGGGATCATGACCTGAGCCAAAGGCAGAGACTTTAACCCACTGAGCCACTCAGGCGCCCCCCTTGCCGGCTTTCTTTCCATCAACGGCTCCTTTCCCTTTTCTCCAACCAGTATTTTGCTGGGGGCCCCGCCCAGGTAAACTGTGTGCACTTGGGGCCCTTCTCCAGGGGGACCCACACTGAAACAGAGGCCTCTCGGTCCGCTGCAACATGCAGACCTTATCCGCTTCCCGATTTAAACAGACCGTCTGTGAAAAGGCAGGAGTCTGCTGGGGAGATAGGATCGCCGGCTGGATGTCAGATGCTGTTAAGGAATTGTTGTTGAATTATTGGTGTGGAAATCATTTCTGGCTGTGTTGAAAATATGGGTGCTTCCCTCTTACAGATACAGACGGAAGGACTTGCAAGTATTGGGATTTGCATTGCAATAAGCCGGTGATGAGCGATGGCTACATGATGGTTCATCACCTGGTTCTGTCTACGTTGGTGATATGTTCATAGTTTTCCAAATTAGAATGTTCAAATGAAGCACAGGAATATTCCCATCTGGGCCCCCTCCTCTGTGGCGGGATGACCCACTTCCGGTCTTGGTGCCATGACACACCAGCTTTGGTTTCAGTGTGACCCAAACCTGGGGCTCATGAGCTCCAAGCATGTCCGTCCTTGGCCCCGCTCACCCTGGAAGCTGCATCCCCCACTGCGTGTCCCTAGCCAGACCGGAGGCTTCCACAGCACTCAGACCTGCTGCATCCTAAAATCTTAAATCCCGTCCAGTGATCTTCTGTTCCTAGATCAACCCATTCATCGGGTCTTCTTGAATCTACTTTCCCATCTGCAGCCCCTGCCCCTTCCCCAAGGCATGTGGTTCTGACAGTTTCGGTTACATTCCAGAGCTGCCGGGGTGGGTGAGTGGGGAGAGAGGGGCCTGGGCACTGGGGGTCAGGCCAGGCTGTGGGCTTCTCCTTTAGAGTGGTGGTTGGTAACTCCAGTGAGGTGCCCAGGAGGATGTGATGACTTTGGCCTTGGCAGTACTCCAGGGGTATTATAGGACAGGGGCAGAAAAGAAGGCCTTGCCACCATGATTCTAAGAGGTGGGAAGCAAACCCCAGTCCGGGGAGGATCCAGTAAGAGAATAGTACAGTCCTCCAGGAGAGACCGTTGGAGAAAGCTAGGGTTGTTGCCAGGCATTAGCCAAACAAATGGTGTGGACTTTTCCAGAATGAAATTGGAAAATAGGAAACTGAGGCAGAAGTCTGATCTTGGAGACTGAACACATGGGCCAGGTTTCGTCTGGTCTGACTGCTCAAGGCTTAACCACCAGTATTCTGTGCTTTAGGGAGCAAACGGGACGGCAGCCCTCAGCCGCTGGAGGGGATGCGACCAGTGCCCTGCGGGGCTGGTTTCTGATGGGCTTGGCCACCGGAGCAGGTGGCCGTGGAGAATGCACTTGGAACCTGAAGGTCTTTTCTATTTGTCTTATTTATTGAGAGGTCTCAGCTCTGTACTTAAATAGAAACTGGCTTTATTTTTATCAATCACTGTTTTCCACTCTGCTGAAAATTCTCCTTTCCTTCTGTGAAGTGGGACCCCAAGGATACCTTGGGCGGAGCCATAGCTTTCCTGCCATGCTCACTTTTTAGGATACCTTCCATTTCCATAGTTATGACGTAGTCTGTCCCCTATAGCGTGGCTAGAGGCAGGGTTCTGGTTGTAGAAGTGGAGGAGGGGCTGGGGTCAGGCTCTGAGGCACCCACCGTGCTGGGTGCAGGGGGTTAGTGGGGGAGGCCAAGTTCTTTTGTGTCTCCCACCTGGGCTGGTATGTGTGTACGGTCCCTGGCCTTGGTCTGGGTGAGTAGCTTTGCCCTAGTTTCCCCCATTGGTCCCATCAGTGGTATAAAATCCCCCCATTTTCTTTGGTGCTATGTCCGGTACTTATACTTGAAGCTGCCTGGGGAATCCCCTGGGTCCTCTTGTGGGGTGCCCTGCCTGTGCCGTCTTGAGTTGGGGGACTCCTGGAGTCTTCTTCCGTACCTTCTGAGGGCCAGGGAGACCAGTAGTCCTTCCTCGAAGGCAGCTCCAGTCTTTGCCAGTGGTTTTCTTGGAGGCCCCCTGCCTGGCTTGGGGGAGGGAAAAGTACTGCCATCAGTTTCCCTTGAGAAGAGGAAGAAGTAAGAAAATGAGCTCATACTTATGTACTGCAGTTCTGAGCACATTAAGTATTTTAACGGAGCTCATCCCTGTGACAGCCATATCCACGTGGTGTTATTATCCTCATTTTATGGACCAGAGGTCTGAGGACCAGCGTGGATATGAAGTGACGCAGGTCCCACAGCGTGCGGGCGGCAGTTCTGGGACTTGAGCCCAGCCTGTCTGGCCTCGGGGTTCCATGTTCCTTTCACCCTGAAGGGCGTGTCCCCCGCAAGGCTGGCCTCCCTGGTCCTCGCCCGTGTCCTCTCCCTGTCCTGGTTTGTGGACAGTTTGGGTGGGGACGGGGGCCAGGGCTGGCATCTGCTGGTAAGCGTGGGGTGCTGGAGGCTTCGTCTGTGGCTAGAAGCTTGTTGGATGTGGGATATCATGAGCCTTTGATCTATGGCTTTGGCCTTAGCTCTGATTCAAGGTCCCTAGGAAAGTTCCACTCGGCTTGCTCCCTCTGACTTAATCTCCGCAGCACAACAGCCCCCGCTCTCTCCCCAGAGCTGGGTATCTTCTGGCTTCTCTTCCTTTCCTGCCCACCTCGCTGTCCTTCAGGGCAGCCCCTGGCTCACAGACTCTTTGCAAGCCCCATCGCTGCCTTGTTTTTCACACTTCCTGCAAGTCTGGAGCCCCAGAGCCGTCTGCCGTCCATCTGCTCTCCTCCCGGGGCTGCCGGGCACTGCTGGAGGAAGTCGTGGAGCCGTGCTCGTGTCCCAGACCTCCGCTTCAGCTGCAGGATGAGCACCAGTCCTTCACGGTGCCTCCCATGGCTTCCTCTTCCACTGTCCATGGTGGCTCTTCCCGACCCACTGCAGCCCTGAGCGCTCCGGGCATCTGTCCTGGCCTCTTTTCCTCATCACCCTTAGTCACGTGTGCTGCTTCTGTAAATGCTCCCTTGACTCAGTCTCCCTCCAGCCCCTCCCGGCTCACTCCTTTCTTCAGGGCCAGACTGTTACAAAGTGTTATCACCCTCCCCCCAAGGTCACCTGCCTCTTCCCTCCCAGTCTCCCTGTGGAAAGGCTTCCGTCGGGGTCCTCAGTGTCCTCTGCGAGAATCCAGCAGACATTTGTGCCTTGATCCCGTGGGCTTGGTTGTGCATGTTGATGCCCTCCTCCTCCTCCTCGAAACACCTGCTGTGTTCGTCCTCGCGGCGCCACTCACTGCTCAGACTCCGCGCTCTGTCGGCTGCAGCGTGTGGCTTCTCTTACTCCGTCCTTTTCAGCTCGGTGGCCACTGGGACTTCGCTCTGGGTCCTCTTTGCCCTTTAGCTCTGCTCATAGTCCCCGGGCGAGCCCATCCGCTCTCAAGGTGACCCATGGGACCTCCTACCAATAATTCTCTGTTTTCTGCCTCCTGGCATTTCACGTGAGTTATGGTCCCCACCTACCTAGGCATCTCTACCCGGGAGCCCCCCACATCTCACATGGCCCACCATTGTGCTCCCCCCACACCCTGCCCCAGCCTTTTCACCACTCCAGTTGCTAGAAACCGTACAACTGTTCTTCTCTTTCGGGCAAGGGGGCTCCAGAGCCATGTGATTGTTGATGTGATGCTAGTCATTATCTGTTTGATTGTTTTTTTTTTTTTTTTAACATTTTATTCATTTATATGTCAGAAAGGAGAGAAAGCTAAGAGTAGGAGTAGGCAGAGGCAGAAGCAGGCTCCCTGATGAGCACAGAGCCCAATGCGAGACTCAGTCCCAGGACCCCGGGATCATGATCCCACCCAAAGGCAGATGCTTAACTGACTGAGCCACCCGGGTGCCCCTTGTTCGGCATTTCTCGATTGTCGTCATTTACTTGGTGCTGTCTGGGTACCCACTCGACACCCACATCTCTGCAGGGCCCACATGCTGTAGATTTTACTTCCTAAGGATCCTAAAATCTGTTAATCCCTCTCGGTACCCATCACTGCCTCAGGGGGCCTGGCTCATGGACCATCCCCGACCTTGCTGGTACACCCTGTTTTCCTCCCTTTCCAGCCATCTTCCCTAACCTGTGAGAAGGAGCTTCCTAAAACACGGATCTGATTATGTCCCACCCTACAAAAAACCCGACCCCTGGCTTTTCAGGCTTCTCAGGGTCCATGTCTGCTGCTTCCCTTTGCTGCCAGGACCGTCCTTCCTCTGCCTGTGTCTGCTGACCCAGCTCTAGCCATCCAGGACCTCCCGCAGTTGGGTTGGGTTGCCCTTTGGACCATGTCCATGCTCCTCTTCCTGCTGAGGGATCCGTCGCTGTCTACCTGGTACTTGTCTTCTCTTCTTTCAAGACTCTGCTGAAGCATTGCTTGCTGCTTCAGGCACTTTTGCTCTTTCCTGGCTCCCGGCCCCCGCCCCCCGGGAAAGTTGCTTGCTCCCCCGCCGGCATCCTTATAGCAGGTACACGTGTACAGGTGTACATACCCGGTCTGTTGTGGCCTAGGAGCTCTGTCTTTCTTGTCCCTTGGTCTTTAATACCTAAAGGCTCAGAAAGGGAGATTCATGCTTACCAGTATTTTATCCAGTACTTAACTCATTAAAGTCATAAATGTAAAAGCAGATTCTAAGACTTTTTAAAAAAGATTTTATTTTAATCAATTAATTAATTAATATATGTCATGAGGTAGGAGAGGGGCAGAGCAGGAGGGAGAGAGAGCATCTCAAGCCAGTTATGCTGAGCACAGAGCCCAACCCAGGGCTAGATCTCACGATCCTGAGATCGTGACCTGAGCTGAAATCAAGAGTTGGACACTTAACTGACTGAGCCACCCAGGCGCCCCTCCATTTAAATTTTTGAAAAACTGTATATGGGGCACCTGGGTGACTCAGTTGGTTGGGCGACTGCCTTTGGCTCAGGTCATGATCCTGAAATCCCACGATGGAGTCCCACATCAGGCTCCCAGCTCCATGGGGAGTCTGCTTTTCCCTCTGGCCTTCTCCCCCTCATGCTCTCTCACTCTGTCTCTCAAATAAATAAATAAAATCTTTTAAAAAATATATAAATCTTGTAAATTCATTTGTAAACCCAGTAACATTTGTGTTAAATAAAAAAACCAATTAAGCCTTTCAAACAATACCATTTATACATTTCATTGAGTAATTTCTCTTAAACATTGTAAAGTGTAGCTACAAGTTCAATGTGTATAATTCTTGGAAGGCTTAAAACTCCATAAACAGTAGACAGACACATAAAAATGCCTGCAAACATTATTACCGTGACTGGGAGCCTTACTAATCATTATATCTAGTACAGAAACATTAACACCCGGGATTTCTTTTTCCCCACAGTCCCAAGCCAGCTGTGGTCCCCTACATAGAATTGGGAAGCCAAATACAGCCAAGCTCTGTGTTACTGGTTAGATACTGGGACCTGCATTGAGAATGCGGGCTCCTTCCAGAGTGATTGTCGCTGGGCGGTCATTCAGTTGATGCTCCTTGCTGGTGTCAGGCATCTTCCACATCAACAGCCCATTCCTTTCAGTGGGCTCTTGTCCACTTCCACATGTTGATTTTTCAGCAGATGGGTAACTTTTTCCGAAATAATGCATCTTATAAATTATCAGGGACCTCCTAGGCTTTCGGATTCTAATTTCATTGGAATTAGTCTAGGATTTTTTTCAGATCTCCCCATTCTGTGCCCAGGCCCTGTTGTGTTATGTAATTATTGTTTGCTCTAATTATTTGTTTGCTCTAATGCCGTGTGTGTACTGATAGATTTCGTGTATTTTACTCGGGTTGCAGTAATACTAGTTCAAACACTGGTAATCATTGACTTAGGTTTATAACTGGTATAGTTCTCATTGTTTACCATTTTGTGGTCATTTTATTGACTCTTAATCATTGAATCTCTGGGCCTAGAGCAGAGATGAATACACGTGCCAGGCTCTCAATCAGCATTTGTCTAGCGAATGATGTGTTTCCTTGAATAGGTTTGTGAGGATTGGAATTGTCTTATTGTTTTGCAGGACCCTAACACAGACTGGGCCTGGTTCATGGGAGCTACTCGTTATGTATGCATAAATGAATGAACAAGGCAGAAATTATGGATTGTGATTCCTGAGAACATTAAAACAATTGGATGGAGTTTAGTTTTTGGAAGATCTGTATTAAACGCCAGCCTTGAGCATCTCACCAAATTCTCTCTTGTTGACTCCTTTGACCTTCTCCTTCCTGAGCACCTGATGGCTCCCCTTTGTGGGCCACTTGCAAGGCTCTCAGAGCAGGCTGGAGTTCATAGGTGTAGCCCTGGGCCAACGTGGCCTTTGAGCCACAAACGCTGAGCCTTATTGAATACCAAATTTCCCTCCACTTTTGATCTTGAGTAAAATGCCACCTTGCAGGACATGGGGCCTAGCTTCTTGAGTGGCTGCTAAAGGGCTGGGTGGTGAAACCAGAGACACTGGGTCCTTGGTTCTCTCTGATGAGCCTTAACCAATGGGACGTGATAGGAGGGAGCCACACAGATAAATTTCCTTTTCTTCCCTCCCTTCCCTGGGCTACCCTGAGGTGCAGCTTGTTCTTACAGCTCTTTCTGAGAAAGTCTCAAGTACTGATTGGTCACACCTGCCTGGTGGCCTGTTGCCCCCTCCTGTCTACCACCTTCTGGCTTGTTGCAAAAGTGGCCTGTGCCGTTACTTACTTTACTGCATCCTCCCTAGTGTCTTCCTAGGGCCCCACTCCCTTTGTCCTCACCCTCACCATCCCAGGCTTATGCCTCTCAAACAAATTGTCAGCACGTTAATCCTTGCCTCAAGCTCTGCTTTCTGGAAGACACAGCCTAAGCAGTACCCTTTGGTAAAAGTTATAGTCATGAATTCTGGAATATTTTTCTTGGCCTTCTCACTGTCTCTGAGACTTAGTACTTTGCAGGACTGGTTTATGTTGGCAATGACTAGAAAATATTACCTTTTTTGTTGTTTTTGTCTGATTTTTTTTTTCCCCAGTGTTCCAAAGTTGTATGCTTGTCAGAAACAGACAGCCAATAGCTTGTCACCCTGTTTATGGCACAGTTAACAACTTTATGAAGTTTATGAAAGTAAATTGGTTAAATTTGAAATTATTGTCTGTGTTTTTACATTCCCTGTAAAATAGCACTGTAGGCAACCCAAGTTATGAAGGACATAGTTCACATCTTAAGATAAATTCTAATTTTATATTTGTAAAGCACATCTGAAGAGTACTTTTTGCCTTAATCTGATTTTCTCCTCTTGACTTACAAATTTAAAAATGATATCACTTTG
Source organism: Mustela lutreola (assembly GCF_030435805.1). Taxonomy (NCBI): domain Eukaryota; kingdom Metazoa; phylum Chordata; class Mammalia; order Carnivora; family Mustelidae; genus Mustela; species Mustela lutreola. Next base: position 6,380,214 of record NC_081296.1, on the reverse strand, counting down.
TTAATCTTGGTCCTGTTTAATATTCTTGAAACAGTTAGAGGTGGAATTCAGGGTAGGATTATTGGTGTCACAAGGGGAAGAGACATTGAAAGGTCAATTTACTCATTTTCTTATTTGAGTGCAAAATCTGTTACTCATCCTGGGCATGTGAGAATGTATTGTGCATTCAAGACCTCCTCTAAGCTTCTGGACAGCTTAGAGGAGAGAAAGGAAACCCGATGACTCATTAGAAAAATAGGGGTTTTATAAATAATGTTAATTGCAGTATTTCACATGCAGACAAATCCAATGGAGACCAAATTTCTCTCTAGGAATAATATAAATTAACCTGTGTTTCCCATAGGAGCACTGGCTCAGTATTTGCTCATTGAAGAAAAAGTATAGAATGCAAAGAGAAAGCAAGAAAAAAGGCATCCATATCTCATTACCATGCATTTACGTTAATCTTAATATTTGGTGTATATCTCCTATTATTACATTGACATACGTCTGTGAAAATATAAAAATAACGTATACTGGCTTTGAACCTACTTTTCTCACCTAACAATATGTCAAGAATAATAAGCAGAACTTATTGAGTGCTGTGTCGGGTGATGAATTTAAGAGGTTGGTATGTTTGATTCACCTAACCCCCCTCGGCAGCCCTAAAGCATAGGTGTTACCTGTCTCCTGCTTACAGATGGGGAAATCGAGGCACCAGTCCGATGACTGTTGTGCAGAGTAAGTGTTGGATCTGGGATTCTGGTCCCGCTGGTCTGGCTTTAGTTCGCACTCCTAACTGGAATATCGTGTAGTCAGGGACCACGTGCTCCTGTCTCTGACACATCTTTGACAATTTCTTAGGGAAAAACATAATTTGGAGGTAAGGTTTCTGGCTGAGCATTGCATATTTGAAGGACTTCTTATGCATTGCCAAGCAAAGCTGCAGAAAAATCTTCCCTCAAGAGGATAAAAGAAGCCCCGTTTCTTTCCACACGGGGCCGAAGGCAGCACACTGTTATTTTGATTTTCATTTCTTTCATTCTGAGGTGGAATATTTTCCTATTTTTACTCGTACTTTTCACTCTTTAAACGAATTGCCTGTTTATTTACCCTGTGGCATTTGTCCTTTATTGGTTTTTAAGGATTCCTTACATATTTCACATGATGGCTAAATTATGGTAAAAAATTGTTCCTTGCGGGTCATTTGAAATTTAAAGTGATTTACAGAAGGTTTTTATCGCGATGTCCACCCTACCTGTGGAGCAGTGCGTGAGTAGACCTGTGCAGTTCACCAAGTGAGTGTGAGATGAGCTGCCCCCACCACCCCGTCAAGCAGCAGAATCTTCCCGGCTTCCTGCAAGCCTCCCGTAGGAGCTGGTTGACTCTCCTTCCAACCTTCTAGAAGCCACTGTTGTGATAGCCAGTTTCAAAGGTGGCCCCCACTGATTCCCTCTTTCAGGGATTCCTGTCTTCCCTCACTCCCCGTCACACTGTTCCCACAGCTGTCCCATGTGACCAATACAACATGGCAGAAATCATGGGGTATTGATTCTCAGATTGTGTTAAAAAAGAGTGTGGCTTCCGTCTTGGGCTCTCCCATTCTCTCATGGATGAATGATTCTGGGGGAACCCAGTTGTCGCATCTTGAGGACACTCCGGTAGCCCCGTGCAGAGGCCTGGGTTGCAAGGGAATGAGGGCCTCAATCTAGGAGCTCGTGGGTGATGGAGGCCTGCCAACAACCAGGCTGCACATCGTCCTGCCTTCAGGGCACCGCAGCCCAGCGGACAGCTTACTGCAGCCTTATGATACTGTGGGCCAGGACCACCCAACCATGATGCTTCTGGATTCCTGAGCCTCAGATGCTGTGAGAAAACAAATGTTTGCTGTGGTAGATTGTGGCATACTGGCATAATTTGTTGCACAACAATACATAACAAATGTGCCTATTCTGATTTTTTTAATAATAATAATAATGATTTCCTTGCTTATAATTACAGTTTTACCCATCTATGTGTATGTCTGAACCCTACAGTTGAGTGTTGTGCATGATTTTTAATTTTTATGCATGGGATCCTTTGTATTTTTGAATTGGGGTTTTTAATATCATGCAAGTTCATCCATGTAGCTTCATTATTTTATCATTATTATTTTATCTGCAGTCTAGAAATCCACTATATAAATCCTACACTTAGGTGTCTTTTCTCCTGTTGATGGTCACTGCCATTGTTTTCCAGTGTCGTGGGCTGTCATGAACAGGGTCGCTGTATGTATTCTGGGCACATTGGTTTTCCCACATTAAAGTTTTTTTAAAATCTTGTTATCAAAAGGCATCATTTAGGGCACCTGGGTGGCTCAGTGGGTTAAAGCCTCTGCCTTCGGCTCGGGTCATGATCCCAGGGTCCTGGGATGGAGCCCCGCATCGGGCTCTCTGCTCAACAGGGAGCCTGCTTCCCTTCCTCTCTCTCTGCCTACCTGTGATCTCTGTCTGTCAAATAAATAAATAAAATCTTAAAAAAAAAAAAAAAGGCATCATTTAGTCTTTGGAGAGTTTTGAAAAAGACAAGTCACAGAGCAGGAAAATATATATGCACAGCATATGACAGGAAAGAACTAGTATCTACCATATATAAAGAACTGCAACAAATAAATAATAAACAAACAAATAAATAGACCTATGCAGATTGCATGGGTTTTCCTAGGTCCGCCTAAAGCTGTAGTAGCTTAGCTAAAGGGGATGGGCATCTTCACCTTTTCTTTCACTTTCCAGATGACGCCAGATTATACCAGTGTACACTTCCACCTTTAGGTTATGAGAGCTTCCAGTGTTTCATGACTTTGTCAACATTTGGTATTGTCAGACTTTCAGATTTTTGCATCATGTAGTGATGCCTCATTGGACTTAAGTTTACATTTCCTTGGAGACCAAGAGGTTAAGAACTCTTTCATTTATTTATTGGCCTCTTGAATTTTATCTTTAGTGCCATGCTTGTTCAACTATTTTGTCCATTTTATTATTTTCAAAGTTTTATTTATTTGAGAAAGAGAGCATAGAGAGAGAGAGAATGTGTGTGAGCATGAGCGATGGGAAGGGGCAGAGTGAGACAAAGAAGTAGGCGCCCTGCTCAGCCAGGGCTCGATTCCAGGACCCTGAGATCAGATGAAGGCAGATGCTTAACCCACTAAGCGACCCAGGCGCCCCTATTTTGTCCATTTTATAAATTGTCTTTTTCTTATTTACTTATTGCAATTCTTTATATATGGTAGGTAGTAGTTCTTTCCTGTTATATGCTGTGCATATATCTTTTCCTGCTCTGTGACTTGTCTTTTTCAAAATTCTCCAAAGACTAAATGATGTCTTTTGATAACAAGATTTTTAAAAAACTTTAATGTAGTAGGATTTTTTTGCAGTCCATTTTATTTGTCTTTTGTTCCTATTAAAGTTTCTGATTAAAAGCCTTCCTGCTCTGAGATTCCACAAATATCACCTACGTATGGTGATTTTATTTTTATTGTTTCATTTTAAAAATATTTAGACCGTGGGGTCACTAGGAATTGTTTTTTTTGACTCTGTGAGGAGTGTGCTGTGTGCAGTGTGTTTTTATGATTACAGGTTAATGAGGTTACAGACTATTTTGGCCTCTTCTACCCATCTGAAGTGCTGTTTATCTTTAAACTATATAATATTGGCTTTATTTCTGAACTTTGTTTTGTTCACTGTTGTTGCTGTTGATTTGGGCGCCTCCTGCTTTTTACAGTGACTACAGCTCTGCTCTCCATCTCTGTTAAAACCTGTCCCTCCTCCTTAATGGTGTTCTGCAGCATTCCTGACATTTTTTAGTTTGCATTTTTATTTTCAAGATGAGCCTTAGGACCTTTTTGTCAGTTTCCTCAAAATAGGAACATAAGAATTATTATCTGGCTTGCATTATAGATGCATCTGTGGAAAAAGGACTTGTTTGGGATTTTCGATCTTCCCACTGATGAATGTGTCCTGGTTCACCGTGTACTTCCAAATTCTTTTAGTTCCCTCGGTAAAGTCTTGCAGGTTTTCTTTCAATAGAGTCCGGCAAATTCTTTGGAGGTGTTCTAAGTCCTCAATATCTTCTGGGGCTGGCGTGACTTCCCACTTTTCTCCTCAGTGTTTTGTAACGTCTGGCTTTCTAGCCGCTTCTCCCTTGGAGATCAAGGGCCTCTGAGAGCTGACTGGGGCTGAGCACCATCCCACCTCTGCCCTCACCTGAGTAGATTTTATTTATATAATGTCTTCTGTGTAAAACATTATAGTTTTCCTGATCCGTTATTACTGAGATTTGAAAATCTGTTTTTGCATATATATTATTTTTAACTCATGACCTTTATTGTCATCTTTTATTGATTTTATGGCTTTTTTTTTTTTTTTTTTTTAGTGATTCATCTTAGATCTTCCAGGTACTCATTCATTCAAAACATTTATTGAGGGACGCCTGGGTGGCTGAATTGGTTAAGCGTCTGCCTCCAGCTTGGGTCATGATCCTGGGGTCCTGGGATCAAGTCCAGCATCGGGCTCCCTGCTTGGCAGGGAGTCTACTTCTCCCTCTGCTCCCTGCTCCCTCTGCTTGTGCTTTCTCTTGCCCTCTCTCTCTCTCTGTGTGTCAAATAAATAAAAATCTTAAAAAATATGTTTATTGAGGGGCACCTGGGTGGCTCAGTCACTTGAGCATCTGACTCTAGATCTCAGCTCAGGTCTCAGTATCAGGGTTCAAGCCCCACGCTGGGCTCCACACTGGGTATGGAGCCTATGTTAAAAAAAAAAAAAAGAGTACTAGCTACTTTTCTAGGGGCTTGGAATGTTTCCATGAACAAAACAGATGACTATTTTATGGTAGGTTCAGAAGTTATAAGGACGGTGGAAGAAAAAATGAAGGGAAGCTGGATGGCAGCACTAGAGGTGTGAATGGGGTGGGGGAGCAGTTGTATGTAAAGTAGGGTGGTCTGCATAGGTCTCATTGACAAGGGGACATCTGAGCAAGACTTGGAGGTGAGGAAGTAGGCTGTGCAGGTGTCTGCTGGAAGTGTGTGCTAGGCAGAGGGAACACCCTATGCCAAGGCCTAGGGCAGGAGTTGTCTGAGGAGTCCTAGGGAAGAGCAGAGCTGGTGATGGAGAGGAGCGTGGTCGGGGGGATGGAAGGCTGTCCACGGGGGCTTCACTTTAAAGACGCTGGCTTGGGGTGCCTGGGTGGCTCAGTAGTTAAGCCAGTGTCTGCCTTTGGCTCCTGCTCCCTGTTCTGTGGGAAGCCTGGTTCTCCCTCTCCCACTCCCCCGCTTGTGCTCCATCTCTCGCTGTCAGATAAATAGATAAAATATTTAAAAAAAAAATGACGACTCTGGCTTTCACACTGAGTGAAAAGAGCAGGCTTCTGGAGTATTGTAGGAGCAAGATGGATTTACATTTTATTTTATTTTGCTTTTTTATTTTTTTAGATTTTATTTTATTTTATTTTTTTAAAAGATTTTATTTATTTGACAGACAGAGATCACAAGTAGGCAGAGAGGCAGAGAGGAGGAAGCAGGCTCCCCACGGAGCAGAGAGCCCGATGTGGGGCTCGATGTGGGGCTCGATGTGGGGCTCGATGTGGGGCTCGGGCTTGATGTGGGGCTCAATGTGGGGCTCGGGCTTGATGTGGGGCTCAATGTGGGGCTCGATCCCAGGACCCTGAGATCATGACCTGAGCTGAAGGCAGAGGCTTTAACCCTCTGAGCCACCCAGGCACCCCCGGATTTACATTTTAAAAAGAACATTGTGTTTGCTGCCTGAGAATAAGGGCACAGGTAGCCCCTAGGAGCAGCCTTTGCTAGCTCTAGCTCCTCCCCCAGGAGCTTCCTGTGAATTAAGCACCTGGCAGGCCTTTATGGAATGGATGTTTTGGGTTATTATTTTTTTTTTAAGACATTATTTATGAGAGAGAAAGAAAGCAAAAGCAGGGGAGCAGCAGGCAGAGGGAGAAGCAGGCTCTCCATTGAACAGGGAGCCGGATGTGGGGCTCCATCCCAGGACCCTGAGATCATGACCGGAGCTGAAGGCAGCCGACTTACCGACTGAGCCTCCCAGGCACCCCAGTGGTTTGGGTTTTTTTTAATACACGTGGAGCATTTTTGTATGCTTTAAAAACACCCACACATTTCAGAAATACCTGTTTTTCTTAGGAAGAGTATGGAACAGAAGAGTGAGGGCGGTCAGAGGGATGGCCCGTGGGACGGGCCAGTGTACCCAAGCCCCGTCCTCCGTGGACAGGAGAAGGGAGCTTGACGGGTGTCGGAGGTGAGGAGGCGGGAGATGTGGCCCGCGTGTGCGGAGATCAGATCCCAGGCATGTGGCTAGTGGGGGGGCGTTCCCTCCCGCTGACACCTGCAGGGCACGGCAAGGACTGTGTCGGTGAAGTTTATGCTCACTGCCTGCTGGTCACTGGATTCGGGCTTGAAATTAGCATCTGTTTTCTGTGACCTCGTTCTCGCGAAGCTGAGTTCTGATCATGGGGGATCGGACCTGCTCAGTAATTTGCTGCTCAGTAGTCGGAGTAATGAAGAAGTTTGTTCTTAAGCGAGGATTTCATATTTCAGACCTGGTTTTATTGGTGTGATAAAGGTTGGTTTCTGTTCAATTTAGCCGCTCGGTCAGGTTTGGTTCTGTTAATTTAAGAACTCTGTCTACACTTTAAGAAGAGGATTTAAGGGGCGCCTGGGTGGCTCAGTGGGTTAAGCCTCTGCTCAGGTCATGATCTCAGGGTCCTGAGCCCCGCATCGGGCTCTCTGCTCAGCGGGGAGCCGGCTTCCCCCTCTCTCTGCCTGCCTCTCTGCCTACTTGTGATCTCTGTCTGTCAAATAAATAAATAAAATCTTTAAAAAAAAAAAAAGAGGATTTAAACTTCTGGAGAAGGAAAGAGGGCAGAGTTCTTTAAAGAATATGCCATTTTTATAATGCCTTCCAAATTTATCAAGAAACATGAATAATTCAGGGGTTTAACCCTACAGTAAGTAGAAACTGTTTTTTGGTGTCTTAAGGGGTTTCAGTCACTCTGGGAAGAGCCCATCCCCCGTCCCAGTCTGCCCGGGGCTCTACATTTGCTCCTATTCTCATGCAGCAACCAGAATGTTCATTTTAAAAAAGAACACAAAAAACCCATTTTAAATCACACCCTTGGAAAAAGTCCCCCCCTCCACCCCCCAGAACAGTGCTTAGGAATAGTTGGGCTGGAGTGTCTCTCTCTCTCCCGCGCACCTGTGGCTGTGGGCCCGCCGCTCCTCCTTCCGGAGCGTGCCCGGCGCGAGGTTCCACGGGAGTGCATGAATGTATGGGTTCGCCCACTGGCCTTATGTTGAAGGAGAAACAGAAGAGAGTGTCATGGAAGGCTTGAGGCCTCTTTTTTTCTTCTTTGGTAGCACAAAGTGCTTTTTGTTACTAATGCATGTGCCATCAGATGGCTTCACCCACAATGCACAGCAGTTGAGTAATATAGCTCTGCCTGGTGCAAAATACCTCATTTTGTACAGAAATGCAGAACCGCTTCATGTAGATAGGAGAGAAAGAGCCTTTGCTTTATTCACATATGAATAAAACGTCTTTGTTCATGGAAGAGAAAAGTGCCTCTCATTGTCCAGAAGCTCTGTGCATTTTAAGTGAAGCCGATGGCCCCGATATAGGATATCTTTCAGGGGAAGAAAATATCTTTCCTTGATGTAAGTTCGGGCCCTAATGCCTACTATGGTGGCATAAATGATTTTTGCTTTGCCGTTTGGTTATTACGTAAAAGACCTTACGTTTGCCTCGGCTGTCCCCAGCAGTGAATTGGTTTAGCAAAGTTTTGTAATTTTAACTTGAAGTTTTTTTTATTGTTTATTTATATTCTGTGTCCCACCTAGGATTTGAAGCAGCAGAATGTGAAGGGCGATAAGGAATCATGATCAGGGAAACTGTAAATGTGTCGTGGTGAGGTCAAGACTCGTGGAGGTCTGTGGGCATAGATGCTCCCGTGGACGCACCTCCAGAAAAGTCAGTGGACTTGCTCTTGTTGATTCTCAGTTGTTTGTTTGTTTGTTTTAAAGCATTGTATTTATTTATTTGAGAGAGTGGGAAAGTAGGGGGAGGGCCAGAGGGAGCGGGAAGCAGACTCTACACTCAGCGTGAGCAGGATGCAGGGCCGGGTCCCGGGGTCCCCAGAGCATGACCCGACCCGAAATCAAGAGTCCCGTGCTTCACTGTTGGAGCCGTCCGGGTGCCTCCATGATCAGATTTGATGTTGAGCTTCCCAGCAGCCAAAGTGAAAAGAGGGAAGCAATCAGTTCACCCTTTCTCTGGCCTTGCAGAGGGCTGTGTAAAGCAGGTCCAGCTCTCAGCGGGAGGGTGGCGTTGAGGCTTTCTCAAAGGACAGCCTGCCCTCAGAGGAGCAGAGTGAGTGAGGGATGGGGGGGTGCGGGGGGGGGTGTGAACACCAGTGTTCCTGCCTTGACCTCCCTCTTTGGGGAGGCTGCTGGTCTGCAGAGCCCCCTGCGGGACTGCGAGTAGGAACAGGGCTGGCAGGAATGTCCTGGCGTCCGCTAATACCAGCTCTCCAGCTCCTCGTGCGTCCGGACTCCTGGCCTTCTCGGAAGTGCTCACTGGTTCTTAGCAAAGTGAGAAAAACAAGGACCCATGCGGGGAAAGAAAGCGAGTTTCTATCAAATCTGAACTTCACTTGATTCTACTTACAATTTTAGTACTTAAAGGTTCTTACTAAAATGAACAGCAATAGTTTAAAAAAGGGGTGAAGAATCCCTTCCTGAGGACATGAAAAGTTGGAAACACTGTTGTATGGAAACAATAATAATAATAATAATAGTAAATTATTAATAATTTTTGTAACATCTTATTTTATAAAACACGTATATGAAAGTCTTTAATAAAATATTTTATTATATACACACATATAATTCATAATAATGTATTAAAATATAATTTTTTAAATTCTTACTATTACGAGTACTGTTATAACTAATTATTGCCGTTAAAATCCCAAAGTTTGCAAACTCCTGTTCTCTTGGGCTGTGAGCATCCCTACCAGCTGCTTTGTCTCTGGGCTCAGGATGAAACAGCTCCGTCCCCTCATTTTGCCCCCTACACGGGGTCCTGTGCATCTTTTCTCCCCGCCCCTCAATTCACCTTGGCTGCTAAGAAGTCACACACTTATCTTTACCATCCCCCCGGGATTTTCTCCTAAACTCTCCTTCCCTGGCCCTGGCCCTGTAGTGTGGTGCCTTAATGTTGCAGACGTATAAGCTCATGGGAGTCCCCAGGGGAAGGGGGGAGTTTGTTGCTTGGAGTAATGCTGGACATGAAGGGAGCCAGGCTCCCAGAGAGACAGTCTTCATGCTGGGGTTCTGCCTAGTGTGGGCAGGACACAGACTCCCTGTTCTGGGAGTTCCACATGGAAAAGCAACGGTGCAGGGGTGGTCAGACCCAGGTCCTGTGCGGAGGTCAGGGATGGGCCCTGACAGGTCCACCCCAGGGAGACAAGTGCCACCTGCTACTTCGAAGGACTTGTCCCCACCCTGATTCTCTCCATTAGTGGGGATTTTTGAGAACTCTTCAGGAAACCTCACAGCCAGTGCTGGGCCCTGGGGGCTGTGGGTGACATTGCCTTTGTGTAATGAGGGGCACTGACATGAGCTACTGAACGGTTTAAGAGCTAGAGCTGTATATTTAAGGCGATTAAAAAAAAAAAAAAACCTGGGGCACCTGGGTGGCTCAGTGGGTCAAAGCCTCTGCCTTTGGTTCGGGTCATGATCTCAGGGTCCTGGGATCGAGCCCCACATCGGGCTCTCTGCTCGGTGGAGAGCCTGCTTCCCCCTCTCTCTCTCTGCCTGCCTTTCTGCCTACTTGTGATCTCTGTCTGTCAAATAAATAAATAATATTTAAAAAAAAAAACCCTTTGAGTAAAATGTGTTTAATACTGTTTAATAACTTTGTTTTTTTAAACAACTCTACATTTACTTAATAGTAATCTAGTTCTTGTCTTCTCTGAGGTCCCCTGACTCTTAGAGTCAGAAGCCTTCTAGGGACTTAGGTTCCAAAATATCTTCTTGTCCCAGGAAAGCCTGATGCTCTTCCCATTCCTGACGTCAGCAAAGCTGCTTCTGGTTCTGGCGGGAGCTGCTTTGCTTTGCTTTCCCTGCAGATTAAATTTGGGAAGATCTTCTCTCTGCTTCGGAGGGAAGCCAGACTGTGGTCCTGGGCTGGTCACTTTCTCCCTGACCTCCGCCCCACCCCCCTCCCCTCTTCTTCCTTCCCCCTCCCTCCCCCTCCCTCCTGCTCAGAATCACAGTGTAAGTGTAATTGTCACTCTTCCTCCCCACTGCTGTCTGGCTGTCACCTCCCCCGCTCGCTCTCCCCACCACCCCGACTCCGAACAAGGTGTCGTTTTGCAGAGGACACAGAGGATACCCGTTATCCAGGGGAAGGAGCACCAGCAGCGTTTTTTCCTGCTTCTCACATCTTTAAAAAGGTTATGTCTCTTCTCCTTATAGAGCAATTTGAAAATAATCCTGCTTAGAAACCTTACAGAGCACTGGGCCTTATGACGAGTGCCACTGCCCCTTCCTTGCTGGCGGGTCCCTAGGAGCGTGTAGAGAGGAAGACGCGGGGCTGCACCGAGGGCTTCCCCTGTTGCGTGTCTGTCGTTCCCTGCGGGGCGTGTTTGTGACTCTTCCCGCCTGACCTCCCGCTGGCGGTCCATCAGTCACCGCAGAGTTCACGGGCATGCCGTTTGATGAAGTTCTAGAACCTAGGTGAGGTTCGGTGGGCTGAGGTCTGGAGCCGATGACCAAGAAAGAATTCTTGAGACATCTTTGGTGCAAAAGGTGGTTTACTAAAGCACGGGGACAGGACCCGTGGGCAGGAAGAGCTGCTGCCCCAGGTTGTGAGGGTCGGCATGTTATATACCTTGCGGTTGGGGGAAGGTGAGGGGATGGGAGGTTTCAACAGAGTTCTCACATGTTAGGGAGGGCCTACAGGGTGCTGGGGGACGCCTTGCCCTTGTGGCCTGATCAATGTCGTCTTTAGGTCAGGCACTAACATCAAGATAGTTGGGAGATCCTTGGTGGGGTGTTATGATCCCGCTATCATTCACATTCCCTTCTACCTCAGCCTCCTCCAGTTTATGGTGGGAGGGAGACATTAGGGCTTCAGGAACCGAGAGTTATTTGCCTCTGGAAATTTGTGCTATTGATAAGGTAACCTCCCTGTTTAGGTCTCTAGGACATCTGTAGAGCAAGGGAGATTCCTGTTCTGCAGGATTGCGATCCCTGCAAGTTAACTATTTATTGTTTTATGGCGGTCAGGGGTGCCTGAGGAATGCTACACATATGGAGGGGAGCGGGTGAAGAGGGGGTGCAAGGCGCCAGCTTTTGCTTTGTCCTCAGCCAGCCTCCTGCTCCCTCATCACCGTGGAGGGGGTTTGAAGAAGTTGTTGGATCGAGACAGAACGAGGGCAAGGTTTTGAACATTAAGCGTGTAGGGTGTTAATTACTTGGTCATGGAGAGGAAATTTGTTTTCTGCGAGATCATCTGTGACTGCGGCATAAAGTCCCATAACGTGCTGTCCCGGCGCTGATGATCTCTTCCACCTCCTGTGCGAGCCTAGGTCTGCCCAGACCCTCCACTGTTGAGCACACTGGGTGTGTCCCCCTTCTGGGCCTGGACACACAGGACACCTACGTCCCCTGGGGCCTTTCCCTTCACCTGGGAACATCCTCCCCCTTCCTCTCAGCCTCCCCAGTGGCCCTCACTGTCCAAGGCTAAGTGCCCATCTTCCTTCCTGTCTGAAGTCTTTCCTACCGGCCCCGAGATCTTCCCTCCAACTCTGCCGTCAACTTGACGTCACGTGCCTTTGGTCTTTGGGGTTTGCTCCTCTCTCTCTCGCTCTGCCCCGTGACCTTCTGTTGATTTCTGCTTCCCACGCCACCCAGGGCATGACGAATCTTTCCCACGTGGAGTTTTTCCATTGAATCCGAAAAGTGACTAAGAGCAGAAATCACAAATGAGTAAGGATCCCAAGTGAGTGATCGTCATCCTTGGATGATTACGGGACAGACACGAAATTTGGAGCACTGAGAGGTACGGTGGCGGAGCTGTCCTCCTGGAGGGAGTCTCCGTTTACTGAATGTCCTCTACAGAAAAGACCGTGAGAAACAGCCCAGACCAGAGTTATTTCCCACATGTTCTTCCTTTCGTGCTGCTCACAGGCAGCTCTGCCGAGCCTCCTTACCATGGGTGGAGATGACGGGCTAAGGGTGCCTGCCCGTAAGAGGCTTAAGGGCAAAAGTCACAGTGCCCCGGGTTTGAGATAAAATAATGTGAAAAATAACTTTTCTGGGATACGGTGAGCTGTGACACCCTCCACTTTCCAGAACAGTGGCTCAACTTCTTTGAATATTGGGACCTAAAGAAGGATAGCCCTTGGAAAACTTTTCCCACTGTCATTTCAGCCCACGAGACACCTTGCAAAGCTCAGGTGCATTGGAAATACACAATGAAATGTTCAGGGGTAAAGTGGGGGGGTCGGATCTGCCTGTGCGCTCACCGCGGCTGAGGGGGGAGAGGGCGGGAGAGAGACCGGCGGGGTGGGGGACAAAGTCGGTGAAGCGACATTTAGGAATTGGCGGAGGACGTTGGAGAGCTCTGTGGGACTGGGGGTTCCTTGTAAAATTCTGGCAACACCTCTGTAAGCCAGACATTTGTTTCAAAAAATTATTTTAAAAAAAGCAAAAGCAAATTCTTTTAACTTTTTCCAGTTATAAAGAATGAGACAATTGCAAAAATGGTTGCGTGTGTGTATGTGTGTGTTTTAATCTGTGGTAGCACATTGTGTTAAGGATGGTTTTTCCACCATCACCAAGCAGTCAACTTGGTCCTCACACCGTCGGCCTGGAGCCAGCGTCGGGTACCCCGTTCCGCCGGTTCAGGGCCCCGTCCCCCAAGACCGCCCCCTCCCTCCTGCTTCTGACTCCTGCTGCCAGTCGGGGTTGTTCCCGGCTGGACACCCGAGGTTCCCTCCTTGGGCTTGATTCATCTACCAGAGCTCAGAGAAATGGTGTATTTATGAGCTCCCCGGTTGATTATGACAGGACGGAACTCGAGAACAGCCAGATGGGGCATGGGGACGGGGCGTGGGGCTTCCGCGCCCTCGAAGTGTGCTGTCCTCCTGGAATCTCCGAGGCATAAGCTTTGTGGTGCTCCCAAGGGGGTCCTCATGAAGGAATGACAGAAGACAATGCCACTCAAGACCGTCCAGAGGTTGTTGGAGCTCTGTGCAGGAACAAAGGCCACATCCATCTCTTGGACCGCAGGGTTTAGGGTCCATTCTCCCAGAGACACTGCATTTAGGGCAAGAGTTGGTGGGGCCTCTTTGGACCCTGTCATAGGCCCGACTTCCGCTCCCTGGGTGTGACCCCCTAAAATGTCCCTGTCCTCACCCCCGGAGCCTGCGAGTGTTACTGTGTTTTGCAGCTGTGATCAAATTCCGTTCATCATTTTTAATTAGGTCAGCATCTTGAGACGGGATGATCATCCTGCATTATCTGGTTGGGTCTGATGGAGTCACAGGGTCCTGAGGAAACGCTGGCAAGACGGAGGAGGAGGTAATATGAAGTTGGAAGGCAGAGGCCCAGGTCATGTGACTTAGGGGCCCGGAGTCAAGGGATGCGGTGGCCTCTAGAGGCTAGGAAAGGCGGGGAGGCGCCTTGTTGCCCAGGGCCCCTGGAGGAAACCAGCCCTGCTCATGCCTTGACGTGGGCCCAGGGAGATGCATTTAGACTTCTGACCCTCAGGTCTGCAAGGGACTGCCTTTGTGTTGTTGAAGCTGCGAAGTTTGGGGTTCTGTTTTACAGGTGACACATACACTGGGTGGGGGCTTCTCTCCCTGAGATCATAATTAAGCCTTAGGGAGGCCAGAGTCTGAGCTCTGGATCGTCATCAGTGTTTCAAAGCCTTGTCAGCAGGCCCAAATAAACGATGTTCACACTCCTCTGGCTCCCCGGGCCTTAATTTAGTCCCCAGCTTTGATCACCTGTGTGACAGATGGACCAGGAATGAGTTCCAGAGCCAACAGGCAGAGCGCCTGACATCATGCGCAGAGGTGTCACGGGTGATTGTTTGCCTTGGGAGGGCCTGGTTTTAGGGAGCAGGCTGTGGCCCCCGACGGTGGGAGGAGTGAAAGGGGAAAGAGTGAACGCTGACTCAAGTGACCCCTTTTTTTAAATAAGGGACTCCTTGTGTTGAGTTTAACTTAGTTTGAGCACTAATATTATTACTCAAATACACATAAACATAAAAGTTAAGTGTTTACTTATGCTTGTAGCTTTGGGGCAACTGTAAGATCCAAAGTTATTTCAAGTTCAATGCAAATAAAACTGCCCACCCGGTAGAACGCAAATTAACAGCCCCGGGTTAATGTCACGGCGAACGTTGCTTTGCTCAATCGAAATTGGATGTTCTCCACACGGCTTCTCGCACATTTATGAAGTTGTAGCCCGTTAGTCTTTGTTTCAGCCGAACTCTATTCTCTAAGAAGACATCGTTATGTTGAAAGAAGCCTGTCCATCGCAGTAATTGATTGATGTGTCCCCCGTTTTCAGACCCGAATGCAGATGTTCACGGATTCTCGTTTGTGTAAAAATCAAAACAGATGCAGGTGAACCGTAGCATTTACTCGTGTGCGCTCTGTGGGTAAAGGCAAGGTCGTGGCCGTCTGCGGGGAGGGAGGAGGTGGTGTTGTACAGGGGTGTGTGGGAGCCCTCTCCATTCCTGGCAGTGTCCGTTTCATGACCTGGGTATTGTTTCTTGTTTCTGGTTTTTGTTTTTGTTTTCTTTTTTTTCCTATGCTGCTTTCTTTAAGGCATGAAACGTAAGTGTACGGACTGTTGGATTATTATAAATGAACAGTAGTGTGCCTCCGTCAGAGCCAAGAAACAGAACATTGCTAGCACCCCGGAAAGCATGTTCTCTTTCTAGTTAATCCTCCTCTTTCCCCTAAAAGTAACTACGATCCTATCCATGGCAGCAGTCACTTACTTATTTATAGTGGAACTACTAAAGTAGGCAACCCTAAATACTGTAGATTACTTTACCTGTTTTTGAACTTAATGAAGACCAAGTCATGTTGTGTATTTTCTTTTGTGTTTAACTTCTTTTCACCCGATATTTATTTTTTAAGAGCCATCCGTGTTGTTCTGGGTCGATGCACTCCCTTCATTTTTAATTGTCCTACAGAATACAGTCATTTGCCACGTGAACCTACAGTTGTTAGGATGCAGTAATTAAGCCAGAGCGCGTGTTTGGAATCAAAGAATTGCAGTTTGGGGTAGCAACCCAAAGAGCGTCCCTCCTTGGAGCAAAGGTCAGGGGTTTTTAAAGCAAAAAGAGAATGTTTGTATGTTGTTTACAAACAATTTTTGATTTGCCCCGGCAGCAAAATAGTTTTGACGGAGGAAAGTTGACTGCTAGGGCTATGGCTAAGCAGAGTCTCTCACTGAAGGAAGTGGCCGGTGTTCTGGCTAAGTCCTTGGGATATTTGCTGTTTTCCCAGGTCAGGAGTTCATGGTTCCCCCAGTAAGGACGTGCACAAGGCCATCCCCTTAATACGTCCCAGCCAGATTTTAAAACCTCTTGGCATAAGCAGCCCCATTTGATTTCATCTGGCACAAACTCTCCCATAGTTCGTTCATCCCTTCTCCTCTTGGTAGATTTCTGGGCGGTTTTCGGTGTTTGGCTGTCACAACATATGCTGCTGTGAACATTCTCAGACATGTCTTCTAGAGGCTATACCTAAGGGGTGGAATTGCTAGGTCAGACCGTGTACTTTACTAGATGATGCCGCCTTTCTCCAGGATGGTTTCCCGTGGTGGTTTTCATTCTACTTTGTATCTCCCCTGCTTTGAATGAAGTTGAACACCTGTACATGTGTGTCTTAGCCATTTGGATTTCCTTTTTTGTGAAGGGTCTGCTCAAATATTTTGCCCATTTTTCTATTGGATTTTCTTTTTCTTTTTCTTTTTTTTTTTTTTTAATCCAAAGGATATATGTTCATTCCGGATCTAAGCTTTTGTCAGTTGTGTATCGATTGTGTTATTACTGCAGACATATTCAAACTCTTAATCGTGTCTGTTGATGAATGGAGGTTCTTGGTTTTAATGTAGCCGAGTTTTTTATTTTTCTTCCCCCTCAGTGGTTAGTGCTTTTCTGTATTCTGTTTGAGAAGTCTTTCCCTATTCTAGATTACGAAGCTATGTATTTGGTCTTCTAAGGCTTAATAGTTTGTTTTCACACTTAGTAATGCATGTTAGGAGCTACAGAGAGTCTGAAATTTTACACTGCTTGCACGCTAATGAGTTAGCCAGCTCGGGTTCATGAATGCTGGCAGAAGACACAAGCCACTGGGTCAGAGACAGATGACTATATTTCTCTTGGCGATGGCAGGTGTGACAGTTTCAGTATTTTCTGGGGCCGGTGCCCCAAGTCCTGAGTCCCACAGGGCAGACATTAAGAGGGCCAGCAGACTCCTGTACGTGTACTACATTGGTTATAGGGG